>NC_041390.1:483983455-483988149 GCF_002162155.2 Triticum dicoccoides | reverse complement strand
GGTCGGGGTCGGTGGTCGGCGTCGGGGTCGCCGAGGTCGCTGAGCCTTGTCGATCTGCAGAGACATACCGGAGCGGGAGGGGGTCAAAGAGAGAGAGAGCCAGGGCTGAGGGGTCGGAGAGTAAGGAAGAGGGGGCTGGGGGCCATACCGAAGCGGGAGGGGGTCGGTGGCCGGCGTCGAGGTCGGGGCTGAGGTCGAGTCCGACCTTGGCGGCAGTGTGGGTGGTGTGGCGTCGACGGCGGCGTGGGCGGGGCGGCGTCGGCGGCAGCGTGGGTGAGGCGGCGTCGGCAATAGCGTGGGCGGTGCGGCGTCGGCGGTGGCGTCAGAGAAAAGGGGATCGACAAGCAGCGTGAGTGAGAGATAGGAAGGAGGGGATCTAGTGGACCGGTGCTGTAGGCAACTTAGCTATAGCGCGTGTGGGCAAAACGCGCTATAGCTAAGTTAGCTATAGCGCTGGTCTAGCAAAACAGCGCTATTGCTAACTTTTTTTCTTTATATTTTTCTTTTTCTTTTTCTTAGCTATAGCGCTGCCCAGGATAAAACGCGCTACTGCTAAGTTTTTTTCTTTATTTTTTTATTTTTTTCTTTTTCTTTTTCTTTTTATTTTTCTAACCTATAGCGCTGCCCAGGCCAAAATGCGCTACTCCAAATTTTTTTGTTTCTTTTTGTTTCTTTTTTTATTTTTCTTGCATTTCATTTTCCATAACTTATTAGTTCCTTTTTCTTTTTCTTTTCATTTCATTTTGCAAAACTTCCTTTCTTTTTCTTTTTCTTTTACTTTTTCTTTCATTTGCACTTTTATTTTTCTTTTCTTTCTTTTGCAGTTTTCTTTTTCTTCCTTTTGCACTTTGGGGATTAGTTTGTCAGCTTGGGCGAAGACGACGCTTCAGACTGATCTTCTTCCCTCTTTTGTTCGTTGTCGAATAATTGAGCCCATGGTCGTGACTTCTCCTTCTCTAGGGATTACGATCTTTCATAGGTAATGTAGTCTTCATTCTTCTTTTGACATATGTTTCATCATCATTAACATCATCTTCCCTCATCGGATCACCATACTGGTCATAGTCTTCCTCGTCGGCGACTCCATCCATTCCAGTGATGCTCCTTTTGCTTCTCCCCACGACAACACGGCTGGGATTGATCGGATCATTTATGAAGAAACATTGTGTCATGTGTTTAGCGTGTACCCATGGCTCATTTTTGGCGATGGCATTGACGGTACCGCTATCGGAGTCGGGTATACACATGGTAGTGAAATGTTGGTTTTCTCTATGTACATTCTTAGCCCATCTGACACGGAACATCGTCGCACTATGCAATCCAGAGTAGTTAAGCTCCCATATCTCTTCGACCCTTCCATAATATCTTTCAATTACATTCCCGGTCATGGCTTCCATCGTCACCCCTGAGTTTTGGTCATCACTTTTTATATCTTTCTCCTCCGTGTAGAACGTGTATCCATTGATATCGTATGCTTGATAAGTCGCGAGGTTGGTCGAGGGGCCATGTGCTAAGGCGTATATGAATGTTCCGTTCGGACAACCCTCTTTTGGGGGATTAGCCAGAACTCGCTCTTTGAACCAACACACGAAAGTGGAGTTGTGCTCTCTAATAACTTCAGTGTCCGTCTTGTGCACCCCACAGTCACTGTACTTCTTTGCGATGGTCTCTTTGTGCAGTGTCATGAAATCTTCTAGCACATCTAGGTGTTGTAGCACTACTAAGTTTGCCCTGTCAAGGTCATTTTGTCGGCCTGATCGTAACACATTCACATCCCTATGACCGTTGGTGTGACCTTCGCCTTCAAGCCTTCCACAGTGCTTGTTGACGGGCAAACCAACAACAGAGTCTTTGGTCAGATAACTCTCACAGAAAGAGATGCACTCTTTGGTCAGATATCCCTGGGGTATGCTTCCATCTAAACGGGACATGTTACGAACGAATCCTTTGATGACCCCATTCATCGTCTCGAGCGGCATCATGCTATGCAGGAATGTCGGCCCTAGGTCGATGATGTCGTCCACGATGTGGACACATAGATGCACCATGACATCAAAGAACGTGGGAGGGAAGTACATCTCTAGCTCATTCAGTATGACAATGATCTCTTCTTGTAGCCTATGGAGTTGCTTCACACTGGTCGACTTTCGAGAGATAGCATCAAAAAAGTGGCATAGGTCAGTAAGCGTCTCACGCACATGTGTGTCCATAATCCCTCTAAGTGCAACTGGGAGTAACTGCGTCATCATCGCATGACAGTCGTGAGACTTCATCCCACTGAACCTTTTTTTCTTAGTGTCCAGATATCTGCTTATCTTCCCACAATATCCGGAACTAACTTTGATTCCGGCAAGGCACTTGAACAATTGATCGACTTCCTTCGGGTCTAAGGTGAAGCAAGAGGGGGGCAATATTGTTCTTCCTTCTTGTTTACTTTTCCCCCTATCTTCCGTCTCCATCTCCATCTCGGTCTCCTCTGACGACCTTTTACCCAGCATTTGGAGATCTTTCCTGATTTTCAAAAATTCCAAGTCTTTTCTTGCCTTCGGCCCATCCTTGGTCCTCTCCGGCATGTTCATCAATGTTCCAAGCAAACTCTCAAGGATATTTTTTGTGATATGCATTTGATCAAGGCTATGAGGCGTCTCGAGTATGGGCCAGTATTCCAAGTCCCAGAAAACAGATCTCGTCTTCCATATCTTCAGCAGGGGCTCCGACGCCTTTTTCTTCGTCTTTCCCGGCGAGGGGCACTCTTCCCAGTTCTTCAATAACTCATATATTTCTGCACTGCTACGCTTACATGGAGGACCTCGATGCTCAGCCTTACCATTGAATAGATCTCCACGCTTTCTCCATGGGTCATCCTTCTCGAGCCATCTTCGATGCCCCATGTACACGATTTTCAAAGACCCGCCATCTTTCGATAGCTGCAGAGAAGTTCTACCATCCATGCACCTCGTGCATCCGCAATATCCGTGGCACACCTGGCCGGAGAGATAGTCGTAACCAAGATAGTCCTGCACCGTCGTGATCAGGGCGGCTCTCATGTAGAAATACTCTCCTTTGCTTGCATCCCATGTCTTGGCCGGCATTGTCCATAAGGTCTGTAACTCCTCTTTCAGTAACCCGAGATACAGTTTATATCATTTCCCGGTTGTTTCGGCCCTTGAATAAGCATAGCCATGTGTATGTATTTTCCTTCATGCACAACCAGGGGGAGGTTGTACATCCATACAAACACAGGCCATGTGCTATCATTGGTGTTCTGGTTGCCAAATGGATTTATGCCATCACTACTAGCGCCAAGCACGATGTTCCTTGGATCATTTGCGAAAAAATCGAATTCAGCATTTAATGCTCTCCACTAGCTAGCATCTGCGAGGTGTCTCAGCTTCGGCTCATCTCCGTCATCTGGCTTCACCCTCTCCGCGTGCCAGCACATAAGCTTTGCTTCCTTAGGATCTACGAAATACCGCTATAGACGCGGAGTGATCGGAAATTACCATACAACTTTCTGTGGAGCTTTCTTTTTGAACTTTTTATATCATGAAGCATTGCACTTTGGACAGATGGTTTTTCCGCGTGCTCATTCCGATATATGATGCAATCATTGATGCATGTGTGATATATAATATGTGGCAGATCAACAGGGCACACGATTTTCTTTGCCTCCTCGACACTAGTAGGACACAGGCTTCCCACAGGAAGAACCTTCTTTAGGTACTTCAAAAGCTCATCCAGGCTTGTATTTGTCCATTTGTTTTTGGCCTTCATCTTTAGAAGTTCTAGTGTGAAACTCAAGCGGGTCACCTCGGGATTGCAACCATCATACAAAGGAGTCATCGAGTCTACCTCCAGTTGCGCCAGTTTGGCCTCCTCTCTAGAAGCAGCTCTGTCGCTAGTCGTCTTTTTGCGAAGCAGGTCTCGAACATGCGGGTCCTGCATGGCTGAACTTAGTAGCGACGAAGACGGTGGTGTGTCTGCGTCTTCTCTGCCTTGAACTGCCTCTCCGCCATTGACATTTCCGAGGCCGTCTTCCTCTTCGGGCACATACTCGGTCATCTCTTCGTCTGGTGGCCCCATGTCGTTATTTCCTGCCCCGTCGACGTCCTCATCATCATCATCATCTTCACTTATCCACCGAGTATGGCCATGCATGAAACCATGCATGAGCAGGTGCGCCTTGAATTTACCACCCTGAAAGGGGTCGAGCCTGACTCTTCCTTTGCATTTTCGACATGAACATAAAACATCCCTCAGTCTTTTTTCATACATGTCATCCACAGCGGATTGTCAGTATCTTTACACCATCCTTCCATTGACCTTCATGATCACCTGCACGCAGAGAAAATATTATAACCACGTACATATGCATGCATGGATCAAATTCATAGAAAAATTCGGCATGACCTTCCCTAAACATAGGACATATTGAGTTTGCCCGAAATTTGCCGAAACGGAAATGAATCGACATTTCGGCAAAACATAGGCAACTCATGTCACTCACATGCCACACATAATTCGGTAAATTCATATCGCACATAGTTTTGGTCCTAATCGCAAACACACATATTTCCTTTCTTGCACAACTCTTTTTTTGCCCACCTATTTGTCGAGAGGAATATCAAGCACCTTCTTATAACTAGCTAGTAGCTCTAGATAGAGCTATGAGAGGGAGGAGGGAGGGCATTAAT
>NC_041390.1:483975565-483982945 GCF_002162155.2 Triticum dicoccoides | reverse complement strand
AAGAGAAAGGAGGGAGGGCATTAATGGAGGGGGGAGGGGCAAAGAAGAGGGGGAAGCATTGAAGGACAAGCAAGTGCAAGAGGGAGGGGGAGAAAGAAAGGGGGAGGAAGAAGAAGGGGGGAGAGGTGGCAGATATTTTGGCTGGCGACCATAGCAGTAGCGCTGGGCACCAAAGCGCGCTACTGCTGTGTGTGCCAGCCAAAATATCTACTGGTACATAAAACTAGATGTAGCGCTTGCCCAGAAAACACGCTACTGGTAAAAGATTACACATAGAAGAAGTAGCAGTAGTGCTTCTTAGTGGCCCCGCGCTACTGATATTTTCTTAACAGTAGCGCTTGTTAGGGTACCAATGCTGCTACTATTTTTTGGCCTGGGGGTGTGGTGTGCCAAACTTACTAGTAGCGTGCCCTCTAGAAACCAAAGCTACTGCTAAGTTGTACCAGTAGCGCGGTATTTAACCCACGCTACTGATAATTATCAGTAGCATGGACACCAAAACACACGCTACTAGTAAACTTCTATGTATAAGACTTTTCCTAATAGTGATGGCCTTTCGCTTCTCTTCATTAAAACGATGAAGGAATTTCTTGACCGACTTAAACTATGGATCAATATTAAGGGTGTGCTCAGCGAGTTCCCTCGGTACACCCGGCATGTCAGAAGGATTCCATCCAAAGATGTCCCAGTTCTCACAGATGAACTCAATAAGCATGCTTTCCTATTTCAGATACAGATTAGCACTGATGCTGAACTGCTTGGATGAATCGCCAGGAACGAAATCAACTAGCTTAGTGTCATCTGCTAACTTAAATTTCAAGACCGGATCATGCTCCATAGTTGGCTTTTTCAAGGATGACATATCTGCTGGTTCAACATTGTCTTTACAAAACTTCAACTCCTCTGTCGTGCAGACAGACTCAGCATAGGCAGCGTCACCTTCTTCGCACTCCAAGGCTATCTTCCGGCTTCCCTGCACCATGATGGTCCCCTTGTAACCCGACATCTTGAGCTGCAGATAAACATAACAAGGCCGTGCCGTGAACTTGGCATAAGCCAGCCATCCAAACAGAGCATGATAAGGGCTCTTGATCTTAACCACTTCAAATGTCAATGTCTCAGATCTGGAATCATACTCGTCTCCAAAAGCAACCTCCAAAGATATCTTACCAACTGGATATGTTGATTTACCAGGAACCACCATGTGAAAAATAGTGTTTGACGGTTTAAGGTTTTTTTCGGTCAACCCCATACGACGGAAAGTTTCAGAGTAAAGGATATTAATGCTGTTGCCTCCATCCATGAGCACCTTAGTGAATTTTTATCCTCCAACCTGAGGCGCCACTACCAACGCCAAGTGACTCGGATTATCAACCCAGGGCGGGTGATCCTCACGACTCCAGACAATGGGCTGCTCAGACCACCATAAATAACGGGGAACCGCCGGCTCAATGGCGTTTACTACCCTTTTATGAAGCTTTTGATCCCTCTTACATAAACTTGTGGTGAAGACATGGTACTGCCCACTATTCAATTGCTTCAAATTACTTTGATAACCAGATTGCTGCTGCTGGTTCCCCTGACCAGATTGCTGATTATAACCAACCTGATTGACTTGGTTGCTTTGATTGCCTTGGCCTTGAAAACCGGAATGAGAACCGCCACCACCGTAACCCGTACCATGAGAGCCAGAACCTGAGCCTCCATTCGGCCCATGATTGTTCTAGAAAAGATGGGATTTCTTGAATTCTTTCATGATATTGCAATCCTTCCATATATGCTTTGGACGGCTTCTCACGAGATTCGTGCTTTGGACACGACTGATTCATCAACACTTCGAGGTTGATGTTTGACCCTTCAGCCTGAGCCGACCCTCCTTTGCGCCACTGGTTATAATTCCGTGCTCCAGTGTTAGCCACGAAGTCCAAACTCCCCTCAGCTCTATGTTTACCATTGCCACCTTGCCGCCCTTTCACACTGCTACTCTTTTTTCCCTTACCCGGCCTTTCCTCATTAGACTCGGGGTCCTTGGTACTATCAGAGTCGGCATATTTGAGAAGAGCCCCCATGAGCTCCCCCATATCGTTAAAGTGGTGCTTAAGCCACCCAAGTTTCTTCTTAAGGGGCATAAAATGACAATTCTTCTCTAACATTAAGACTGTTGAGCCAGCATTGATTTGATCTTATGAGTGCAGGATAGCCGAGACCCGGCGCACCCAATGGGTTGTTGACTCGCCCTCTTCTTGGACACAGGCGTCCAAATCCACAATTGACATAGGCTGCTTGCACGTATCTTTAAAATTATGGATAAACCGGGCTTTTAACTCGGCCCATGATCCAATGGAGTTAGCTGGCAGCCCTTTCAACCAAGTACGGTCCGTTCCTTCCAACATCATGGTGAAGTACTTAGCACATGCAGCATCATCAACATCCAATAGCTCCATTCCCATATGTAGGTTTCAACCCACGCTTAAGGGGGTAAGTCAGCTGGGTAATTGGGCACCTTACGAGGACCCTTGAAATCCTTGGGCAAACGTACGTTACGTAGAGCCGACACTAAGCATGGCACTCCCAAGGTTCTAGAGGATACACCTATCTCCATCGAAGTTGTCGGATAAACCGGGGGAGGCTGATGAGCCTCTTGCTGAACCGCTTGCTGAGCCACCAGCTCAGCCTATCAACATGCTCTGCCCTGGTCCACCAAATCCTAAGCACCATCACGCGCCGGGTCATGCCCACAAGGCTGGTTATGGTGCCTGTCACTGCTTGAAACGGCTGGCAGGTCAATGTGTCTGCTGTAACTCCGGCTCGGGCGAGGGGTTGAGTGAATCCTTTCACGACGGTAAGAATAAGCCTCCTGCTGCACCAATGTTGTCTAAAGAAGCTCTCTAGCCCTCCTTGTTTCAACCGCAGCTGGAGACTCGCCTTCACCTGGGAGAGCCGCCAATCGTGTCGTCGCAGTGATCATATTATCCAACGGGTTAGAATAATGACCCGGTGGCATCGGTACGTATTGTGGCGGGGTATTATTCGGACGAGGCAGATCTTTTGTGCGTGGCTGAGCCGACGCTCCAATCCTAGGCATGGCTACCACCCGGTTTACATCCGGCGGGTCACTGGTCCTTGCACCGGGTGTGTTCAAGAGGTTCCTCGCCTCGTAAACCGGAGGCAGACGACTCCGGTGCCTTCTCCTCATGACTTTGTTTGAAGCGTTCTGATCCAATGAGAGCCAGAAGAAATCAGCCTGGATCCGTTGTACCTGAGCATCCAGAGAAGCTCTCTCCATAGTCATCCTCGCGTCCTCAGCCGTCAGATCTCCCTTGGCCTAAGCTATCTCATCTCGCAGTTTTGCAACGACCGCGCTATGCCGAGCTTGATTTGCCAGATTAACCTCTGCTGTCAACAATGTTGTCAAAGTGTCCAATAAGCTGGACAAGACCTAAGCCGGCGGGCGCACATGGCCTCCTGCCCCGTCCGCCATCGCCACTGCTGACCCAGAAATCATTGCCGCTGTAGTCGTAGAATTCTGTGCTGGCTGTGTACTGGCCATGAAAATTGCGACCCTATTCGGCGGCTCACAAGGGTCCGGAATAATGTCGCCATCGGAACAGCCCCAAGCTGGCCGTCCTGCAGCTGAAACATTGAATTAGTCTCTCCTGTGGATGATTCACCATCAGAGTAGATGGCCGTCTCACCGCCAGACACGAATCCTTCCTCAAATTTCGCCCCATGGATGAATCCAACGAAGGCGCGCTTCACGGGGGGTTGAACTCGGGCAGGTCATGCACGCTGAGCTGTCTCGACGATGTCGGTGCAGATGTCTGACTCAGGGCCTGGTTCGTCAGTCTTGCGATGAAGACATGAATCCCGCCAAAGGGGACCCGATACCCATAATCGATTGAGCCGGACTCAGGGCCCCAGCATGCATCATCAATGTAGAGCTTGCTGCGACGACCCTTGATCATCTGGCCCACAGCGTATCCTTTGATCCCCTGAAAGTTTCCGTGTAAGAACTCGAAACCACCATGCGCTGGCCCCACAATGGGGGCCAACTATCATGGAATTGTCACGGCAGATGTCCTAGTAGAAGGACTTAGTCATGGAGCCATCGCAACAGGGTTAGCTTAAAGGGGTTAAACGGGACAAAGGATACAAGGAGTTTATATTGGTTCGGCCCCTTGCAGCGAAGGTAAAGGCCTAATCCAGTTTGAGGTTGTATTACTTATGTCTCGATTACCAGGGAGCGAATACGCTTGACCAAGCTTTCGATCTGTTTTCTCTTTCCCTAAGCCTCCACCGGGTCATCCCTTTATATACATAGGTTGACGCCCAGCGGCTTACAGAGTCCCGCCCGGCTCATAAACTTGTCTGGTCCGGTGACTAATTACACTTGCCTTATAATACAAGTCATACATATATGGCGGTTTTATCCCTATGGGCCTTAAGCCGCCCTTGGGCTTTGGGCCCTTTAGTGAGTCTGCTTCATGAACCACCATCTTTAACATCTTCATGGGCTTTAGTTTGATGAACCGCCATTGGGATAACCCGGCCCCTCCTGGGCGGGTCATGCCCAATAGTCATATCCCCAACACCGTCCAAGTGAAAGCAATGCAGGGAAGAGTTCTTGGGGGCCTGAAAATAAGCATCTTATGGAGGAAATTCAGAAGAATGCGAATATGCTCTAATGTGTGCTCCAAGAACTGCAAGTTCTGAAGGTTGCATTATTGAAGCTGACTAAATCATCAACAACTCCGCATCACCACCTCCAAAGAAAGAGATATAAATACATTGGTATGGGCACTCCCCTCGGCAACTGCCAAGCTTGGGGGACGTGCCCTGGTATTGTATCACCATCACACTCCTATCTTTACCGTTTTGCTTAGTTCGATCCTTTTGTTTATATCTTGATCTAGTAGAATAAAGTTTAGTATGATCTAGCTTTGAGTTTTCGTGTGTTGATCCCTATCTATGTAATCAAGTCCGTGAGCTATATATAATAAAGAATTAGTCTTGAGTCAAGGGTTTGGTTATCTTGCTATGATCTTGAGGGAATAAAAAAAGGGGGGATAAAAAAATAAAGAGATCATATTGATCTTATGGAGAGTAATGACTTCACATATAAAGAGTATGGTGAATAAAAGTTGTTGAGAGTTGACAAACATTGTTTTGGTCATCGTTGCAATTAATAGGAAGTAATAAGGAAAGAGAGGTTTCCACATATAGATATATTATCTTGGACATGTTTCATGATTGTGAGCACTCATTAAAATATGACATGCTAAAAAGTTGATGTTGGACAATGAAGACAATGCAATGGGTTATGTTTTCTTATATCCGAAATAAATAATATTGTCCTGGATCGTCAAGCATGTTGAGCTTCCCTTTCCCCCTCATGCTAGCCAAATCGTTTGCACCAAGTAGAGATACTAGTTGTGCTTCCAAATATCCTTAAACCCAGTTTTTCCATGAGGGTCCACCATATGTACCTATGGATTGAATAAGATCCTTCAAGTAAGATGCCATTTTGCAAGCAATAAAAATTTCTCTCTAAATATGTATGATCTATTAGTGTGGAGAAAATAAGCTTTATACGAGCTTGTGATATGGAAGGAATAAAAGCGACATAATGCATAATAAAGGTCCCTATCACAAGTGGAAATATGAAGTGACGTTCTTTTGCATTAAGATTTTGTGCATCCAACCATAAAAGCACATGACAACCTCTACTTCCCTCTGTGAAGGGCCTATCTTTTATTTTTGTCTTATACCTTATACAAGAGTCATGGTGATCTTCACATATCCTTTTTACACTTTATCCTTTGGCAAGCACTATGTGTTGAAAAGATCTTGAGGTTACCCTTGAGGTAAAAGGTTGGGAGGCAAAACTATAAGCCCCTATCTTTCTCTGTGTCCGATTAAAACTTCATACCCATAAGTATTGCGTGAGTGTTAGCAATTGTGATAGACTAAATGATAGTTGAGTATGTGGACTTGCTGAAAAGCTCTTTTATTAATTCTTTCTGATGTTATGATAAATTGCAATTGCCTCAATGACCGATATTATAGTTTGCTAGTTCTCAATGAAGTTTCCGATTCATACTTTACATTGTGAATATATGATTACTTTAGCAAAAGAAATCATATGACTATATATATGTTGCTATTCTAAGAATGATCATGGTGCCCTCATGTCCGTATTTTAAATTATCGACACGTTTATCTCTAAACATGTGGACATATGTTTCAATATCGGCTTCCGCTTGAGGACAAGCGAGGTCTAAGCTTGGGGGAGTTGATACGTCCATTTTGCATCATGCTTTTATACCAATATTTATTGCATTATGGGCTGTTATTACACATTATGTCACAATACTTATGCCTTTTCTCTCTTATTTTACAAGGTTTACATGAAGAGGGAGAATGCCAGCAGCTGGAATTCTAGGCTGGAAAAGGAGCAAATATTAGAGACCTATTCTGCACAACCCCAAAAGTCCTGAAACTCCACGAGAGTCAGTTTTGGAATATATAAAAAATATTGGGTGAAGAAAGCACCAGAGGGGGGCCACCCACCATCCAAGAGGGTGGGGGCACGCCCTACCCCCTGGGAGCGCCCCCTGCCTCGTGGGCCACCTGGCAGGTCCCCGATGCCCATCTTTTGGTATAAGGTGACTTTTTCCTTGGAAAAAAATAAGGAGGAAGCTTTCAGGATGAAGCGCCGCCGTCTCGAGGTGGAACCTTGGCGGAACCAATCTAGGGCTCCGACGGAGCTGTTCTGCCGGGGAAACATCCCTCCGGGAGGGGGAAATCTTCACCATCGTCATCACCATCGATCCTCTCATCGGGAGAGGGTCAATCTACATCAATATCTTCACCAGAACCATCTCCTCTCAAACCCTAGTTCATCTCTTGTATCCGATCTTTGTCTCAAAACCTTAGATTGGTACCTGTGGGTTGCTATTAGTGTTGATTACTCCTTGTAGTTGATGCTAGTTGATTTATTCGGTGGAAGATTATATGTTCAGATCATTTATGCATATTAATACCCCTCTGATTATGAACATGAATATGATTTGTGAGTAGTTACGTTTGTTCCTAAGGACACGGGAGAAGTCTTGTTATAAGTAGTCATGTGAATTTTGTATTCGTTCGATATTTTGACGAGATGTATGTTGTCTTTCCTCTAGTGGTGTTATGTGAACGTCAACTACATGACACTTCACCATTGATTGGGCCTAAGGGAAGGCATTGGGAAGTAATAAGGAGATGATGGGTTGCTAGAGTGACAGAAGCTTAAACCCTAGTATATGCGTTGCTTCATAAGGGGTTGATTTGGATCCATATGTTTCATGCTATGGTTAGGTTTACCTTAATTCTTATTTC
>NC_041390.1:483944557-483975084 GCF_002162155.2 Triticum dicoccoides | reverse complement strand
GGGGGGGTTAATCATAAGTGGGATGCTTGTCCAACGAATGTGAATCATATGAGCTTGATGAAAACTAGCTTGACGATAATTCCCATGTGTCCTCGGGAGCGCTTTCCTTTATATAAGGGTTTGTCCAGGATTGCCCTTTTCTACAAAAAAGATTGGGCCACCTTGGTGCACCTTTTTACTCTTGTTACTTGTTACCCATTATGAATTACCTTATCATAAAACTATCTGTTACCGATAATTTCAGTGCTTGTGGAGAATACCTTACTGAAAACTGCTTGTCATTTCCTTCTGCTCCTCGTTGGGTTCAACACTCTTACATATCGAAAGGACTATGATAGATCCCCTATACTTGTGGATCATCAGTATTTCCCTCAGTGAAGAACAAAGGTTATCGACCCAGTAGGAGAACCAAGCAACACAACATAAAAACAACACTTACACACAAATAACAACACCTCGCAACCCGACGTGTTAAAGGGGTTGTCAATCCCTTTCGGGTAACGATGCCAGAAAATTGTAGTAGATTGAAATAATAGATCGCAAATAAAATAAATGGTAGCAAAGTATTTTTGGTTTAATAGATCTGAATAAAAATGCAAAGGAAAAGTAGATCGCAAGCAAATATATGAGGAAGAAGACTCGGGAGCCTTAGGTTTCACTAGTAGCTTCTCTCGAGAAAAATAGCAAATGGTGGGTGAACAAATTACTATTGGGAAATTGATATAACCTCAAATAATTATGACGATATCTAGGAAATGATCATTACATAGGCATCATATCCAAGATTAGTAGACCGACTCCTGCCTGCATCTACTACTATTACTCCACACATCGACCGCTATCCTGCATGCATCTAGTGTATTATGTTCATGGAAAATGGAGTAATGCAATAAGAACGATGACATGATGTACACAAGATCTGTTTATCTATTGGGTAGATATAGATCCCGTCTTTTTATCCTTAGTAGCAACGATACATACATGTCGGTTCCCTTTTCTGTCACTGGGATCAAGCACCGTAAGATCGAACCCACTACCGAGCACCTCTTCCCATTGCAAGATAAATAGATCAAATTGGCCAAACAAAACCCAAATATCAGAGAAGAAATAAGAGGCTATAAGAGATCATGCATATAAGAGATCAAAGAAACTCAAATAACTTTCATGGATATAAAAAATATAACTGATCATAAACTCAAAGTTCATCAGATCCCAACAAACACACGCAAAAAAGAGTTATATCATATGGATCTCCAAGAGACTATTGTATTGAGAATCAAGAGAGAGAGAGAGAGAGAGAGAGAGAGATGAAGCCATCTAGCATCTAACTACGGACCAAAAGGTCTACAAAGATCTACTCACGCATCATCAGAGAGGCACCAATGGAGGTGGTGAACCCCATCCGAGATGGTGTCTAGATTGGATCTGGTGGTTCTGGACTCTACGAGGGCTGGATAAGTATTTCGTTGAATCCCTTAGGGTTTTGGGAATATTTGGGTATTTATGTGATGACCCACAAGTATAGGGGATCTATCGTAGTCCTTTCGATAAGTAAGAGTATCAAACCCAACGAGGAGCAGAAGGAAATGATAAGCGGTTTCCAACAAGGTATTCTCTTCAAGTACTGAAATAAGTGGTAACAGATAGTTTTGTGATAGGATAATTTGTAACGAGCAACAAGTAACAAAAGTAAATAAAGTGCAGCAAGGTGGCCCAATGCTTTTGTAGCAAAGGACAAGCCTGGACAAACTCTTATATGATGTAAAGCACTCCCGAGGACACATGGGAATATCGTCAAGCTAGTTTTCATCACGCTCATATGATGCACGTTCGGTACTTTGATAATTTGGTATGTGGGTGGACCGGTGCTTAGGTGCTGCCCTTACTTGGACAAGCATCACACTTATGATTAACCTCTATTGCAAGCATCCACAAATACAACAAAAGTATTAAGGTAAACCTAACCATAGCATGAAACATATGGATCCAAATCAGCCCCTTACGAAGCAACGCATAAACTAGGGTTTAAGCTTTTGTCACTCTAGCAACCCATCATCTACTTATTACTTCCCAATGCCTTCCTCTAGGCCCAAACAATGGTGAAGTGTCATCTAGTCGACGTTCACATAACACCACTAGAGGAGAGACAACATACATCTCATCAAAATATCGAACGAATACCAAATTCACATGACTACTAATAGCAAGACTTCTCCCATGTCCTCAGGAACAAAAGTAACTACTCACAAAGCATAAACATGTTCATAATCAGAGGGGTATTAATGTGCATATAGGATCTGAACATATGATCTTCCACCAATTAAACCAACTAGCACCAACTATAAGGAGTAATTAACACTACTAGCAACCTACTAGCACCAATCCCGGACTTGGAGACAAGAATTGGATACAAGAGATGAACTAGGGTTTTGAGATGAGATGGTGCTGATGAAGATGTTGATGGAGATTTCCCTCTCCCGATGAGAGGAGCGTTGGTGATGACGATGGCGATGATTTCCCCCTCCGGGAGGGAAGTTTCCCTAGCAGAACAGCCCCGCCAGAACCCTAGATTGGCTCCGCCAAGGTTCCGCCTCGTGGCGGCGTAGTTTAGTCCGAGAAGATGACTTATTATTATTATTTCACCGAAAGAGTCCATATAGCAGAAGATGGTCACCGGAGGGCCACCAGGGGGCCCACGAGGTAGGGGGCGCGCCTAGTGGGGTAGGGCGCGCCCCCACCCTCGTTGGCAGGGTGTGGCCCCCCTGGTGAAGTTCTTGTGCTCGATGTTTTTTATATATTTGGAAAACATCATCCGTGATGTTTCAGGACTTTTGGAGCTGTGCAGAATAGGTCTCTAATATTTGCTCCTTTTCTAGCCAGAATCCCGACTGCCGGCATTCTCCCTCTTTATGTAAACCTTGTAAAATAAGAGAGAATATGCATAAGTATTGTGACATAATGTGTAATAACAGCCCATAATGCAATAAATATTGATATAAAAGCATGATGCAAAATGGACGTATCAACTCCCCCAAGCTTAGACCTCGCTTGTCCTCAAGCGAAAAGCCGAAATCGAAAAATATGTCCACATGTTTAGAGATGAAGGTGTCGATAAAAATAAAATACGGACGTGAGGGCATCATGATCATTCTTAGAGCAGCAACTTATATAATTATTGTCATATGATATCTTATTCTAGAGTAATAATTCAATCACAATATCAAGTATGGATCGTAAACTTCATTGAAAACTAACAAACTATAATCTCAGTCATTGAAGCAATTGCAATTTATCATAACATAGGAAAGAGTCAATGTATAAGAGCTTTTCAGCAAGTCCACATACTCAACTATCCTATAGTCTTTCACAATTGCTGACACTCACGCAATACTTATGGGTATGGAGTTTTAATCGGACATAGAGAAAGATAAGGGCTTATAGTTTTGCCTCCCAATGTTTTACCTCAAGGGTAATGTCAACAGTAATAGTTCATGACAACCCACATCCAATTAGCCATATATACCAGGATCTTTCCAACATATTGTGCTTGCGAAAGGATAAAATGTAAAAAGGAAGGGTGAAGATCACCTTGACTCTTTTGCGGTATAGGAGATAAAAGTAAAAGGTAGGCCCTTCGCAGAGGGAAGCAGAGGTTGCCATGCCCTTTTATGGTTGGATGCACAAAATCCTAATGCGAAAGAACGTCACTTTATATTGCCACTTGTGATATGGACCTTTATTATGCAGTCTGTCGCTTTTATTACTTCCATATCACACGATTGTATAAAGCTTATTTCTATCACACTAATCAATCATACATATTTAGAGAGCAATTTTTATTGCTTGCACCGATGACAACTTACTTGATGGATCTTACTCAATCCAAGGTAGGTATGGTGGACTCTCATGGCAAAACTGGTTTAAGGGTATTTGGAAGCACAAGTAGTATCTCTACTTGGTGCAATGTATTTGGTTAGCATGAGGGAGAAAGGCAAGATCAACATGTTGGAGGATCCAAGAGAATATAATTTATCTCAGATGTAAGAAAACATAACCCATTACGTTGTCTTCCTTGTCCAATGTAAACTCTTTAGCGTGTCATATTTTAATGAGTGTTCACAATCATAAAAGATATCCAAGATAGTATATTTATAAGTGAATACCTCTCTTTCTTTATTACTTCCTATTAATTGCAATGATGACCAGAACTATGTTTGTCAACCCTCAATAACTTTTATTCATCAAACTCTTTCTAAGTGAGCTCATTACTCTCCATAAGAGTCACATGATCTCCTTGTTTTTTTATTTCTTTCTCTTTTCTTTTATTCATTTGGGATCATGGCAAAAATAATCAAGCCCTTGACTCAAAACTAATCTTTATTATATAGCTCACGGACTCGATACATAGAAGGATAATAAAGCAAAACTCACAACTAGATCATACTAAGAACTTTTATTCTACTAGATAAAGCTATTACCAAAAGGACCGAACTAAGAAAAACAGTAAAGATAAAAGTGATGGTGATACGATACCGGGGCACTCCCCCAAGCTTGGCAGTTGCCAAGTGGAGTGCCCATACCCATGTGGTTATGTCTCTCTTTTCGGGGATGGTGATGTGATGTTCTTGGCGATGATCCCCCTCAGGATACGATTCTCCTCCTCAAGCTTGTTGACTTGCTACTTGAGTTCCATTATTTCCTTCCGGAGTTTTCCTGTAACAGCCAAAGCTCCCTGCACCCAAGGGTGCTGCATAGTTGCGGGAGAACCAGTGACACTCTTTTTCATATTCTCATAAGAAAGAAATCTGACATTGGAAGGGATAACCGAGTTTGGAATAGCTGAGCTCTGTAGTTCTCCCATTGTGAATCCTGCTTGGAGGCGGGAAGTGACTTCTTGATCCTCCATGGCATCTATCCTCATCAAATCAACCTCCATCTCTTCCTTCGTTTCTGGCCGAAAGTGGTCAGCATTGTTGTTTGCCCTTGGTTCCGATGCCGGATGAGACACCCGACACTCCCCGACTGACTCTTGAGAAGACATCTTGCTCTAAGTTGCACCAGCAACAGCTCGAAACAAAAACAATAGAATTTTGCGTGATACGGGAGTCAAAACCCCCGGGAGATTATATAATGAATTTTTACCGACCAAAATACGTGTCCTGTAAGAAAACGGAGTCCGGAGAGCACACAAGGTGCCCACGATCGAGGTAGGGGGCGCGCCCAGGGGGGTAGGGCGCGCCCTCCACCCTCGTGGGGCCCTCGTGTCCTTTCCAAACTGCCGCTTATTTTTCTATTTTTCTAAATATTCCAAGGCGGAGAAATATTGCCTTAAAAACTGTTTTGGAGTCGATTTACTTACCATACCACATACCTATTCTTTTTCGGAGTCTGAAACGTTCCGGAAAGTGTCCTTTATGTACTCCTCCGGGGTTATGGTTTCAATAACATTGGTTTCAACATTTATGGGATTACCTGAGATATGGTGTTTGATTCTTTGACCGTTAACCACCTTCGGATTTGTGCCTTCGAAGTTGTTGATTTTTATGCCACCAAAACGGTAGACCTCCTCGATAATGTAAGGACCCTCCCATTTAGAGAGAAGTTTTCCTGCAAAAAATCTTAAACAAGAGTTGTATAGCAATACATAATCACCTACATTAAACTCACGCTTTTGTATTCTTTTATCATGCCACCTTTTAACTTTTTCTTTAAACAACTTGGCATTTTCGTAGGCCTGGGTTCTCCATTCATCAAGTGAACTAATATCAAATAACCTCTTCTCACCGGCAAGTTTAAAATCATAATTAAGTTCTTTAATAGCCCAATAAGCCTTGTGTTCTAGTTCGAGACGTAAGTGACATGCTTTTCCATAGACCATTTTATACGGAGACATACCCATAGGATTTTTGTAGGCAGTTCTATAGGCCCATAATGCATCATCAAGTTTCTTGGACCAATTCTTTCTGGACCTATTAACAGTCTTTTGCAAAATTAATTTGAGTTCCCTATTGCTCAATTCTACTTGACCACTAGACTGAGGGTGATAAGGAGATGCTATTCTATGATTAACATCATATTTAGCAAGCATTTTATGGAAAGCACCATGAATAAAATGTGAACCACCATCAGTCATTAAATATCTAGGGACTCCAAATCTTGGAAAAATAAATTCTTTAAGCATTTTAATAGAAGTGTTATGATCTGCACTACTAGTTGGAATAGCTTCTACCCACTTAGTAACGTAATCAACAGCAACTAAAATATGTGTATAACCATTAGAGGAAGGAAAAGGTCCCATATAGTCAAAAGCCCAAACATCAAATGGTTTAATAACAAGTGAATAATTCATAGGCATTTCTTGACGTCTACTAATATTACCAATCCTTTGACATTCATCACAAGATAAGACAAACTTACGGGCATCCTTGAAGAGAGTAGGCCAATAAAAACCAGATTGCAATACCTTATGTGCAGTTCTATCTCCAGCATGGTGTCCTCCATAAGCCTCGGAGTGACACTTGCGTAGGATCTGTTCCTGTTCATGCTCTGGTACACAACGTCTAATAACACCATCTACTCCTTCTTTATAAAGATATGGGTCATCCCAAAAGTAATGCCTCAAATCATAAAATAACTTTTTCTTTTGCTGGTATGTGAAACTAGGTGGTATAAACTTAGCAACAATGTAATTGGCATAATCAGCATACCATGGAGCAGTATGAGAAGTATTTATGACATTTAATTGCTCATCAGGAAAGCTATCATCAATAGGTAGTGGGTCATCAAGCACATTTTCTAGCCTAGACAAGTTGTCTGCAACAGGGTTCTCAACTCCTTTTCTATCAACAATGTGCAAATCAAATTCTTGTAGCAAGAGAACCCATCTAATAAGTCTAGGTTTAGCATCTTTCTTTTCCATAAGATATTTAATAGCAGCATGATCAATGTGAATAGTTACTTTAGAATCAATAATATAATGTCTAAACTTATCACAGGCAAATACAACTGTTAAGAATTCTTTTTTAGTAGTAGCATAATTTCTTTGAGCATTGTCTAGAGTTTTACTAGCATATTGAATAACATTTAGTTTCGTATCAACTCTTTGTCCTAGAACAACACCTATAGCATAATCACTAGCATCACACATAATTTCAAAGGGTAAATTCCAAACAGGTGGCTGAACAATAGGTGCAGAGATCAATGCTTTCTTAAGTATTTCAAATGCTTCTACACAATCATCATCAAAGACAAATGGTATATCTTTTTGTAATAAATTAGTCAGAGTCCGAGAGATTTTTGAGAAGTCCTTAATGAACCTCCTATAAAAACTGGCATGACCAAGGAAACTTCTTATACCTTTGATGTCCTTGGGACATGGCATCTTTTCAATAGCATCAACCTTGGCTTTATCAACTTCAATACCTCTTTCAGAAACTTTATGCCCCAAGACAATACCTTCATTAACCATAAAGTGGCACTTTTCCCAATTCAACACAAGATTAGTTTCTTCACATCTCTGCAAAACTCGATCAAGGTTGCTCAATGATACGTCTTTGTCGTATCTACTTTTCCAAACACTTTTGCCCATGTTTTGGACTTTAACTTGTATGATTTGAATGGAACTAACCCAGACTGACGCTGTTTTCAGCAGAATTGCCATGATGTTGTTTTATGTGCAGAAAACAAAAGTTCTCGGAATGACCTGAAACTCCATGGAATATCTTACAATAAATAATAAAAAATCCTCGCGAAAGATGAAGACCAGGGGGCCCACACCCTGTCCACGAGGGTTGGGGGCGCGCCCCCTACCTCGTGGGCCCCCTGGAGACCTCCTGACTCCAACTCCAACTCTATATATCTGCTTTCGGGGAGAAAAATTAGGAGAGAAGATTTCATCGTGTTTTACGATATGGAGCCGCCGCCAAGCCCTAAAACCTCTCGGGAGGGCTGATCTAGAGTCCGTTCGGGGCTCCAGAGAGGGGGATTCGTCACCGTTGTCATCATCAACCATCTTCCATCACTAATTTCATGATGCTCACCTCCGTGCGTGAGTAATTCCATCGTAGGCTTGCTGGACGGTGATGGGCTGGATGAGATTTACCATGTAATTGAGTTAGTTTTGTTAGGGTTTGATCCCTAGTATCCACTATGTTTTGAGATTGATGTTGCTATGACTTTGCTATGCTTAATGCTTGTCACTGGGGCCCGAGTGCCTTGATTTCAGATCTGAACCTATTATGTTTTCATCAATATATGAGAGTTCTTAATCCTATCTTGCAAGTCTATAGTCACCTATTATGTGTTATGATCCGTTAACCCCAAAGTGACAATAATCGGGATACTTACCGGTGATGACCGTAGTTTGAGGAGTTCATGTATTCACTATGTGCTAATGCTTTGTTCCAGTTCTCTATTAAAAGGAGGCTTTAATATCCCTTAGTTTCCATTAGGACCCTGCTGCCACGGGAGGGTAGGACAAAAGATGTCATGCAAGTTGTTTTCCATAAGCACGTATGACTATATTCGGAATACATGCCTACATTACATTGATGAATTGGAGCTAGTTCTGTGTCACCCTATGTTATGACTATTACATGATGAACCGCATCCGGCAT
Source organism: Triticum dicoccoides (assembly GCF_002162155.2). NCBI lineage: Eukaryota > Viridiplantae > Streptophyta > Magnoliopsida > Poales > Poaceae > Triticum > Triticum dicoccoides. The sequence goes on along the minus strand of NC_041390.1, from coordinate 483,966,469 downwards.
AATTATCCATCACTGATCCGATGCATACGAGATTACCGTATACTGGTTTATGCTTATTTACTTTCCCGTTGCTATTGTTGTAATAACTACAAAATACCAAAAACATTACTTTGCTTTCGTTACTCTTTTGTTACCGTTACCATCACTATCGTATTACTTTGCTACTAAACACTCTGCTGCAGATACTAAGTTTCCAGGTGTGGTTGAATTGACAACTTAGCTGCTAATACTTGAGAATATTCTTTGGCTCCCCTTATGTCGAATAAATAAATTTGGGTTGAATACTCTACCGTCGAAAGCTGTTGCGATCCCCTATACTTGTGGGTTATCAAGACTAATTTCTGGCGTCGTTGCCGGGGAGCATAGCTCTATTCTTTGAGTCACTTGGGATTTATATCTGCTGGACATTATGAAGAATTTGAAAGACGCCAAGACAACAATTTATCCCTCAACTACGACGGGAGGTAAGGAACTGCCATCTAGCTCTGCACTTGATTCACCTTCTGTTATGAGTAATCTTGCGACACCTAAACCTGCTTCTGCTATTCGTTCTGATATGTCGTATGTTATTGATGATGCTACTTCTGCTATACATGATACTTATGATGAAACTACTTCTATGCTTGATACTACAGTGCCACTTGGTGATTTTCTCGAGGAACGACTTGCTAGGTCTTGAGACTGAAAATTGAATCTGATTATGATGATGAAAGTGATGATGAAGAATCACTTGTTATTCCTGAGGGTTATTTATTTGATCAAGAAGCTTCTTTAGCTATTTTAGCTTGCAAAGATAGATATGAACTCAAAATGTTATTAGCTAAATGGAATAAGCAATCTCTAAATGCTAGGATGAAACCTGACCCTGCTTTTTGCTACTTCACCTATCTGTGTTACTAATAAGGATTATGAATTCTCTGTTGATCCTGATATAATTACTTTGGTTGAATCTGATCCTTTTCATGGCTATGAATCTGAAACTGTTGTGGCGCGTCTTACTAAATTAAATGATATAGCCACCCTGTTCACTAATGATGAGAGATCTCGCTACTTTTATATCCTCAAAATATTTCCGTTCTCATTAAAGGGTGATGCTAAAATATGGTTTAATTCTCTTGATCCTGGTTGTGTGCGTAGTCCCCAGGATATGATCTATTACTTCTCTGCTAAATATTTCCCTGCTTATAAGAAACAAGATGCTTTAAAGGAAATATACAACTTTGTGCAAATTAAAGAAGAGAGTCTCCCACAAGTTTGGGGGAGGCTTCTCAAGTTACTTAATGCTTTGCCTGATCACCCTCTTAAGAAAAATGAAATACTTGATATCTTTTACAATGGACTAACCAATGCTTCCAGAGATTACCTGGATAGTTGTGCTGGTTCTTTTTTCAGGGAAAGAACACCGGATGAAGCTGAAATCTTATTGAACAATATGTTGACAAATGAAAATAATTGGGCACCTCCTAAGCCAGCTCCTGCTGCAATTAATGATCCTATCCCTAAACCAACTCCGAAGAAGAGAGGTGTTCTATTTCTCAGTCACGAAGATATGCAAGAGGCAAAGAAATCTATGAAAGAAAAAGGTATTAAAGCTGAAGATGTTAAGAATTTACCTCCTATTGAAGAAATATATGGTCTTAATTTACCGCCTATTGAAGAAACATATGATCTTAATCCTTTATTTATTGAAGAACCTCCAGACCTCGATAACCCGACACAGGTAGTAAAGGTAAATTCTCTCTATAGATATGATAAAGCTGAAACTCCTCCTGCTAAAATTGGTAGTCAATGCTTGGATGAGTTTGATAATTTTATGTTTAAGCAAGAAAACTTCAATGCTTATTTTGGTAGACAATTAAAACAAGATGCTGATATGATTAAATACTTGGGTGATTATATGGCTAATATTAGAGGTGAACTTAAACTTGTTAGCAAACATGCTTCTATGGTTACCACTCAAGTAGAACAAGTACTTAAAGGTCAAAAAGAATTGCTCAATGAGATGAATAGTCAGAAAAATGATTATGCTGTTAAAGTGGCTACTAGAACTGGTAGAATGACTCAGGAACCTTTGTATCCTGAAGGCCACCCTAAGAGAATTGAGCAAGATTCTCAGAGAAATAATATTGATGCACCTAGTTCTTCTAAAAAGAAGAAAAAGAAAAATGATAGAACTGTGCAAACTTCTAGTGAACCTATTGCTGAACCACCTGATAATCCAAATGATAACTCTGTGTCTGATGCTGAAACACAATCTGGCAATGAACATGAACCTAATGAAAATGTTAATGATGATGTTCATAATAATGCTCAACCTAGTAATAATGATGTAGAAACTGAACCTGCTGTTGATCTTGATAACCCACAATCAAAGAATCAACATTATGATAAGAAAGGTTTTTTTGCTAGAAAACATGGTAAAGAAAGGGAACCTTGGGTTCAGAAACCCATGCCTTTTCCTCCCAAACCATCCAAGAAAAAGGATGATGAGGATTTTGAGCGCTTTGCTGAAATGATTAGACCTATCTTTTTGCGTATGCTATTAATTGATATGCTCAAAATGAATCCTTATGCTAAGTACATGAAATATATTATTAAAAATAAAGAAAGATACCAGAAGCTGAAATTTCCACCATGCTTGCTAATTATACTTTTAAGGGTGGAATACCAAAGAAATTGGAGATCCAGGAGTGCCCACTATACCATGCTCTATTAAAAGAAACTATGTTAAAACTGCTTTATGTGATCTTGGAGCCGGTGTTAGTGTTATGCCTCTCTCTTTATATCGTAGACTTGATTTGAATAAGTTGACACCTACTGAAATATCTTTGCAAATGGCTGAAAAATCAACTGGTATACCTATCGGTATTTGTGAGGATGTACCTGTTGTAGTTGCAAACGTTACTATTTTAACGAACTTTGTTATTCTTGATATTCCCGAGAACGATAGTATGTCTATTATTCTTGGAAGACCTTTTCTTAATACTGCAGGGGCTGTTATTGATTGCAACAAAGGCAATGTCACTTTTCATGTTAATGGTAATGAGCATACGGTACATTTTCCGAGGAAACAACCTCAAGTTCATAGTATCAATTCTATCGGAAAAATTCCATCGATTATATTTGGAGGTTTTGAATTTCCTCTTCCTACTGTCAAGAAGAAATATGATATACTTATTATTGGGGATGTGCATATCCCCGTTGAGGTAACCTAGTGCTATCCGAAATTACTCCCGTTTCATGTTAATCGGAATGAGTTTGTTAACAAGACTTGATTAACCTTGTTAGTGGATTCCTTTTGATGAGCATGAGATGGATGAAACTAGAAGCACAACCTTCTGTACCCTCTCTATACATTCTGTTATTTAGTTGAAAAAAGTAAAAATAAATAATTTTCTGTCTGTTATCTGATTATCCGTGCAATATAAAAATACCTCGAAAATAAAAGTTCTCCAAATGCCCTGAAAATTAAATATGATCTTTTATAGAATATTTGAGGATTTATGGAACAAAGAACACACCAGGGGGGCCAATCACCTTGCCATGAGGGTGGAGGGCGCACCCACCCCCTAGGGCGCGCCCCCTGCCTCGTGGGCCCATGGTGGTCCTCCTCCACTTATTCCTGCACCCATCCTCTCCTTCTTCCTCCCACAAACACGAAAAACAAACTCAAGCACGAGCTCCAGCCCTCTTTGCTGCCATTTTCGATCTCCTTGCTCAAAGCACCTCTCACAAAACTGTTTGGGGAGATCGTTCCTTGGTATGTGACTCCTCCATTGGTCCAATTAGTTTTTGTTCTAGTGCTTTATTCATTGCAATTTTTTTTGCTTAGGTGACCCTGTTCTTGAGCTTGCATGACAAATTTATATGGTCAAAAGTAGTTTTGATGCATGATATAGGTTCTAGGCACTTGTAGGAGTGGTTGCTATCAATATTATTGAGTTTGGTTTACTTTTATTTTGAAATTACTAAAAAAATTGTTTAGAATTTTTCAGAGGAAGAAAAATGCTTAGGAAGATGTTCCAAGGTGGTTCTTCAAAGAAGCAAGGACCTAGGCTTGCAATGCGTGATCTTGACGAACAGCCACGAAGAGACGCTCCAGTGCGTCCTTGTGAGTGGCCTTCTGAAAATTTTATGGATCGAGCGGGAATAAAAGAAGAATTCAACGCATATTTACATAACGTTGATCTTGTGAGCTTCGAGGAAGAGAAGTGCAGTCAATATCATAACCTCACTAGTTCCTTTGTGAGGAGGTTTGAATTTTCCACTTCATGTAATTCTCCAACCGTCCTGTTTGATCTTTATGATAAATCTTATAGCATGGACTTAGAGGATTTTACCACTGCATGCAAACTTCCACAATGGGGTAGTATAAGGGATCCTCGCAAATCTGAATTTAGAGATTTTCTTGCTAATATAACTGTGGGAGAATCTAGAGATATTACACAAGCTACCATAGGGAGCATCCACTTTCCTGCTATACATTATTTTGCTCTCTTCATAGGTAGATGCATAAATGGTAAAGATGAGGCATGTCACATGCGTGTCCCTGACCTCAGTATTCTTAGGAGTGATGTGGTAGGAGACAAATCATATAATTTGGGAGCCATTGTTGCACGTATGTTGCATCTTAATAGACTTAATGGAGATTTCTTTGGTGGAATTTATGCAACTCGCGTAGCTAATTTTCTTGGTATAGATGTACAGGAAGATGATATTGAATTACCTCCTGCCTATCTAGATTTTAATGCTATGGTTCACCACCATTTTGTCGAGAGGAACGAATCACCTCTCCAGTACCGACTAATCTATGAGAGACGCCGTGCTGTCCATATTACTCTCCCCGTGTGACGCCCGGATACTTAAGCTACAGTGAACCTCTCCTAATGATGCCACGTCACCTCGATTACAGTGGCTAATCTCACGTTAGTTCGAAACCAATTCGAATTCAAATTAAAAGTCAAGCAAACAACAAAAGTTTTCACACATTAAAACTAAAATGTTCGAGTTGTGCCAAATAATGCAAAGGTAATTGTGGTGAAGAAACCAAACTTTGATAAAATGTTTAAGGGCGCTAAAATAATTTAAATAGTAACAAAAACAATTAAGTAAATGCCTTTCAATTAATAAAACTCTAAACTAATTTATTATGGGGTAAAACTTTTATGGCAATGGGTGGTTATGAAACATTATCTTAGGAGTTGTTATCACATATTGTAAAACTAAAATAGATGTGAAACTAAAAATAAAGTAGACAAGAATAATAACTAAAAAGAAAAGAAGCAGAAAACAAAAGAACAAGAAAATAAAACAGAAACCCCCGGCCAACTTGGCCTCGGCCCAGCCAGTGGCCTGCCTGGCCGGCCCAGCTGCGGCCTCCCCCCTTTCCCCATATCCCCCCACTACCGTAACCTATCCCCCCACCAACACCCCACTCCCCTCCCCACGACGCGCCCCTCCCCCGATCCAGATCGGATCAGGGCTCATGGTGCCAACCGCCACCTCGCGGCCGGACGTCGCCGCCGCCGGAGCTCCTCGCCGGACGGCCTCCCCAGAGCACCCCCTCGCCGGTCTGCCTCGTCTACATCGACGCCATCGTCTCCGACCACCACCCCGACCCCCGCTGCCACGAACCCTGCACCCCGCCGTGAGCCTTGCTCCCTCCCTCTCCCCGCGCCCGCAGCGCTCACCGCGACTCGGGGCCATCCCGGCCGCGCATGCACCTCCCAACCACTACGTGCCGCCGCCTGTGCTACTGCCGCCGTTCGTCGGCCACGCCCAGCGCATGGCCTCGCTCCCGGTCCCTGCAGCCACATGCGCCGCTGCCTTCTCCCTTGTCGCGCGCGCCTCCCCATGCTCCCTCTCCTCCTCCTCCCCCTACCCTGTTGGACATCGTGGCCCGGCCACGCCCTGGCCGTGCACGTGCACGCGCTCGCGCACCATCCCCCGCTCACGTCCCCCGCTCGCGATGGCCTCGCGCCCCGCTTGCCCATGCTGCTGCGCCTTCTGCCGCCCCTTGTTGCCTATAGCCGCCGGCTTACCGCGCTCCCCCGCGCCTGACGAACGCCGCCACGACTCGTCTCGCCGGCGCCATGCCCCGCAGCTCCCCGCAGTCGGCGCTGCTCCTGTCGTCGCAGACCACCGAGGCCCCGGGCACGCTCGCCCTCACCTCTCACGGCCTCGGGTGCGAGCACGCGCACCCGCACGCCCATCACCCACTTTCCCCTCGCCTGTTTGGGCGGCGCCCTTTGGCCCGAACTGCTATGGCCTCTGGGCCACTGCCAAATGGGGGCCCGCGCCCCTAAGAACTTTTAAAAAAGGAGGAATTTAAAAAAATCTAATTAATTAATTAATTAATTAACTAAATTAATTAAGCTAATCAATCCTATTTAATTAATCTAATTAACCTATTAGTTTAATTAAATAGTAATTAGTTTAACTAAACCCTAATTAACCTAAACAGAGTATGACAGGTGGGTCCCACTAGACCCACACGTCAGTTTGACCAGTCGACACCCCTGTTGACTGCTGACATCATGCTGACGTCAGCATGCACTATTCTGGATAATGTTGGATTAAATAAATTCTAAAAATGATTTAAAACTTTAGAAAATCATATAAAATAAACCGTAGCTCAGATGAAAATACTTTTTTACATGAAAGTTGCTCAGAACGACGAGATGAATCCGGATACGCAACCTGTTCATCCGCCATGTATCCCTAGCATAGCGAACACGCAACTTTCCCCCTCCAGTTCATCTGTCCGAAAACACGAAACACCGGGGATATTTTCCCGGATGTTTCCCCCCTTCATCGGTACCACCTTATACCGCGTTAGGGCACACCTAGCATCACGCTTTGTCATGTCATGCATCACTATGCATCTGTTTGCTTAATATTTATTATTTCTTCCCCATATTCTCTCACTAGACACCGAGACCGACGCCACTGCTACCCAGTATGACTACTGTGTTGACGACCCCTCTCTCTTGCCAGAGCAACCAGGCAAGCCCCCCCCCCCTTTGATCACCAGATATCACCTACTCTTCTCTTTACTTCTTGCATTAGAGTAGTATAGCATGTTACTGCTTTCCTTTAAGCAAGGCGAGGGACTGGTGACACAAAACCTCAGCCTTGGAAGACTTGGTGGAGATCTTCTTCACCTTCTCAGTGGGTGGCGCGGGGTTGGAGGTCGCCGCTCCAGGGGCGGCGGTGCACCTGCGGGTGTGCTGGTCTAGATCCGGTGCGGGGGCTTGCGGCCCTACCGCAAGCCATTCCTCTTCAGGGGCCGCTGCCGCGCCCTCCTCCCTCTCGTCCCCCTCTCCCTCCTGGAGCTCTGTTGATGCCATGGCTAGAGCGTCTAGCCCAACAAAGTTATCCCCGGCAAGCTCTCCCCCAGCAGTATCCTCCATGGCTTGCACCTCGCTGCCTCCCTGGGAAGAGCTCCCATTCCCAACCTTCCCTTTGCCTTTCCCGGCCTTTGCGGCCTTCTCCATCTCTGGCGACGGGCATCTTTGTCCTCCGCGGCCCTCTTCAGAATGTACGCTACCTCCACAGAAGTGGTGCGTTTATACATTCCCTCTTCGGCCATGGTGGCCATCTCCACCAAGGTGCTCGAGCACTGGAGCTGTTCATCAAGGGAAGGGAGCTGCCAAGTGCCCAATACTCCCTTAGCGTTGCAATCAGGCATCCACTTCAGTATCTGATCACGGGCGGAGTTAATGTTCAGAGGAATGGCTGTTGTCGGGAGCTTGAACATGTCAAAGCGACCAAATAGCTGGTCGCACAACCAAGCATGGCCATAAACTGACAAGTTACTAGCCAGCCCCGGCAGTAGTCTCATCCTATCCACAGCGCCACCATACAACCACGCAGGCCTATCCCTTTCCTGTAACGGAGAGATGCGGCGAAGGAGGAAATCTTCCCCCACATGCTCGAGGGTTAACCCGGCAGCCGCCAGGCGGATGATCCTATTAATTACTGAGCGCAACCTGTCCTCGAAAAGGCCCTTTGCACTCCAATCCTTGCCACGCTCATCGCGCTCGACGCACTCTTGCCGCACTTCACAAAACTCGGGGGCTTCTTTGTCCTGGATCCAACACCAGTCCCCTCTCCATTCATCCCATCTCTCGCGTTGGTACCCTAAAAGGTAATTCTTCTTCGATCGTGGTATCCAAATGATGATCCCAGAACGGTTAACTTTTCTCTCCATCCGCGGTACGAGGTAATGCCGGAATAGATCCACATTGGTCTTCACCCCGACAAAATTCTCAAACAAGTGCGCGAAGATGGCCATGGTCGCCATTGCATTCTATGTGAAATCAAGGAGGTGAAATCCATAAATGTTCATGATTGCCTCAAAGAACTCAAAAAAGGAGGACATAGACCACAGATGAAATAAGCGGTGAAGAACCGATAAGAATAAAGGATTCACCTCACCCTCTTCGTAGACCACGGGCGCTCCGTGCCCTTTCTCAACGTGCTGCCCCAAACGTACCTGTACTTCACCTAAAGGACAGGGCCGCTCAAGGTGGATGGACGAAGATGACGTCCTCACTCTGCTTCTTGTTCAGCTCTGCCGACCTTTTGTTCCCCTCGGCGGCAGGCTCCTTCACCGCGGTCGTCGACTTCTTCTTGTCCGTGGGTCTCTTTCCCATTGCTACAGCAATGCGAGAAGGATTCATTGGGGAGGATGGCAGTGGAAGGAGAAGCGAGATGGGGAACTGTCGCTTGGCTTGCGGAGGAAGAAGATGGGGGAGCGGGACGAGAGATAGATGAATCGTGTCGCTTCGATTTGTCCCGCTCTTAAGAGGGAGGAAAGTCGGGCAGGTGCGCAACGCTTTAGAAAGTTACCGTTTTACCATAACTACAACCGCCCCACGACCCCACGGCGCGCAGTAATTGCACAAAGAGAACGTTGGATTGACTAGTCATTGTGGCAAACTGTCACACGCAGCCCTCTCCCGCCATGTGTCCGCGCACTGTTTGGGGCCTAACCCAACGTGCCACGCGACACGTATGGCTCAGGCCTGGGGGCTTATGTCGGGGAAAATATATAGTGGTGGAAATTTTCCCCTGACTCGTGCACGAACTAGCCAGGCTTAAGTCAAAGATTGAAGAACTAAGAGATTCGAAGACCCAACATGCAGCTCAGAAGGCCCAAGATTGAGCCTAAGGAGCAAGATATCAACAAGAGAAGGGCCTCCCTCGATGGGCTGGCGAGCCTGGCAGGGGGCGAGGCCACCATCAAAAGAAAGAAACCGAGGCTCCCCGGCAGAGCCTGCCGGGGCTCACGGGGGCAGAACCACCCCACCAACCACTCAAACATGACTCACTTCATCAATCAGTGCGATGTCAAGCCGCAATATGATTAAGTGGCAGCCGTTCACCACATGGCAGCCATTTCCTGTAGAGAAGCCTACAGATGACACCCGTCCTGTGACGTGTCAAGAGAGCAGGTGCGGAGCTGGCAAGAAAGCCTGACATGCATTACCGGGCGACCAGTGATGTGACACTTAGCAACGGTTTTAATGCACCCTGTCAGTCCGTAGAGTTTGGTATGATAGCATTGTTCGCTATCATATCAGTGGTTAATGACCACTTTTCCATTGTGGTGACCCCTTAATCTATAAAAGGAGGCCCAGGGCACTCGTAAGAGGGGTTAGAAGGTTGGAAAGTTGACAACCCCAAGCGACCACACGCACGTAGTCGCTACGCCCCCGTGGCAAACCTTGCCGTGCAAGTGTACTATGCACGACCACCTTCATTCTTCCATCAATCCACTAAAGCAGGAGTAGGATCTTACGCCTCGCGGCGGCCTGAACGTAGGTGAATCACTTGTGTGCTCCCCGACGCGCTGTCGTACGCCGGTCTGCTCTTTGTGCAACTCGTCGTTCCCCCTGCCGAACTAACAAGGGGCCACCCGGTGCCATAGGTGGCTGCGGAAATCCCGCGACAGATATTGTACGTAGTCATGCTGAACATGTAGAGAAAACGACAAGGGTTTGGCGCGTTAATACAATGCCATGCAGACATCACTCCATGGTGGGTTCAATGGCAAACCCTCCCCCTCTCCAGATTGTAATCCAGAGGAAGATATCTGTTTTGAGGCGGATTCAGACGCAGTTGACCACTCCTATTTACCCCCAAGGTGTTTGCTCTAACTTCGCATTATGATGTTAGTCATATCATGCATATGTTGCCTTGGAGTGCCTACTTTCAACATCATATATGTCATCTACGTAGTTTAGACATGTTCTGTAATGCCACCTGTTTAGTTTCAATATCATATATGGGAATTATGAAGTCTCATGTATTTTAGCCAGCCATAATATATTTGAAATGTGCAATGCCATCCTGTTTAACCAGGCATCATATATTTGAACGATATCTTGCCCATCCTTTTATTCATTACATTTCCATTTGTCGACAATCTTTGTACATTAAACTACTCTTCCTGTGAATCAGCCATTTGAGTGTGTGATGGAAAAATCTGGAGTGAAAACAAGGCCTTCAGAGCAAACAGTGCTACCTGTCAAAGCGGATCTCTTGTTGGGTCCAGATAAATCATCTAAGATGGATTCAGAGATAGTTGACCAATCCTATTCCCCCACCAAGGTGTATGCTCTCACATGGCACGGTTATACTGCTCATATCATGCATATGGTGTCTTGCATTGCATAGTTTAGACATCATATACACAATATTCAACACCATGTTCTTAGTTCATACATCATATATGAGAATGCCCTCAGCTTAGCATATAAATCACATATGTGAATTAAATCATGCGATCTTGATTACTTAGATAACATGTATGTGAATTATGTCATGCAATCCTGTTTAGTTAGTCATCATATCTTTGAATTATGTTATGTTATGTGAAATTATGTCATCCTATCCATTTTAGTTAAACAATATACATGTCAACTATTTCATGCCCTCTTTTTTCCACACTATCTATTGCATCTGTCTCTCATCCAATGTTTGTACATTCAACTATGTTTCCTGTTTATTATCCATTTGAATTGGAGCGGGTGATGGAAGTATCTAGCGGAGTAAAAACACGGTCTATAAATAAAACAATGCTACCTCTTGGTGGAGATAGCACCCCGGTTGTACATGCATGAGAACCAGCCCTACCACACAAACCACAGAGAACCAGCTTCACCCAATCTAACGCCAACCCCAGCAGATAGTAACCCAGTTCCTATTGACATAGCACCATCTCCACCACAGAGCTCAGATACAAGAGCAGTTAGTAAGGTAGCTCTAGTGCCCAAAGCGCTAGTACTACCATGGCGAACCCCAACTCCACCAGTTAGTACGCCTATTCCTGTGGAGGAAGCGCAACCAGCCATTCATAGTTTAGCATCTATCGCATTTGATGTTGTTAAATCATATGTGTGTATCTTCCCATCATGGAAATATTATACTAAAGATGAAGGAAAATGCCAGTTGCAGGTGTTTGTCCAGGAGTTATGTGTAAGTAATGTTATTCATGGCAATTACTTTGCTTTGTCCCATACATTGTACCTCCATGATGGTTATAATACAACAATTTTCCCAGTTTTCTCTATAGAGAAGGACCGATTTGGAAACTCGGGATGAGGTAACCTGTGCTAATACCCCTACTATCTTCAAGAATGCTTTGTGGCAGTATTAGAATTACCTGAAGAAAACGTACTTCATTGACAAAGAAACTCATCAAATTCCCTTACGTTCTCCCGAGTCACATTTACTGGACGATGACTAGGAGCACCTTGTTCTATACTGGTCCCGAACCAAGAATCTGGTAAGGTCTATGAGCTCATTTTATTTTAAGTACTATATGCATGTGTCTTACTGTACTCTGTTCATGTAGAACAAGTGCTTAAACCTGAAGAACAGTTGTTCTCATTTAAGATTCAATTTCTATCATGCATACTGCTTTTCTCTTTGTCGGTGTCAAAACCGGCGGATCTCGGGTAGGGGATCCCGAACTGGGCGTCTAGGCGGATAGTAACAGGAGGCAGGGGACATGATGTTTTACCCAGGTTCGGGCCCTCTTGATGGAGGTAAAACCCTACGTCCTGCTTGATTTATTCTTGATGATATGGGTATTACAAGAGTTGATCTACCACGAGATCGGAGAGGCTAAACCCTAGAAGCTAGCCTATGGTATGATTGTATGTTGTACTATGGACTAAAACCCTCTGGTTTATATAGACACTAGAGAGGGTTAGGGTTACACAAGGTCGGTTACAAAGGAGGAGATATTCATATCCGTACTGCCTAGCTTGCCTTCCACGCCAAGTACAGTCACATCCGGACATGAGACGAATTCTTCAATCTTCTATCTTCATAGTCCAATAGTCTGGCCAAAGGATATAGTCCGGCTGTCCGGAGACCCCCTAATCCAGGTCTCCCTCAGTAGCCCCTGAACCAGGCTTCAATGACGATGAGTCCGGCGCGCAGTGTTGTCTTCGGCATTGCAAGGCGGGTTCCTCCTCCGAACACATCACAAAAGAGTTTAAATACCAGGATAGTGTCCGGCCCTGCAAAATAAATTCCACATACCACCGTAGAGAGAATAATATTTCCACAAATCTTAGTCTGCTGACATGCATTGGCAACATGACGTTATGTCATGGCCCGGTGATTATTTGAACCATTTCCTTTAACTAACTCCGCACATAACGCGAGGCAGTTTCCTGACACGTCTTGTCAAAGTAGAGATCGTGTTCCCCTTATTACGACATTTTCATCAATACGGGCGTGGGTAACTGTCGGTGTCAAAACCGGCGGATCTCGGGTAGGGGGTCTCGAACTATGCGTCTAGGCCGGATGGTAACAGGAGACAAGGGACACGAAGTTTTACCCAGGTTCGGGCCCTCTCGATGGAGGTAAAACCCTATGTCCTGCTTGATTAATATTGATGATATGGGTAGTACAATAGTTGATCTACCACGAGATCGAGGAGGCTAAACCCTAGAAGCTAGCCTATGGTATGATTGTTGATGTATATGTTGTCCTACGGACTCAAACCCTCTGGTTTATATAGACACGGGTAGGGTTAGGGTTACATAGAGTCGGTTACAATGGTAGGAGATCTACATATCCGTATCGCCAAGCTTGCCCTCCACGCCAAGGAAAGTCCCTTCCGGACACGGGACGAAGTCTTCAATCTTGTATCTTCATAGTCCAGGAGTCCGGCTGAAGGTATAGTCCGTCTATCCGAACACCCCCTAATCCAGGACTCCCTCAGTAGCCCCTGAACCAGGCTTCAATGACGACAAGTCCGGCGCGCAGATTGTCTTCGGCATTGCAAGGCGGGTTCCTCCTCCAAGTACTTCATAGAAGATTTCGAACACGAAGATAGTGTCCGGCTCTGCAAAATAAGTTTCCACATATTGCCATAGAGAGAATAATATTTACACCAATCTAATCTGCTGACGTATTCTGTAGCGTGTCACACCACGGCCAAGCCTTTATCCGAGTCGTTTCATTATCCCACCTCAGCGCGTCATGCGAGGCGGTTTCCTTGGCACGTCTTGTTGAAGCAAAGATAGTATCCCCTTATCCCGGGATTCTCATCAATACGGGCATGGGTAACCCAACCGCGCCATTGATTACGGTGCTTGGAGATAAGCTAGTTTTACCAGGCTGGTGGGGACATGTAGTTGCGTCCACCCATATAAGGGGATAAAGATCCACCTTTTCACCTACGCCTTCTTCCTCCCTCGCCTATCCATTCTTGCGCACTCGAGCTCCAGCACCCAAGTCCGCACTCCCCACCTCAACCTTCTCCAGCCATGTCTGGAGCGGGAGGCAAGTGGATGGTCTCCTCCATCACGGAGGGACATATCAAAAAGGTGAGGAAGGCCGGATACCTGTCTAACGACATCGCGTATCGGCTCCCCGAAAAGGGGCAGCTCATCCCCACCCCTAGGCCCCATGAGAGGGTGGTGTTCCTCCCCCATTTCCTCCGCGGACTGGGCTTACCTCTCCACCCATTTGTCCGGGGCTCATGTTCTACTACGGCCTGGATTTCCACGATCTGGCCCCGAACTTCGTCCTCAACATCTCGGCGTTTATCGTCGTGTGCGAGGCATTCCTCCGCATCCGCCCCCATTTCGGGCTCTGGCTCAAGAATTTCAACGTCAAGCCGAAGGTGGTGCGCGGCAGCCAGGCGGAGTGCGGAGGCGCCATGGTGGGCGAGATGGCCAATGTCCTCTGGCTCGAGGGCTCCTTTGTGGAGACCCTGAAGGGGTGGCAATCGGGGTGGTTTTACATCACTGAGCCGCACGACGTCGAATGGGTCACACCCCCCGAGTTCCGGTCCGGACCCCCCAACGCGGCTCACGCCCTGGAAAGATACGGGCCTGTCGTGGGGTAAAAAAGGAGAGCTAACCGGACTCCAAACATGCGTCAAAACCTTGGTGGACAAGAAGCTCAAACTTGTCAACGTAGTCCAGGTTATGCTCATCCGCTTGATCCTCCCGTGCCAACAACGGGCTTTCAACCTGTGGGAGTTCGACCCGACGCGGCACCAAACTCTGAGCAGGCTCTTCGACACGACGTACGAAGATGCCTAGAAGGTGCTTTTCAAGGGCGCCGAGGCTCCAACATCCGCTACTGAGGATCGCGGATTCAGTGCGCAGCGTCACGCTCTCGCGGTAAGCTGTTTTTTCCTTTTATAGGGTATCCGTTTTTCATACTTTGCCTCCATGCGGGATCTAAACTCCCTTACCTTTGACAGGATTGGCAGATGACCTCCGGACAGATCAACTATCCGGCTCCCTTGCCCGAAGGCCCAGCGATGCTCGCTTGGCGAAGCTGCTGGTTCCGGCACCCTATGTGGTGCCGGAGAAGAAGGTCAAGAAGAAGGCCACGGGGACTCGAGAGAGTGCCCGACGCCCAGAGGTGTCGGATTCATCATCCGACGAATCCAAGACACACTCCTCCCGCGAAGATGAGGAGAAGGAAGAAGAGACCCCTCCCCCTCCAGCGGGGGAAGGGAAGAAAAGGAAGGCCGCCCCAACTGGGGAGGCCGAAGGGTCCAAGAAGGGGAAAATCCTTCCTCCGGACTGCTCCACCGACGCCGACGATGGCGGAAAGGAGTGGGCGCCTAGGGCCAAGCCCCTGGCCAAATTATAAGTATCCGGATACCAGAGTAACTCACAGTATTCATTTATTGCACAACTTTCCCTTACGTCGAATATGTTTATGCAGCCCACCCAAAGACCGGCTCGACGCGTCATCGAGCGGCTCACTGGACTCGTCGGATGTGAACTCGCTTCCGACGGCTTCCTCCCCCCGCCCTAATGATGACACCGCAGTGTTGTCCCGACAGGTTCCAAGCCGGGAAGAGGTGGTCCTGGAGGCGCCGCAAGGCGACCTCCCGGACTCCAGGAGTAAAGGGGATGAAACCCCCCGGGGCTCCAAGTCCGGCTCTAGGCCAGACACCGCTCTGGAACCTTCAAAGGTTCCAGAGTCCGGCAGGGGACCTCCTTCCAAGAGGAGCAAGTCCACCATGCCAGCGGCCCCGGTCCAGCCGAAGGCGCCGGACAATATGTTGGAGGCGCTCCAAGGCTCCTCCATCGACGAGGGGCACCGCGCTATTATGAGTGCGATGGTCCAGAAGGTTCAGTCCACCAAGAGCGGACTGACTGAAGCTTGTACTAGCCTTTTAATAGGCTTTGAGGTAAGTAAAGAATGTGTAAATAATAGTACCGCATAGACAGTAGCCCCTGATGCTCTGTTTGGCGTTCGGGAAGAAAAGCCGAATAGAGGATCAAATAGAATTCGCAGGAGTCTAACAAAGATAAGTCAATATGCATATGCAGGCTTCCCTGCTTGCGTCTGCCGCACTGACTGTGGAAGTGGACACGCTAAAGCAGAACCTCAAGCTATCCGAGCAAGAGCTCGAGCGTGCCAAGAAGCAGCTCGAGGACAATGAAGGTAAGAAATACCCTATTTTTAAATATATATAAAAAGGTGCAATTGCAAAGAATGACAGGATTATCGTGGCTATTTTTAGGGGCCACGTCTGAAGTGGCGACCCTTAAGCAGGCGCTGGTCGAGGCTGAGAAGAGGGCGGCCTTGGAGCGCACCGAGCGCGAGAAGTATGAGGCCGAGGTTGGCAAGGTGCGGCAAGAGCTCCAGGCTCTCATGGAAAAACATGAGAGTTTGGAGCTTGACTCAAAGACGCGAGCGTCCGAGCTCGCGGTGGCTATTGAGAACGCCAAGTCTGCCAAGGCCGAATCCCTGAAGACCCCCCAGGAGTTGGATGAGGTGAAGAAGATAGCGGCCGGTAAGGCATTCTTTATGCAAAGCAAACACATAAACGTGAGTTACTTGTTACTTACCCGAATCCGGAGCTCTCCAGGAGCGTTCGCAGATCTTCCCCAGAGTGTATCCGATGCCGCCGCATTCTACCAAGCCGAGGAGGGCAGCTCGACGGAGAAGGTGTTCTGGTCTCAGTATACTGAGGCCGGGCACCCCGTGCCCCTAAGCGACCAGTTGAAGCAACTGGTCGAGCACCACAAGGCGGCCGGACAGGCCATGAAGGGCCTCATTGTTCGGATATGGCCTAGAGGGGCTCTGCCCGGGAGCTATTTCGGGTTGGTGTGGCGGTTGGTGGAGGCCTGTCCAAGGCTTGAAGTCATCAAGCACTCCGTCTACATTGAAGGTGCCCGTAGGGCCCTTGCCCGTGCGAAGGTGCACATGGCAAGCTGGATGCTGAGAAGCTGGTGAAGGATGGGCCACCGCCAGGGAAAGAGCATCACAAGCCCGAGAATTACTATAAGGATGTTCTCAAGGGTGCCCGCCTTATGGCGGATGAATGTTCTAGGGATGTAATTTTTGAGTGAAACTTGCTCGTTTTGTCTTGTGCGCTGAAAATTTGTTTATATGCGCTAAGAAATGCTGTTGGAATTTAAAATATAACCTTCTGTGCGGCTGTTTATCAATTCTGAGAGATGGCGAGTCGTCGGCTTCTGCCCCCGTGCCGCTAGTGCTAGGGTGTTCGGGGATAAACCTGAGCGCTCTTTTCCCCATGTTTGGGTCCTTCGAGGGAGGCGCTCAGCCCAACGAACAAGGCAATCAGACTATAATGCGTGAACACTCTCACTTAGCCATAGAAGTCTATAATTTCAAATTTCGGCGAAGCCCCTGGTATTCGAAAGACCGAGTTCGGGGCGCTGTCCACACCTTGGCCGGACAGAGCCGGCTCCTCGCCCTAAGCGGCATAAGTCTTTAGGGACTCGAAAAAACCTCTAGAACAGCGACCAACTCTCACTTCATCATGACAGTCAGTTTTAGCTTTCTCCACTGAGGTGTTCGATCTAGCTCAACCGGGGCACAATCGCAGTGGTTCTCCTAGTGCTAACTTAGCCGATATAGCGGAACGTAAGGCACCAAAACATAGGAGCCGAGCAAACCCAACTATTGACCCAAGACATGATTCAGAGCCGATGCATATAATGCTATAAGTTCGGGGTGCCGCACTTGTTAAAGTGTTCGAACTTCTCGCACCATATTGAGGGGTACTAAAGCCCCTGGCGTATTTTGGCCGTACCAACGTGTACGGGTGCAGCATGTTGTTAAGGAACATATATAAAGGAAAAAGGTAATGCAAAAATAGACAAAAGCTATGCATTGTTTATTAAAAAGGAATGCGATCAAAGCAGAACGATACAAATAATGTGATAAGTGGAAGGTTGGACTAGTTAACATGTCCGTTCTAGGGGCAAGCTGCGGAATAGTATGCGGAACGGGTATACTGCTCGTGATAGAGACCACCTGGGGGTTCCGTAGTGCGGTGTGGCTTGTCTGCTTCCCTGGTTCCTGCATCGTTTGTGCAGTAATTGAACTGCCGAACAGGCCTTCCGAAGGATGAAGTCCTGAAAGTAAGAGAAAATTAAAAAATCGGCAGCCCCTGGTACGGTTCAAGCCATGTTTTTCGCGTGCCGTGATGGTGCCCCTCCCCCTGTGCCCATGGTATCTCTAGAGCATAGTTATGTATGCGAAGTACTGGCGTCGCCTTTTTGCAAGGGTTGGGGTTGGGGCCGCATTGCTACGCCTGCTCGGATCGTGCCAGGCGGTCTTGTTGTAGGTTACTCCGGGCGCGCTTGACGGTGGCCGGTCGTTTAGTGGCCGGACTGGAGAACTGCCTGGAGAGGCTGCTTTGTACTTCCGCTGCAAGGACCGCCGTGTGCTCCTCCGTTCGGAGGGAGCGTTCGGTGTTTCCGTTGACCGTAATTACTCCTCGAGGGCCTGGCATCTTGAGCTTAAGGTATGCGTAGTGCGGTACCGCATTGAACTTAGCGAATGCGGTTCGCCCAAGCAGTGCGTGATAACCACTTCGAAACGGGACTATGTCGAAGATTAACTCCTCGCTTCGGAAATTTTCCGGGGATCCCAAGACCACTTCAAGTGTGACTGAGCCCATATAGTTGGCCTCTACACCTTGTATTACGCCTTTAAAGGTCATTTTGGTGGGCTTAATCCTCGAGGGATCTATGCCCATTTTCCGCACTGTATCCTGGTAAAGCAGGTTCAGGCTGCTGCCGCCGTCCATAAGGACTCTAGTGAGATGAAATCCGTCAATAATTGGGTCTAGAACCAATGCGGCGAATCCGCCATGACGGATTCTAGTGGGGTGGTCCCTTCGATCAAAGGTGATCGGGCAGGAGGACCATGGGTTGAACTTTGGGGCGACTGGCTCTACCGCGCATACGTCCCTTAACGCGCGCTTCCGCTCCCTTTTGGGGACGTGGGTTGCGTATATCATGTTCACCGTCCGCACTTGTGGGGGAAAACCCTTCTGTCCATTGTTGTTCGGCGGTCGGGGCTCCTCCTCGTCATTGCTATGCAGCCCCTTGTCTTCATTTTCGGTGTTTAACTTGCCTGCCTGCTTGAACACCCAACAATCCCTGTTGGTGTGATTGGCCGGCTTTTCGGGGGTGCCATGTATCTAGCACGAGCGGTCGAGTATTCGGTCCAAACTGGACGGGCCCCTAGGATTCCTTTTGAATGGCTTTTTCCGCTGACCGGATTTAGAGCCTCTGAATCCGGCATTGACTACCGTATCCTCAGCATTGTCGCCGTTAATGCGGCGCTTCTGCTTGTTGCGACGTGACCTGCCGCTATTGTTCCTGGTGTCCGAATTACCAGGGTTCTTGGTCATATTGTTGCTACGAGCAAGCCAGCTGTCTTCTCTCGCGCAAAAGCGGGTCATAAGTGTCGTGACTGCTGCCATAGATTTCGGCTTTTCCTGTCCAAGGTGCCGGGCCAGCCACTCGTCACGGATATTGTGCTTGAAGGCTGCGAGGGCCTCAGCGTCCGGACAATCGACTATTTGATTTTTCGTTGTTAGGAACCGTGTCCAAAATTGCCTGGCCGATTCCTCTGGCTGCTGAATTATGTGACTTAGGTCATCGGCGTCTGGGGGTCGCACATAAGTGCCCTGGAAATTGTCGAGGAATGCGGTTTCCAGGTCCTCCCAACAACTGATTGATCCTGTTGGCAAGCTGTTAAGCCAATGTCGAGCTGGTCCTTTAAGTTTGAGTGGGAGGTATTTGATGGCGTGGAAATCATCGCCGCGGGCCATGTGGATATGAAGGAGATAATCCTCGATCCATACCGCAGGATCTGTTGCGCCATCATATGATTCGATGTTTACGGGTTTGAAACCCTCGGGGATTTGATGATCCATTATTTCGTCTATAAAGCAGAGTGGGTGTGCGGCGCCTCTGTATTGGGCTATATCATGACGTAGCTCCAATGAGCCTTGTCTACTATGTTCGGCCCCGCCGAATTTGTGGCCGGTGTGACGGTTACCGTCTCGAGCCGTGGGGCGCCCACGCGATCCATAGATCGATCTTGTTTGCCTTGCCTTGTCCTCCAACATGTCTCATAAGTTCGGCGCATATTCCCGTGCCTTGGTATGGGGTGCGGCTTGAGTGGAGGGCCGAGAGGCCTCTCTGTCGCGACCACGAGGTGGCCTATCAGCCGCATCAAGTGCTTCCTCCTCTAATCGGGGTAGGAACATGCGCTTTGGGTAGCTCTTGGAGGGGCGTTCGAGTTTATGTTCTTCGGCCGCAAGGACTTCAGTCCATCTGTCGACTAGCAAATCTTGATCAGCCCTAAGTTGTTGCTGTTTTTTCTTGAGGCTTCTTGCCGTGGCCATAAGCCTGCGTTGAAAACGCTTTTGCTCGACGGGATCCTCTGGCACGACGAATTCGTCATCGTCGAGGCTTGCCTCGTCTTCTGAGGGAGGCATATAATTATCGTCCTCGACCTCTCTATCCGCCGCTCTCTCGTGTGGGCTGGTTTCTCCATCCTCCTGTGCTAAATCTTGCTGGAGGGGGTTTTCTTCGGTGCTTTCTGGAGTATTTTTATCTCCCGTGCTGGAATCACCTTGTTTGTTTTGGCGGGATTTTGAGCGGCGCCGCTGACGCCGGCGCTTAGGCTGTTTCTTGCAGGGGTCATCCTCCGTTGTTCCATCGCCATCTCCCTCTTTTGGGGTGTCCACCATGTATATGTCATATGACGAGGTGGCTTTCCAGGGCCTAGTAGGCGCTGGTTCTTCATCATCTCCTTCATCGGCGTCCATACCGTCGATATCTTCGGAGTCGAAGTCGAGCATGTCGGTTTAGTCGTCGACAGCGGCTACAAAGTGGGTGGTGGGTGGGCTTTGAATTTCTTCATCGTCCGTACCCCAACCTTGCTGACCGTAGTCCGGCCAGGGCTCTCCTGATAAAGAGAGAGACTTCAGTGACTTCAGGATATCGCCAAAAGGCGAGTGCTGAAAAATGTCCGTGGTAGTGAACTGCATGATCGGCGCCCAATCGGATTCGAACGGCAGGGGCGCGGGGGGCTCGGAGTCCAAAGAGTATTCCGGCTCCTTGGAGTCACGAGTCTCGCAGAGTACGGGGCTGGTGCTTGGCTCAATCGCCATTGGGGTCGCAGCCCCCGAGGTGACGTCCAACCGCCCATCCTCGATCGGCGTAGTTGGCTCCAAATTAAGGGTCGGAGCCGATGCGGGTGCGGCCTTCAGGGCACTGTTCGGCAGCAGAGCTAGATCATGCTCGTCGTGACAGTGCGGCGCGCTCGGCAGTGGCTCAAATCCGTCGAAGATCAAATCCCCACGGACGTCAGCCATGTAGTTTAAACTTCCAAATCTAACCTGACGGCCAGGGGCGTAGCTTTCGATCTGCTCCAGACGGCCAAGAGAATTGGCCCGCAGTGCGAAGCCGCCGAAGACGAAGATCTATCTGGGGAGGAAGGTCTCACCCTGGACTGCATCGCTATCGATGATCGTAGGAGCCATCAAGCCTAACGGCGACGACACAAAGGAACTCTCAATGAAACAACCAATGTCGGTGTCAAAACCGGCGGATCTCGGGTAGGGGGTCCTGAACTGTGCGTCTAGGCCGGATGGTAACAGGAGACAAGGGACACGAAGTTTTTGTTGGGTAACGTAGTAATTTCAAAAAATTTCCTACGCACATGCAAGATCATGGTGATGCATAGCAACGAGGGGAGAGTGTGATCTACGTACCCTTGTAGATCGACAACGGAAGCGTTTGGTTGATGTAGTCGTACGTCTTCATGGCCCGACCGATTAAGCACCGAAACTACGGCACCTCCGAGTTTTAGCACACGTTCAGCTCGATGACGATCCCCGGACTCCAATCCAGCAAAGTGTCGGGGAAGAGTTCCGTCAGCACGACGGCGTGGTGACGATCTTGATGTTCTACTGTCGCAGGGCTTCGCCTAAACACCGTTACAATATTATTGAGGACTATGGTGGCTGGGGGCGCCGCACACGGCTAAGAATAAGATCACGTGGATCAACTTGTGTCTCTGGGGTTCCCCTGCCTCAGTATATAAAGGACCAAGGGGGGGGGGTGCGGCCGGCCTAGG
>NC_041390.1:483903186-483944231 GCF_002162155.2 Triticum dicoccoides | reverse complement strand
CCCAATCCTAGTTGGAATAGGATTCGCGGAGGGGGGAAAAGAGAGAGGGTGGCCGGCCCCCTCTCCTTGTCCTATTCGGACCAAGGGAGGGGCGGGGCGCGTGGCCCACTTTGGGCAGCCCCTTCTCTTTTCCACTAAGGCCCACTATGGCCCATATAGCTCCCGGGGGGGTCTGGTAACCTCCCGCTACTCCGGTAAAATCCCGATTTCACCCGGAACACTTCCGATATCCAAACATAGGCTTCCAATATATAAATATTTATGTCTCGACCATTTCGAGACTCCTCGTCATGTCCGTGATCACATCCGGGACTCTGAACAAACTTTGGTACATCAAAATGCATAAACTCATAATATAACTGTCATCGTAACCTTAAGCGTGCGGACCCTACGGGTTCGAGAACAATGTAGACATGACCGAGACACGTCTCCGGTCAATAACCAATAGCGGAACCTGGATGCTCATATTGGCTCCTACATATTCTACGAAGATCTTTATCGGTCAGACCGCATAACAACATACGTTGTTCCCTTTGTCATCGGTATGTTACTTGCCCGAGATTCGATCGTCGGTATTCCACTACCTAGTTCAATCTCGTTACCGGCAAGTCTCTTTACTCGTTCTGTAATACATCATCCCGCAACTAACTCATTAGTTGCAATGCTTGCAAGGCTTAAGTGATGTGCATTACCGAGAGGGCCCAGAGATACCTCTCCGACAATCGGAGTGACAAATCCTAATCTCGAAATACGCCAACCCAACATGTACCTTTGGAGACACCTGTAGAGCTCCTTTATAATCACCCAGTTACGTTGTGACATTTGGTAGCACACAAAGTGTTCCTCCGGCAAACGGGAGTTGCATAATCTCATAGTCATAGGAACATGTATAAGTCATGAAGAAAGCAATAGCAACATACTAAACGATTGGGTGCTAAGCTAATGGAATGGGTCATGTCAATCAGATCATTCACTTAATGATGTGATCCCGTTAATTAAATAACAACTCATTGTTCATGGTTAGGAAACAGAACCATCTTTGATTAACGAGCAAGTCAAGTAGAGGCATACTAGTGACACTTTGTTTGTCTATGTATTCACACATGTATTATGTTTCTGGTTAATACAATTCTAGCATGAATAATAAACATTTATCATGATATAAGGAAATAAATAATAACTTTATTATTGCCTCTAGGGCATATTTCCTTCAGTTTTACCCAGGTTCGGGCCCTCTCGATGGAGGTAAAACCCTACGTCCTGCTTGATTAATATTGATGATATGGGTAGTACATGAGTTGATCTACCACGAGATCGAGGAGGCTAAATCCTAGAAGCTAGCCTATGGTATGATTGTTGATGTATATGTTGTCCTACGGACTAAAACCCTCCGGTTTATATAGACACCGGGTAGGGTTAGGGTTACATAGAGTCGGTTACAATGGTAGGAGATCTACATATCCATATCACCAAGCTTGCCCTCCAAGCCAAGGAAAGTCCCTTCCAGACACGGGACAAAGTCTTCAATCTTGTATCTTCATAGTCCAGGAGTCCGGCTGAAGGTATAGTCCGGCTATCCGAACACCCCCTAATCCAGGAATCCCTCAGTAACCCAACCACGCCATCTATTATGGCGCATGGGGGGTAAGCGTGTTTTACTAGGCTAGTGGGGGCGCATAGTTTTGGCCCCCTTATAAAGGGATAAGGTTTAACCTTTCTCTACCCACGCCTTCTTCCTCCTTGCCCATCCATTCTTGCGCACTCGAGCCCCAACTCCCAAGTCCACATCTTTCTCCTCAACCTCCTCCAAACATGTCCGGAGCGGGAGGCAAGTGGATGGCTTCCTCCGTTACGGAGGAACACATCAAAAAGTTGCGCGAAGCCGGATACTTAGCCGCGAATATCGCGCATCGGCTGCCCGCTGCGGGGCAGATCGTCCCTACCCCAGAACCCCATGAGAGGGTAGTTTAACTCCACCACTTCCTCCATAGACTGGGGTTTCCCCTTCATCCATTCGTCCGCGGTCTCATGTTCTACTACGGGCTGGACTTCCATGATCTGGCCCCGAACTTCATCCTCAACATTTCGGCGTTCATCGTCGTCTGTGAGGCTTTCCTCCGCATCCGCCCCCACTTCGGCCTATGGCTAAAGACCTTCAATATCAAGCCGAAGGTGGTGGGCGGCCAACAAGCAGAATGCGGCGGAGCCATGGTGGGCAAGATGCCCAACATTATATGGCTTGAAGGCTCCTTCGTGGAGACCATGAAGGGGTGGCAATCGGTGTGGTTCTACATCACCGAGCCGCGCGACACCAAATGGGTGGCTGCCCCCAAGTTTCGATCCGGATTCCCTACACGGCTCACTTCCTGGAAAGAGAAGGGCTTGTCGTCGGTTTCATCGATGGAGCTGGACGGACTCCAGAAATGTATCCTGAACATGACAAGAAAGAAGCTCAAGCTTGTCAACATAGTCCAGGTCATGCTCATTCGCCGAATCCTCCCATGCCAACAACGGGACTTCAACTTGTGGGAGTTCGACCCGGCCGAGCACCAGACTTTGAGCGAGCTCTTCGACACGACGCACAAGGACGTCTGGAAGGTCCTGTTCAAGGGCGTCGAGGTCCCTCCCTCTCTCACCGAGGACCACGGGATAAGCGCGAAGCGCCGAGCGCATTCGGTGAGTTCTATACATCCGGTAGGATATTTATTTCCCCTAGCTTAACCATGCACGGGGTCTGATCTTCCTGCCTTTGACAGGACTGGGTGGAGACGTCGGGGCAGATTAACTGTCCGGCCCCTCTGCCCAAAGACACTGTGGACGCTCTCCTGACAGAGATGCTGACTCCGGCTCCTTACAAGGTGCCGGAGAAGACCAAGAAGGCCAAGGGAACCCGAAAGAGCTCCTGGCGCCAGGTGTTATCGAGCTCATCGTCCGATAACTCCGCGACGCACTGCTCCCCCGAAGACGAGGAGGAAGATGAAGATGTTCCCCCTCCAGTCGGGGGAGACAAGAAAAGGAAGGCTGCCCCTACTGGGGGGCCGAAGGGTCCAAGAAGGGAAGGACTCTCCTTCCGGACTACTCCACCACCGCCGCCGAAGGCGAAGACGAGTGGCTTCTCAGGGCCAAGTCCCTGGCAAAGTCGTAAGTATTCGGATACCAGTGTAACTCATAGCATTCATTTGTCACACGGCTTCTCCTAACGCCGAATTATGATTGTGCAGACCGCCCCGAACCCGTATCGACATATCCTCGTCGGACGGCTCCCTGGGCTCGTCGGATATGGATAGGGATCAACTTCCGACCGCCACCTCCCATTGCCCTACGGACAACGCCGAGGTGTTGTCTCAAGAGGCACTAGGTCGAGGGGAGACAGTCTCGGAGGCACCTCAAGGCGACCTTCCGGACTCCGGGAGCAGGGGGGCAAAGCCCCCGAGGGCTCCGAGTTCAGCCCTCGGCCGAACACCGCACCGGAACCTCCAGTGGTTCCGGACTCGGGCAGGCGGCCTCCTTCCAAGGGGGGCAAGACGCCTGTGCCAGTGACCTCTGCCCATCCAGAGGCACCGAACAATCTGCTGGGAGCGCTTCGGAGCGCTTCCATTGACGAAGAGCACCGCACTATCATGAGTGCGGTGGTCCAGAAGGTTCAGTCCGCCAAGAGCGGACTGACTGAAGCCTGTTCCAGCCTTCTAACAGGCTTTGAGGTAAGTTTTTGAAATATAGGAGAAATATTACCACATAGACAGTATCCCCTGATGCTTTGTTCGGTGTTCACCAAAAAAGCCGAACAGAGGATCAAACAATATCGCAAGAGTCTAATATAAGTATGTCTATATGCGTATGCAGGCTTCGCTGCTGGCCTCTGCCGCACTGATTGCGGAGGTCGTCGCACTGAAGCAGGACCTTAAAGGGGCAGCTCGAGGAGAACAAAGGTAAGTAGTACCTAGTCTATGGATCTATATAAAAGGAAAGCGATTGCAAAATGACAGGATTATCGTAAATTCGCCAGCGGCCATGACCGAGGTGGCGACCCTGAAGCAAGCGTTGTCCGAGGCCGAAAACAAAGCGGCCAAGGAGCGCACCGAGCGGGAGAGGCATGAGGCACGGGTGGGCGAGGTGCAGCAAGAGCTCCACGCTCTCGTGACGAAGCACGAGGTGCTGGAGCTTGACTTGAGGACGCGAGAGTCCGAGGTTGCCACGGCCCTTGAGGGTGCAAAGAGTGCCAAGGCCGAAGCCCAAAAGGCCCTCCAGGAGACTGATGCGATGAAGAAGATAGCGGCGAGTAAGGCATTCTATATGCAAAGTAAGCATGCGAAAGTAAATTACTTGTTACTTACCTGAATCCGGAGCTCTCCAGGAGCATTCGCAGATTTGCCCCGCAGCGTGTCGGATGCCGCAAAATTTTACTGGGCCGAGGACGGAAGCTCGAAGGAGAAGTTGTTCTGGGCCCAGTATACTGGGACCGAACACCCAGTACCTATGAGCGACCAGCTAAAGTAGTTGGTCGAGCTACACAAGGCGGCCGAACAGGCCATGAAGGGCTTGATAGTCTGGATGTGGCCTGGCGACGCCCTTTCCAAGAGCTACTTCGGCATGGTGAGGCGGCTTGTGGATGCCTGCCCACGGCTTGAAGTTATCAAGCGTCCGGTTGCATCAAAGGTGCACGCCGGGCTTTCGCCCGTGTGAAGGTACAATGGGCCAAGCTGGACGCCATGAAGCTGATCAAGGAAGGGCCGCCGGAGGGCAAGGAGCATCGCCACCCAGAGATGTACTATGAGGGTGTCCTGAAGAGTGCCCGTCTCTAGCGGACGAGTGTACGAAAGATATAATATTTGAGTGAACTCACTCGTGTAATCCTGTATTCATGAAAACTTGTTCATATGCTCTATGCAACGCTTGTTTGAATTTAAAATATTACCTTCTGTTCGGTTGTTTATCAGATTTGAGAGATGGCTAGTCATCGGCTTCTGCCCCCACGCCACGAGTGATGGGGTGTTCGGGATAAACCTGAGCACTCTTGTTCCCATTTTTGGGTCCTTCGGGGGAGGTGCTCAGCACAACGAACAAGGCAATCGAACTATAATGCATTATCACTCTCACTTAGCCATAGGATTCTATAATTTTAAATTTCTGCAAAGCCCCTAGTATTCGGAAGGCCGAATCTAGGGCGCGATACATGCATTAAGCCGGACAAGGCCGACTCCATGCTCTAAGCAGCATAAGTCTTTAAGGACTCGAAAACCTCTCGAACAGCGACCAGTCTCTCGCCTTATCATGATAGTCAGTTTTAGCTTTCTCTACTGAGGTGCTTAGCCCAGCAGAACCGGGGCACAATCGCAGTAGTTCTCCCAGTGCTACCTTAGCCGATATAGCGGAACGTAAGGTACCAAAACATGGGAGCCGGGTAAACCCAACTATTGACCCAAGACATGATTCGGAGCTGATGCATATAATGCTATAAGTTCGGGGTGCCGCACTGTCAAAAGTGTTCGGACTTCTCACGCCGTATTGTGGGGTATGCTTAAGCCCCTAGCGTATTGGCCGTACCAGAGTGTACGAGTGTTGGATGTCACGAATGAACATATATATATATATATATATATATATATATATATATATATATATATATATATATATATATATATATAAAGAATGCAATAAAAGCCTTAATGCAATGCATTGTTTTTTTAAAAACGTGCGTTAGAGCAGAATGATACAGGTAGTGCGATAAGCAAAAAGTAGGACTATGTCCCCTCCAAGGGAAAGCTGAGGAATAATATTAAAGCAAGTATTTCACTCGTTATCGTAGTCCACCTGGGAGTTCTGTGGTGTGATGTAGCTTTCTGCCTCCTTGGTTGCTGCATCATGTGTTCAGCAATCATGCTGCTGGACAGGGTTTCCAGAGATTAATGTCCTGAAAGAGAGAAAAATAACAAAGCGGGAAGCCCCTAGTGTGGTTTAAGCCGCATCTTGGGGCGTGCCGTAGTCGTGCCCCCTTTCCCGCCTGTGCCCATGGTATTTTTAATGCGTAATTATGTATGCGTGGCATGGGTTTCATCATTTGGCTGGGATCGGGATGGGGGCCGCATTGCTATGCGAGCTCGGAACGTGCCAGGCGGTCCAGTTGTCGATTACTCCGGGCGCACTTGAAGTTGTCCGGGTCCTTAATCGCTGAACTACTGGGTTGCCTTAAGAGGTTGCTTTGTGCTTCTGCTGCGAGGGCAGCAGTGTGCTCCTCCATTCGGAGAGAGCGCTCTGTGTTTCCATTAACTGTAATGACCCTCTGAGGTCCTGGCATCTTGAGCTTGGGGTATGCATAATGCGGTACCACATTGAATCTCGCAAATGCGGTTCGCCCAAGCAGTGCATGATAGCCACTGCAGAACTGGACTATATCGAAGATTAACTCTTCGCTTCGGAAGTTATCCGGGGATCCGAAGACAACTTCTAGTGTGACTGAGCCTGTGCAATGAGCCTCTACACCTGGTATGACGCCTTTAAAGGTCGTTTTTGTGGGTTTGATCCTTTAGGGGTCTATACCCATTTTGCGCACTGTGTCGTGGTAAGGCAGGTTCAGGCTGCTGCCGCCATCCATAAGGACTCGAGTGAGGTGAAATCCGTCAATAATTGGGTCTAGGACCAGTGCGGCGAATCTGCCATGACGGATACTAGTGGGGTGGTCCCTGCGATCGAAGGTGATCGGACAGGAGGACCATGGGTTGAACTTTGGGGTGACGGGCTCCAACGCATATACGTCCCGGAGCACACACTTCCACTCCCTCTTGGGGATGTGGGTTGCGTATATCATGTTCACCGTCCGCACTTGTGGGGGGAACCTCTTCTGTCCTCCGGTATTCGGCTACCGGGGCTCCTCCTCGTCATCGCTATGTGGCCCCTTATCTTTGTTTTCGGCAATTAATTTGCCGGCCTGCTTGAACACCCAACAATCCCTGTTGGTGTGGTTGGCTGGCTTGTTGGGGGTGCCGTGTATTTGACACGAGCGATCGAGTATGCGGTCCAAACTGGACGGGCCCGGGGTGCTTCTTTTGAATGGCTTTTTCCACTGACCGGGTTTAGAGCCTTTGAATCCGGCATTGACTGTCATATCCTTAGTATTGTCGCTGTTAATGCTAAAAGTTGTCGAGGAATGCGGCTTCCAGATCTTCCTAACAACTAATGGACTCTGCTGGCAAGCTATTGAGCCAATGCCGAGCTGGTCCTTTGAGTTTGAGTGGGAGGTATTTTAATGGCGTGTAGATCATCACCGCGTGCCATGTGGATATGCAGGAGGAAATCCTCGATCCATACCGCAGGATCTGTTGTACCGTCGTATGATTCTATATTTACAGGAGGAAATCCTCGTCTGTGAAGCATCAGGGGTGTGCGGCGCCTCTGTACTGGGCTATATCGCAACGCATCTCCAATGAGTCTTGCCCGCTGTGCTCGGCCCGTCGGATTTACTTTTACTGTATCCGGCGTGACGATCATCGTCTCTCATAGTGGCGCGCCCTCGTGATCAGTAGATCGATCTTGCATGTTTTGCTTTGTCCTCCAATACGTCTCGCAGGTCTGGCGTATTTCCCCATGCCTTTTTATATGAATGGCGTCGGGGTGCAGGCTGAGCTTTTGGCTGGAATGCCTCTCTGTCGTGGCCACGAGGTGGCCGGTCAGCTGCGTCATACGCTTCTTCCTCTAGTCGGGGTAGCAACCTGCATTTTGGGTAACTCTTGGAGGGGTGTTCGAGTTTATATTCCTCGGCCGCCAGGACTTCAGTCCATCTGTCAGCTAGCAGATATTGATCAGCTTGAAGCTGCTGCTGCTTCTTCTTAAGGCTATTTGCTGTGGCTATAAGCCGGTGCTTGAAGCACTCTTGTTTGACGGGATCCTCTGGCACGAAGAATTCGTCATCGTAGAGGCTTGCCTCGTCTTTGGAGGGGGCCATGTAATTATCATCCTCCTCCTCTCCATCTGCCTCTCTTTCTGGAGGGCTGGCCTCTCCATCCTCCTGTCCTAGATCGTGCTGGAGGGGATTGTTGCCATCTTCGGCACTATCCGGAGTGTTATTATCTGCTGCGTCGGTATCACCACTTTTGCTTTGGCGGGACTTAGAGCGGCGCCGCTGACGTCGGCGCTTGGGTTGCTTCTTGGAGGGGTCATCCTCCGCTGTCTCGTCGCCATTGCCTTCTTTGCGTGTGTCCACCATGTATATATTGTATGATGAGGTGGCTGTCCAGTGCCTGTGGGCAGTGGTTCCTCTTCGTCTCCCGCATCAACGTCCATACCATCAATGTCTTTGGAGTCGAAGTCGAGCATGTCGGTTAAGTCATCGAGAGTGGCTACTAAGTGGGTGGTGGGTGGGTAGCGAATTTCTTCGTCATCCGGATCCCAATCCTGTCGGACATAGTTCGGCCAGGATCCTCCTGACAAGGAGAGATACCTTAATGAGTTCAGTATGTCGCCAAAGGGCGAGTGCTGAAAAATATCTGCGGAGGTAAACTCCATGATCGGCGCCCAATCGGATTTGCTAGGAACGGGCGCAGGCGGTTCGGAGTCCGTGGCCGGAGAAGGATCTGGCATTCTGACAACACGGCTCTCGTGCAGGGTAAGGTCGATGTTCGGCTCCATCCACCCATCCATGGACGGCGCAACTGGCTCCGAATTGAGGGTCGGAGTGGCTGCTGGTGCGATCTCCTCAACACTGTCTGATGGTAGAGCTAAATCGTACTCATCGTGACCGCGTGACGCACAAGGCAGAGGCTCGAATCCTTCGAAGATCAAGTCTCCGCGGATATCGAACGTGTAGTTTAAGCTTCCAAACCTGACCTGGTGGACAGGGGTGTAACTTTCGATCTGCTCCAGATGGCCAAGCGAGTTGGCCCGCAGTGCGAAGCCGCCGAACACAAAGATCTGTCCAGGGAGAGAAGTCTCACCCTGGACTGCATCGCTATCAATGATCGTAGGAGCCATCAAGCCTAACGGCGA
Source organism: Triticum dicoccoides (assembly GCF_002162155.2). NCBI lineage: Eukaryota > Viridiplantae > Streptophyta > Magnoliopsida > Poales > Poaceae > Triticum > Triticum dicoccoides. The sequence goes on along the minus strand of NC_041390.1, from coordinate 483,935,252 downwards.
CGACACAGAGGAACTCTCAATGAAAGCACCAATGTCAGTGTCAAAACCGGCGGATCTCGGTTAGGGGGTCCCGAACTATGCGTCTAGGCGGATGGTAACAGGAGGCAGGGGACACGATGTTTTACCCAGGTTCGGGCCCTCTTGATGGAGGTAAAACCCTACGTCCTTCTTGATTTATTCTTGATGATATGGGTATTACAAGAGTTGATCTACCACGAGATCGGAGAGGCTAAACCCTAGAAGTTAGCCTATGGTATGATTGTATGTTGTCCTACGGACTAAAACCCTCCGGTTTATATAGACACCGGAGAGGGTTAGGGTTACACAAGGTCGGTTACAAAGGAGGAGATATCCATATCCGTACTGCCTAGCTTGCCTTCCACGCCAAGTAGAGTCCCATCCGGACACGAGACGAAGTCTTCAATCTTGTATCTTCATAGTCCAATAGTCCGGCCAAAGGATATAGTCCGGCTGTCCGGAGACCCCCTAATCCAGGACACCCTCACTCTTGTATCACTGTATTTACTCATACAAACTTATTTTTAAATTGAATGATCCAATGGAAACTTGGCACAGCAGGTATGTTTACGCATGTTTCTTTAATAGGTTTGCTCTTATAAATAGTTCTGTTGATTTCAATTTCAATTGTGTATACATTTGACTTCTTGATGTCGCTTGGACCTACATCGGTATTTCCCCAAAGAGGAAGGGATGATGCAGCACAGCGGCGGTAGGTATTTCCCTCAGATATGAAACCAAGGTTATCGAACCAGTAGGAAACCAAGCAACACAACGTAAAGAGCCCCTGTACACAGATAACAAATCCTCGCAACCCGACGTGTTAAATGGGTTGTCAATCCCTTTCAGGTAACGGTGCCAGAAATTGGTGCATGACGGGAAAAATGTTATAACAGATAGGATAAATAGATCACAAATAAAATAAAGTGCAGCAAGATATTTTTGGGTTTTTGGATTAATAGATGTGAAAATAAAGCAAATAAAAGTAGATCGCAAAGGCAAATAATATGAGAAAGAAGACCCGGGGGTCGTAGGTTTCACTAGTGGCTTCTCTCGAGAAAAATAGCAAAGTGGTGGGTGAACAAATAACTGTTGGGCAATTGTGATAGAACTTCAAATAATTATGACGATATCCAGGCAATGATCATTATATAGGCATCATGTCCAAGATTAGTAGACCGACTCCTGCCTGCATCTACTACTATTACTCCACACATCAACCGCTATCCAGCATGCATCTAGTGTATTAAGTTCACGGAGAAACAGAGTAATGAAATAAGAACGATGACGTGATGTAGACAAGATCTATCTATGTAATGATAGACCCCATCGTTTTATCCTTAGTAGCAACGATACATACGTGTTGTTTCCTTTTCTGTCACTGATATCAAGCACCGTAAGATCGAACCCACTACAAAGCACCACTTCCCATTGCAAGATAAATAGATGAAGTTGGCCAAACAAAACCCAAATATCAGAGAAGAAATACGAGGCTATAAGCAATCATGCATAAAAGAGATCAAAGAAACTCAAATACTTTCATGGATATAAAAAGATAAATCTGATCATAAACTTGAAGTTCATCGGATCCCAACAAACACACCGCAAAAGAGTTACATCATATGGATCTCCAAGAGACCATTGTATTGAGAATCAAGATAGAGAGAGAGAGATGAAGCCATCTAGCTACTAACTACGGATCCAAAGGTCTACAAAGAACTACTCACGCATCATCGGAGAGGCACCAATGGAGGTGGGGAACCCCATCCGAGATGGTGTCTAGATTGGATCTGGTGGTTCTGGACTCTGCGGCGGCTGGATGAATATTTCATTGATTCCCCTAGGGTTCTGGAAATATTGGGGTATTTGTGGAGCAAAGAGGCAGTCCGGGGGCACCCGAGGTGGGCACAACCCACCAGGGCGCGCCTGGGCCTCGTGGCGCACCCTGGTGGGTTGTCCCGTCCTCGGGACTCCCCCTAGGTGTAACCAGGGCCCAACATGTTCGTTCTAGTCCATAAAAAAATCTCCGTAAAGTTTCATGGCATTTGGACTCCGTCTGATATTGGTTTTCTATGATGTAAAAAACATAGAAAAAACAGGAACTGACACTTGGCACTATGTCAATAGGTTAGTACTAAAAATGATATAAAATGACTATAACATGATTATAAAACATCCAAGATTGATAATGTAACAACATGGAACAATCAAAAATTATAGATATGTTGGAGACGTATCGTCATCCCCAAGCTTAACTCCTACTCGTCCTTGAGTAGGTAAGTGATAAAAATAGAATTTTTGATGTGGAATGGTGCCTATCATGTCATATCATATTCTTTTCTTTATAGAGTGGACAATTGGACTTTTAGTTGTTCAAAGCAATAGTCTAGTTTTTACATGATAATTTAGATACTCAAGCATATCAACAAGCAACCATGTCTTTAAAGATATCAATGCTAAAATAAGCTATCCCTAGCCCATCATGCTCAAACATTGATCCATTCATGAAACACACTCGAATATTAGCTGCACCCAATACTTAAGTATGATCATATCGCCTCCTAGTTGTTGCTTTTATAAGAGAAGATGGAGACTCAAAAAATAAAAATTTCATAAAGTAAAAGAAAGGGCCTTCGTAGAGGGAAGTAGGGATTTGTAGAGGTGACAGAGCTCAAAGCGAAAAACTTAGAGATAAAAAACATTTTGAGAGGTGTATCCATCCCACCAAGGAAAATGACTTAGAGTTCCTAATACTTTCCATGCATAGATATATCATAGGCGGTTCCCAAATAGAAAATAATTTTATTCCTTTTTCCACCATAACTTTCACTTTCCATGGTAGCCGTATCCACGGTTGCCCTCCATACCAACACTTTCCAAGGAATTTATAATTTGACAACATAAAGTAAATTCATTTTTTTGCATTTCGGGACTGGGCATCCCTAATACCTTTGCCTTACTCTCGTGCAATGACAAGTGAATAAACACTCATCTTGAGAATAACACATCTAGCATGGAAAATATTAGCCACCCCTCACCGCTCCGCGAGCGAAACAAAACACACAAAAGAGAAGTTTATTTTGAAAATTAGAGATGGCACATGCAAATTTGCTTAGAACGGCAACATAATACCACATATAGGTAGATATAGTGGACTCATGTCGCAAAACTGGGTTAAAGGTTTTTGGATGCACAAGTAGTGATCATACTTAGTGCAAAATGAAGGCTAGCAAAAGATTGGGAAGCGACCAACTAAGAAACAGATAATCTCATAAGCAAGCATTAAGCATAATTAACACCGAATAATGCACCATAAGTAGGATATAATTTCATTGCATGACTATTGACTTTCGTACTTGCATAGGGAATCACAAACCTTAACTCCAATATTCTTACTAAAGCATAATTACTCATCAAGATGACTCACATATCACATCATCATATCTCCAAACTATTACTAAGAATCAAGTTTATTTTGTCCAATGATCATCATGAAAGTTTTTATTATATCCTTCTTGGATATCTGTCACTTTGGGACTAATTTTCATGTGTTGCTTTTGACAAGCTCCAACAAATATAGGTGAAGATCATGAGCATAATATATTTTTCTTTCTCTCAAATTAATTTAAGTGAAGCAAGAGATAATTTCTTGAAAATTTTACGAACTCTCAGATAAAACTAAGTGAAGTAATAGAGCATTTCTTCAAAAATACTAAAGCACACCGTGCTCAAAAAAGATATAAGTGAAGCACTAGAGCAAGTCCATTGCTCATAAAAAATTAAGTGAAGCATAGAGAGCAATTCTAACAAGTCATGACATAATTTTGGCTCTCTCAAATAGGTGTGTCTAGCAATGATTGATGACTTAAAACACAAAATAAAACAAGCAAATTCTCATATCATACAAGACGCTCCAAGCAAAACACATATCATGTGACGAATAAAAATATAGTCTCAAGTAAAATACCGATGATCGTTGGAAGAAAGCGGGGATGCCACTCGGGGGCATCCCCAAGCTTAGTTGGTTGCTCATTTTTGGATAATAGCTTGGGATGCCGGGTCATCCCCAAGCTTAGGCTCTTCCATCCTTCCTTCATCCATCGTAAGATAACCCAAAACTTGAAAACTTCAATCACACAAAACTCAACAAAACCTTTGTGAGATCCGTTAGTATAAGAATAATAAACCACTACTATAAGTGTTGTATCAAACCAATTCATATTTTGTTTTTGTATTATGCCTAATGTATTCCAACTTTTCTTTGGCAAAAACTCATCGAAGAAAACCATAGAGCCATCAAAATAAGCGCACAACACAAAGAAAACAGAATCTGTCAAAACAGAACAGTGTGTAGAAATCTGACTATTTCGAATACTTCTGTAACTACAAAAATTCTAAAAAATTAGGATGACCTGAGAAATTTGTAAGTTGATCTACTTCAAGTGAATTGGATATTTTATCGCTCTCTGGTAAAAATGAAAATTTATTTCGTGAGCGTAAAAGTTTCTGTTTTTTCAGCAAGATCAAACAACTATCACCCAAGAAGATTCTAAAGGCTTTACTTGGCACAAACACTAATTAAAACATAAAAAACTATCATAATAGTAGAATAATTGTGCTAATAGATAAAAACAAGAAGCAAAAATCAAAAATAAAACTTATTCATTGGGTTGCCTCCGAACAAGCGCTATAGTTTTACGCCCTTAGCTAGGCATAAGGCAAGGATCTAAGTTTTGTCATCCTTCTTCTTAAGTTTCTTAGAGGTATTTTCATCATGAGGCTTTCTAAACACAACATAAAACATGTTATCCATAGAGGCCTTAGCAATCCTAAGTTAGTTTTAATCATACCCCTTTTGATTTCCCGCAACAATCCAAGAGTAATGTTGATTAACATTGTTGAAAACTTGTTGGATTATATCTAGAACGGGGACTTCCTTTTTGAGATTCTCATCAAAGATTTTATTATCCCCGAGAAAATGTCTTAAAGCGTAGTCACTTTTTTAAATAATTTCATCTATCATAGGTTTTTCATGATTCATACCATAAAAATGAAAGATTTCCCTAGCTTCTCGTATTATGTAGTCAAACTCATTCATAAGAACGAGAGTGGCCAACTTTTTAGCCCAAGGATTCTTTATAACTGGAAGCTCAAAAAATAATCTTTTCAAAGTAGGATGGGTACGAATAAATTTACTTTCATGTTTGAGAACTAGTGCTGAAATAGCATCCGCATAAGATCTAGTAGTTTTAAGTATATGAGCATCATCAAGACTCAAATTTCACACACAATTGAAAAATTCTTGGATATGCACTTTTCCCATAACGTTCCCTTGCCCCAAAATAAAGGTTTTAGCATCCAGATTGCCCGTAGATCAAATTTTAGGAGATAGGCCATCATTTGTTGGTGCCATACCAAAATCACTCATGATTGCAAGCAAAGGATAGATCTGACAAGAAAACGGCGAACAGAAAAGAGGGGCGAATAAAATGGCAATTTTTTGTGAAGTGGGGGAGAGGAAAATGAGAGGCAAATGAAAAATAATGTAAATGGCAAGGAGATGAGATTTGTGATTAGGAACTTGGTATGTGTTGAAGATCCTCCCCGGCAACGGCGCCAGGAATTCCTTTTGATGTCGCTTGAAGCTACGTCGGTATTTCCCCAGAGAGGAAGGGATGGTGCAGCATAGTGGTGGTAGGTATTTCCCTCAGATATGAAACCAAGGTTATCAAACGAGTAGGAGAACCAAGCAACACAACATAAACAGTCCCTGCACATAGATAACAAATCCTCGCAACCCGACGTGTTAAAGGGGTTATTAATGTGTTTCAGGTAACGGTGCTAGAAATTGGTGCATGATGGGAAAAAGGTTATAATAGATTGGATAAATAGATCGCAAATAAAATAAAGTGCAACAAGATATTTTTGGGTTTTTGGATTAATAGATCTAAAAATAAAAGCAAATAAAAATAGATCGCAAAGTCAAATAATACGAGAAAGAAGACCCATGGGTCGTAGGTTTCACTAGTGGCCTCTCTCGAGAAAAATAGCAAAGCGGTGGGTGAACAAATTACTGTTGGGCAACTGATAGAACTTCAAATAATTATGACGATATCTAGGCAATGATCATTATATAGGCATCACGTCCAAGATTAGTAGACCGACTCCCGCCTGCATCTACTACTATTACTCCACACATCGACCGCTATCCAGCATGCATCTAGTGTATTAAGTTCATGGAGAAATGGAGTAATGCAATAAGAACGATGACATGCTGTAGACAAGATCTATCTATGTAGAGATAGACCCCATCGTTTTATCCTTAGTATAAACGATACATACGTGTCGCTTCCCTTTCTGTCACTGGGATCAAGCACCGTAAGATCGAACCCACTACAAAGCACCTCTTCCCATTGCAAGATAAATACATCAAGTTGGCTAAACAAAACCCAAATATCAGAGAAGAAATACGAGGCTATAAGGAATCATGCATAAAATAGATCAAAGAAACTCAAATACTTTCATGGATATAAGAAGATAGATCTGATCATAAACTCAAAGTTCATTGGATCCCAACAAACACACTGCAAAAGAGTTACATCATATGGATCTCCAAGAGACCATTGTATTGAGAATCAAGAGAGAGAGATGAAGCCATCTAGCTACTAACTACGGACCAGGAGGTCTACAAAGAAGTACTCATGCATCATCAGAGAGGCACCAATGGAGGTGGTGAACCCCATCCGAGATGGTGTCTAGATTGGATCTGGTGGTTCTGGACTCTGTGGCGACTGGATGAATATTTCATCGACTCCCCTAGGATTCTAGAAATATTGGGGTATTTATAGAGCAAAAAGGCGGTCCGGGGGCACCCGAGGTGGGCACAACCCACCAGGGCGCGCCTGGGCCTCCTGGCACACCTTGGTGGGTTGTCCCCTCCTAGGGACTCCCCCGAGGTGCAACCAGGTCCCAAAATGTTCCTTCTGGTCCATAAAAAATCTCCGTAAAGTTTCGTGACATTTGGACTCCGTCTGATATTCATTTTCTGCGATGTAAAAAACATAGAAAAAACAATAACTGACGCTTGGCACTATGTTAATAGGTTAGTACCAAAAAATGATATAAAATGACTATAAAATGATTATAAAACATCCAAGATGGATAATATAATAGTAGGGAACTATCAAAAATTATAGATACGTTGGAGACGTATCACTTGTCATATCATACACATTACTAGCATCACAACAGGGCCAATAGTGTTGTTGTACATGTCGACCCGTGGTACCCATCTGAAATCTTGTTGTGCCATGTAGTTTCCCACGCTTTGTATTCTTTCAATGCTGCTTTCTCTTGAACTGATATGATTTGAACCGTGTCTCTATTTTGATTTGGCAAGATAATGCTGTGACCATAGGACATAGATATATGTTTGTTTGATGCTTTTATAATGTACTACTTGGCAATAGAAGACTTGGTAGTTTAATCTTGTCCACCTTACTAATGAACTGGTTCACCGAAATGAGTTTCATATACTAATACATGCTAAACATGTTATGTGTCTGCTTGTTTCTTCTTTTAGAATGCTAACAGAATATTGGGGAAGAGTGCCTTATTAAGCAATGGTAAAGGAAGTAATGCAGATAGGGTTCAGGATAGTGAGACATCCTTGTTGGTCTCCAACAAAGCTAATAAAACATCTAAGGAAAACTATCTTCAAGATAGTGAGACAACCCCAAAGTCCTGTCTTGGTTTACTGTTCGAGTTATTGGCCACTACCGCTTGCACAAGCTATTCAAACTCACTGTCTGAATCCGTTTGGTTTCTTGAGTCTCAACTACAAGCTGAAAGACATCGATCAGCTGTGCTACGACAAGAAGCGGAAGGACTGTGGAAGTCCCTGCAGCATTCAAATGCATACTTTCTGGTGCAACACCAAGCATTGGATGATTTTAGCGCCAAACAAGACAAAGCTAATAAGCTTGCTAAGCTTATTGCCAGCATGGTGGATACCCAGGATAATGTTTCTTGAGCTCTTCTGAAGTTGTTTCAGTTATGGACTTGTTTTGCTGCCACATTTATTTACACTGGTGGCCAATTTTAATGGCAAGTGTATGTAATATGCTACTTTGTTCCCTATATTTACAATGGTGGCGAACTTTGATGCCCAGTGGATGTAATATGTGTAATAGCTGTAATAGGCTAGTGTTAGTTGCTTGCTTATTTATTTCCTTATTGTCTTGTTTAGTTGTTTGCTTGTAGTCACTGTAGTTCTTTTTCCGCGTTTTTCTAGTGGCCACAATAACCTATTTTTGGTAACTAGGCCACAATAATCATGGCAACACATGGACTGTTGTAACCATGGGCCTCCTGCGGGCCGTATGATCCATGGGCCTTCTACGGGCCGTAGGATCCATGGTCCTTCTACGGGCCGTAGGATCCATGTACTTTCTACGGGCCATATGAACCATGGGCCTTCTACGGACCATGGGATCCATTGGTCTTCTACGAGCCATAGGATCCATGGGCCTTCTACGGGGTGTATAATCATTTCGCCAAACATGGGTCGTACTATTCGTGGACCATAATGGGCCGTTAATAAGCCGTATTGGATAACGCTATGAAAACAGCCCAACGGGTTAACGGGCCACAAATGGGTCGAATGTAACCACGAGCTAAATTTGGCCCACAAATGGAACAGGTCAGTAACGGACCGTAACTAACCGAATTCTAGAAATGAGCCCAAGAATAAATGGGCCCTTAGAAGGCCGAAAGTTAACATGGGCTGGAAACGGCCGATAGAATAATGGGTCGTTAATGGGTATAAAGCGATACACTGTTCATTATGGGCCAGTTTCATCTCGGGCCTTTAATGGGCCCAGAGTTACAAAGGGCCCCATATGAGCCAAAAGACATCATGGACCATACATGGGCCAGAAGTTACAACAAGCTGGAATCATATTGGAAGGCCTAGATGAAGCTACTCGGCTTAATTCTGATAGGTCATAACAGGCCGGGAGTTACTGGACCGTAAATGGTCTATATACGAACAGGCCGTTAGCAGGCTTTCCGTGGGCCGGCCCGTTACCTTTTCACCAAGTCAAACAGGCCAGACTTTTCACCGAGATGGGCCTTTGTTGGACTGTGCCACGTGTCAATGTATCATAGGCGCCTCCTGTCCAACGGTGAGCCAACACGTGTTTCCTCTGGCCAATGAGAATTTTACATGTGGAAAATCCCCATTGGTCCGGGCAGTTACTAGGTTATCAGATCCAAAACCAGACCAGATAGCTTAACGACGACCTGTTATGGTGGATGCCACATCTCGGTTACCCTTGACGAAGACACTTCCATGACGCGCCATTTATCGTCATGGAAGTGGACACTTCTGTGATGATAATTTTGGTAATGTCATGGAACACTTCTACGACAACACATGTATGACTGTCTTGATTCTGTCATAAAATCGTCATGGATGTACATGCATGACAGAAAAGGTCACCTAGTATGACAAACACGTATCATCATGGAAGTGTATTTTTTCTAGTATAGAAAGTAAGTGGGTAAGTCCGGTCCATTGTGTATCTAAGAAGGGAGGATTTACGGTTGTACCTAATAAAAACAATGAACTAATTCCCACTAGAACCATAGATGGGTATAGAATGTGTATTGATTTTAGGAAATTGAATAAGGAGATACGAAAGGAGCATTACCCGTTGCCCTTTATCAACCAAATGTTTGAAATCTTAGCAACTCACAAACATTTTTGTTACCTTGATGCATATTCTGGATATTCAAGAATCACAGTTCACCCGAATGATCAAGAGAAAAATGATATTTACCTACCCCTTTGGTATGTTATCATCATATGCCACTTGGACTATGTAATACACTTACTACCATTCAACGACGTATGACCGCAATGGTTTTTGATCTTTGTGAAGAAATCATGGAAGTGTTCACGGATGATTTCCTGTCTATAGAACTTCATTTGATGTTTGCCTTCATAATATTCACAAAGTTTTGCAGAGGTGTGAAGACATCAATTTAGTCCTAAACTGGGATAAATGTGATTGCATGGTGAATGAGGGAATTGTATTAGGTCACAAAATATCCGCTAAAGGCATCGAAGTTGTCAAAGCAAAGATAGACGACATAGAAAGCTACCATACCCTTGAGACATTAAAAGGATTTAGAGTTGTCTAGGGCATGCAAGTTCTTATAAATGCTTTACTAATAACTTTTCTAGTATCTTGAAGTTGTTAACTAACCTGTTGCATAAAAGTGTCCCTTTGAACTTCAATAAGGAGTGTATATCGGCTTTTGAACAATTAAAAGCGAGCTTTGAGCACAACACCCATCATCAAACTGCTTAAGTGGGATTAACCTTTTAAGGTAATTTGTGAAACTAATGACAATGCGATAGGTGTTGTTTACCACAACATGAAGGTAATAAGCTGAATGTTATTTATTACGTAAGTCACACACTTAATGATGCCCAAGTAAATTATGCTAAAATGATACATAATTATATGCTGTGGTATTTGCTTGTGAAATGTTCAGATCCTATATTACATATACAGAAGTTAGAGTCTATACTGATCATCGGGCAATAAAAGATGTACTAGCAAAGAAATATTCAAAGCCAAGATGGATCCAGTGGGCTTTCCTATTGCAAGAATTTGACATGAAGATATTAAATTGAAGCAAAATAAACGATGTGAAGGTTTATGTCCAAGTAAGTTGGCCAGGGAAGATTTTTCGAAGAATCCAACAAAAAGTGAAAACAAGGTTGGGACCAAAGCCTTCCTTAAGAACAAGTCTTGGGAAAAGCGTAGAAACCAGCTTTTGTCGCTTGTATAAGTTCCGCTAAAGTAAAGTTATTATATTTCATTGATTCAGGCTAAAACAATTGTGCAAAAAGGTTTTTTTTCCAAGAAGGTATGACCGATGTAGTCTTACCAAGTGCCGCAGTGGTTTTTGGGACCTTCTGTAGTACTGCCGGGGTGCAGTACGAGTGCTACCAGTCTTACAAAACGTCGATATTTTCTCGGGACTCAAATCCCTAACTCCTGTTTGAAAAAGGGGGGTTTCGAGGTACTGGATCGATGTACAACCGCAGGTACAAGCACAAGTGCTCATACCAAAGGTCGACCATTGCTTCGGAAGTTTTGAACGCAAGCAAAGGGGGTATCACACATGCTCTTACAACTGAGTGTGCTTGTGCTTATGCTTGCGCTGTCTTTCTTGCTGACGCCGTGGTTTCGTCAAGATTTGAATCAATTTCTTCCGCTTTGTTCTTTATCTTTTTCAACGAACCATATCTCATTGAAATCCTGTGACCTGGCCCTCTTATGGACCACTCAGTCTTTCTTCTCACAATTAAATAAACCTCTAGAGCTTTGTACAGTTTGTGTGCAGAGAAGTTATGGACATTCCTGGGTGGAGGAGCAAACCTCTTCTCTAGAAGAGGAGGATGAGGAGGACCATCTCATCGAGGGAGGAAGCCCTCCTAATCGGGAGATGGCACGCCACATGGAGAGTAATGATTCATCATCTGAATAAGAACCGGAGGAGGTAATGTTTGAATAGGAATAATAAGAGGAGAAAGATGAGAAACCGGGTGAGATTCCAATTGAGTCGGTAAGAATTATTAGCACCAGTGATTGTCTATGGTTTTTCAAGTACACTTCAACCGTCATGGCTAGTTGTGGCACGGATTGCTGCAATATGCATTGGTCATTGGAAAACCCTCAACATGAGAACCCCAAGCCATGCAAGAAGTTCACCGTAGGAGCTCACATCACCATTAGGCCCCGAAGGAAGAAATAGTTTCTTGAAGATCCTAACTGCACTCCAAATCCTCATCCACGTCCCATCAAGGATCATGACCGTTGAGGATCCAGAAGTATAGGGGATCAATTGTAGTCCTTTCGATAAGTAAGAGTGTCAAACCCAACAAGGAGCAGAAGGAAAAGACAAGCGATTTTCAGCAACGTATTTGATGTCTACTACACAACTTGTTCTTGTAGACTCGTGTTGAGCCTCCAAGCGCAGAGTTTTGTAGGACAGTAGCAAATTTCCCTCAAGTGGATGACCTAAGGTTTATCAATCCATGGGAGGTGTAGGGTGAAGATGGACTCTCTCAAACAACCCTGCAACAAAATAACAAAGAGTCTCTTGTGTTCGCAACACACCAAATTAAATGGTAAAGAGATGGTGATACAAGTCCAGTAATGATAGTAGATATTGATTTTTGTAATAGGAACAATTATTAAAAAACAGCAAGGTAGCAAGTAACAAAAGTGAGCACAAACGGTATGGCAATGCTTGAAAATAAGGCCTAGGGTTCACCCTTTCAGTAGTGCAATCTCTCAACATTGCTAACATAATTAAATCATATGGCAATCCCTCAACGTGCGACAAAGTGTCACTCCAAAGTTCTTATCTAGAGGGTCCCACATAGTTCTCGAGAACCCTTTGGGGGCTTGCAGCCGTTTATCCACCGGGCAAGCCAGCAACCCCACGCCGTTCGCATGCCCTACTCGTCCCCGTCTTCTACTAGTACAGTACCTCACAACAGTTCGCTCCCACTCGTCCCGTCCTTTCACTTTACAATAGTTCCACTAATCCTAACCCTCCTCCCAAATCCATGGCGTCCCAAATCTCCATGATCAGCGGTGAGTACAACGTTAGAACCATCACCGGCGATGAGTTCGACGTCATCTACACCTGTGGATCCGCGACGGTGAAAGCATGCCTTGCTCGCTTCCTACGCATGTTCAACAATTTCAACATCTCCAAGTTGTTCACCTATGGTCCTTCCGGTTTTCATTACTGAAAACCAACATCTAAATCTAAACATAGTATTTGCCCTAGAACTACCAGGTTCAACATCTCGCAACATAAACCCATACAACCATACGCCAAGGAGGTACGTATTAGGTAGTACTATGAATTCCATTTTCGCTCCATACCAATCGTTCTAAAAACTACTTAATACTTATAACGTGCCATTGAAAATCAGAACTCTTAACCCCGCTAAAAAATGATACTATTTTAAATGTGGCTACTCGATCTGTGGAAACTGGCGAGCCACCGCCTCCAAGTCCTTCACCTGTGGTCCCGACCATCAACTCCTACGGATTAAATTATCATGCGAGCTGACTATTCTTACAAAGGTGTGCTCCACCATGTACCCAATACCCGCAAATGCAACAATCGTGCACCTAGGGTTTTAGGGTTTATTTGTTAACGTTGCCTTTACGTAGCACTCGTGTGTGCGTGACAGTGAGAGGTCGACTGCGTGCGTGCCCTGTTCTCTTCGTATATGTACTCCACCATTTGTCTGGTGTCCAAAAAAATTATAATAACTACTAGCAATGTGCCAATGCGTTGCCACACGATCTGAGTAGATTAATTCATATTCACCAATTTGATAGAAAAAAAGTCTAGTTTTAAAATACGTATATCACTAAAAGATTGTTATGTTTCACTCCAAATATATTCCTTTGGCGGTTTTGATGAGATAAGGGGGGAATGTTGTTGGTTTCAAGATTCGAGAAGTGGTATATGTCTAATTTCTACTCTTACTAGCAAGATGCCCATGCGTTGCATGGAACATCAAGATCTTGTGGGAGAAAAGGATGAACGAGGGAAGGACTTATCTGCAAATGTGGAGAGGAGTGCGGGTAAATTGCCATAATTTCGTTCCTATCCGTCAGATATAAATCGGACGGCCTATATTGCAGGATGGCAGGACCACCATCATCACCAACTCTGTTTTTTATCCCTACTAGCAAGATGCCCGTGCATTGCACGGAACACCAAGATGCATTTATTTTACAAAATATATGTTGTGATTGATCCATGCAGAAGTAATCCCATATGTAAAAACTAACAATATCTCGAGAAATAGGAGAAATGAGGTGAGTAGGAGTTGGGCGTGGTGGCAATTGGTGGTCGTACTGAGCGTAGGCATGGGGATGGACGACGCCAGTAGCGGCCAGTCGGCCACCATGCCAGATTGTTCCAGTGGCTTCTTTTTAATTGCTCAACAATGAGGTTGTGAGAGATAAGGATGAACGAGGGAAGACCTTATCTACAAATATGGAGAGAGGTGGGGTATCTTTTTGAAAAATTGTCATACTTTGTTATCTATCCGTCAGATATAGATCGAATGGTCTATATTGCAGGATGGCAGGCACACCATCATCACCAACTCGGGTTTTTATAAGAGTAGAGAACTCTTATAAAAAGCATAGTCGGTGATGATCATGTGCCTGCCATCCTACAATATAGGCCGTCCGATCTATATCTAACGGATAGGAAGGAAACTATGGCAATTTTGCAAAAAGATACCCACACCCCTCTCCACACTTGCAAATAAGGCCTTCCCTTGTTCATCCTTTTCTCCCACAAGATAAACTACTCATACAAATGCATCTTCATGTTCCGTGCAACGCATGGGCATCTTGGTAGTTGTTGCAAAAAGCCCATGTGTGTGTGAGAGAGAGGGAGAGAGGAGGAGGATGGAGTGCATGTGTGACAAAGACCCAAAGTGTGTGTGTGCGAGAGGTATCAACTTAAAATGAGGTGATAGTGTGTGTGTGTGCACGATCGAGAGCGCGCGTCTCAAGAAGGGAAGAAAAATCTACATAGATACAAGGAGCTGGAGAGAGACAGGTATGCGATAGTGGAAGCATGAGTGTGCGAGTGTATAAACCTATCTAGAGGCTAGTCGATAAATGTTTGTGAGAGAAATATGAGTCGGGGGTACGAAAGCGAGATTTTTGTGTGTGAGAGAGAGACATACGGTAGTCGGGAAGGGGAGTGGAAGCAGGAGTTGTGTGTGTGAGAGAGAGAGAGAGGGGAGGAGTTTGTCTGATTGGTAAACAAATGAATAATGTCAGTCTAGGATGGAGACGAAAAGGAGACCGCAACAAATGTTGCGTCTACAGGAGAGAGAGAGAGTAATTTTAGTGGTATGGTTCATATCTAGAGACATATAGGGTGTGTGAGAGAATCCCATAGAGAGAAAGCCAAAGTGAAAGACGAGTGGAGACTGTGTGTGTGGCGGTGAAAAACAAAGCTTAGGTACCTGGTGATACAAGAGAATGGTAGAGACGTGAGAGATAATGAAAACCGTGTAATGTATAATGATAGGGAGAGTGTGACACTTCTCAAGGGAGACGTCGAGAGACCATGTTTTTGAGGATAGGAGAAACATGAAGTGAGCGTGCGGGTGAGCTGGAGAAAAGAGAGTGATAGCTACATGAAGGAGCATGTATGCGAGAGAGATGGGCATGAAAGGAGTGAACATAAAAGGGATTCAAATATTTGAATTCGAGATGATGATACATGTAATCCATACTCGAACTAAAATTGATCTATCAAACATGCATACTCATATGAATTCACGCGCATCTATGTTATTTAATATGTAGATATTACTGATCCATACATTTTAGTAGAACATAATTTGGTTTAATTTTTTGAATTCAACCTTATGATTTTGAGATCATTGTATTTGTAAAGCATATTATACATATAAAGGACCAGAATTCTTTGTTGTGCTTTTGAAAGTATATATAAAAAATGATGTATATAGAATTTTATTCCAATCGAAAATGGATCCCGCCCGGAAAAAATGGAATACAAACGGGATTCAAATTGAGTTGGCATGGTAAACGTGCACTCTGCAAAATTTGAACGAAGCGGGGAAAGTCGCAGGAACCGCCCGAAACAAAAATCTACGAGATGGAAATTACTACTGCCTATCCCTGCCACACAAAGCCCATCTGCTCGATTTCTATAGGTTTCGATAGGGGTAGGTTTGTAATTTCACTCGAACGTGACATAACCGCCTCTCACCCGGATTCATACACGCTGGCGCCAAAACACAGTGTGTCCACGGCTGAAATTGACTCCCTCCCTGATTCATACACGGTGGGCGCCAAAAACAAACTCTCATCGGCAAATATTCGGTGTATGCGAGATTACCATCCTATCCCCAACCGACTAATATTGCTGTGATGTAGGAAATTTGAGATGGGGGCTGTCGGTCTCAAAACCGGCGGATCTCGGGTAGGGGGTCCCGAACTGTGCGTCTAGGCCAGATGGTAACAGGAGGCAAGGAACACGATGTTTTACCCAGGTTCGGGCCCTCTTGACGGAGGTTAAACCCTATGTCCTGCTTGATTAATATGGATGATATGGGTAGTACAAGAGTAGATCTACCACGAGATCAAGGAGGCTAAACCCTAGATGCTAGCCTATGGTATGATTGTTGTATGATGAAGTTGTCCTACGGACTAAAACCCTCCAGTTTATATAGACATCGGAGAGGGTTGGGGTTACACAAAGTCGCTTACAATGGTAGGAGATCTTGAATATCCGCATCGCCAAGCTTGCCTTCCACGCCAAGGAAAGTCCCATCCGGACACGGGACGAAGTCTTCAATCTTGTATCTTCATAGTCCAGGAGTCCGGCTGAAGGTATAGTCCGGCTACCCGAACACCCCCTAATCCAGGACTCCCTTAGTAGCCCCTGAACCAGGCTTCAATGACGACGAGTCCGGCGCGTAGATTGTCTTCGGCATTGCAAGGCGGGTTCCTCCTCCAAATTCTTCATAAAAGTTTGTAAACACCAAGAGTAGTGTCCGGCTCTGCAAAATAAGTTTCCACGTATTGCCATAGAGAGAATAATATTAACACAAATCTAATCTGCTGACGTATTCTGCAGCATGACATCACACTACGGCCAAGCCTTTATTCGAATCGTTTTCACTTTTCCACCTCAGCGTGTTTTGCGAGGCGGTTTCCTTGGCACGTCTTGTCAAAGCAGAGATCATGTCCTCCATTTACGGGATTCTCATCAATACGGACGTGGTTAACCCAACCGCGCCATTTATCACGGCGCTTGGGAGGCAAACGAGTTTTACTAGGCTGGTGGGCACGCATAGTCGCATCCGCTCATATAAGGGGATAAGGATCCACCTTTTTACCTACGCCTTCTTCCTCCTTTGCCTATCCATCTTCTGCGCACCCGAGCTCCAGCGCCCAAGCCCGCACTTCCTACCTCAACCTTCTCCAACAATGTCCGGAGCGGGAGGCAAGTGGATGGTCTCCTCCGTCACGGAGGGCCATGTCAAAAGGCTAAGGAAGGCCGGGTACCTGTCCAAAGACATCGTGCACCGGCTTCCTGAGGAGGGGCAGCTTCTCCCCACCCCAAGGCCCCATGAGAGGGTAGTATTTCTTCCCCACTTCCTCCACGGACTGGGTTTTCCTCTCCACCCATTTGTCCGCGGGCTCATGTTCTACTATGGCCTAGATTTCCACGATCTGGCCCCGAACTTCATCCTCAATATCTCGGCGTTTATCGTCGTGTGCGAGGCTTTCCTCTGCATCCGCCCCCATTTCGCCCTCTGGCTCAAGACCTTCAACGTCAAGCCAAAGGTGGTGCGCGGCAACCAGGCGGAGTGTGGAGGTGCCATGGCGGGAAAAATAGCCAACGTCCTATGGCTCGAGGGCTCCTTTGTGGACACCTTGAAGGGGTGGCAGTCAGGGTGGTTTTACATCACCGAGCCACGTGATCCGAAGTGGATCGCAGCCCCTGAATTCCGATCCGGACCCCCTACGCGGCTCACGTCCTGGAAAGAGATGGGCTTGTCGTGGGGCGATGAAGAAGAGGTGACCGGACTACAAAAATGCATCCAGTCCCTGGTGAACAAGCAGCTCATGCTTGTCAACGTAGGCCAGGTCATGCTCGTCCGCCGGATCCTTCCGTGTCAAGAACGGGACTTCAATTTGTGGGAGTTAAACCCGGCGCAGCACTGAACTCTGAGCAGGATCTTCGACACGACGTACGAAGATGTCTGGAAGGGGCTAACCAAAGGCGCCGAGGCTCCCACATCCGCCTCCGAAGACCGCGGATTCAGCTCGCAGCGTCCTGCTGGTGAGGTAAAATATTTTCATCTTTTACAGGATGTTAAGTTTTCTTCATAGTTTGACTCTATGCGGGATCTAAACTTACTCACCTTTGACAGGATTGGCAGGCGAAGTCCGGACTGATTAACTGTCCGGCTCCCTTGCCCGAAGACCCAGCCCCTGCTCTCCTAGTGAAGCTGCTGGTTCCGGCACCTTATGTGGTGCCGGAGAAGAAGGCCAAGAAGAATAAGGCCACGGGGACTCGAAAGAGTTCCCGGCATATGGTGGTGTCGGACTCGTCGTCCGACGAGTCCGAGACGCACTCCTCCCATGAAGACGAGGAGGAGGAAGAAGAAACCGCTCCCCCTCCAGCGGGGGGAGGAAAGAAGAGGAAGGCTACCTCAGTAGGGGAGGCCGAGGGGTCCAAGAAGAGGAAAACCCCTCCGCCGGACTACACCCCCGACGCCGACGAGGACGAAGAGGAGTGGCCGGACAGGGCCAAGCGTCCGGCGAAGTCGTAAGTGTTCGGATACCAGAGTAACTCATGATATTCCTTTTGTTGCACAACTTTCCCTAATGTCGAATATAATCATGCAGCCCGCCCAAGGACGGGCTCGACGAGTCGTCGAGCGGCTCCCTGGATTCATCGGACGTGAATTCAGTTTCGCCTGTTGCCTCCCCCTGTGCTGCGGATGACGCCGAAGTGGCGTCGCGACAAGCTCCGGGGCAAGATGAGGTGGTCCAGGAAGAGCCGCGAGGCGACCTCCCGGACTCCAGGAGTAAAGGGGACAAGACCCCCTAGGGCTCCAAGTCCGGCTTTAAGCCGGACACCGCGTCGGAATCATCAACGGTTCCGGACCGCAGCAGGCGAACTCCTGCCAAGAGGAGCAAGCCTATTGAGCCGGCGTCCTCCGCCCAATCGGAGGCGCCGGACAATCTGCTGGAGGTGCTTAAGGGCGCCTCCATCGACGAGGAGCACCATACCATTATGAGTATGGTGGTCCAGAAGGTTTGGTCCGCCAAAAGCGGACTGAGTGAAGCTTGTGCTAGCCTTCTAACAGGCTTCGAGGTAAGTAAAAATATGTAAAAATATTACCGTATAGACAGTAGCCCCTGATGCTCTGTTTGGCGTTCGGAAAGAAAAGCCGAATAGAGGATCTATTAAATATCGCAGGAGTCTAACCAAAAAGGAGTCAATATACGTATGCAGGCTTCACTGCTGGCCACCGCCGCACTGACTGCGGAGGTGGGTGCCCTGAAGCAGGGCCTCGAGCGGACCAAGCAAGAGCTCGGCCTTGCCAAACGGCAGCTCGAGGAGAAAGAAGGTAAGAGATACCTTATAGAAAAAATGCCTATGAGAAGACGCAATTGCAAAAAATGATAGGAGTATACTGCTTATTGTAGGGGCCACAACTGAGGTGGCGACCCTCAAGCAGGCACTATCCGAGGCCAAGAAGAGAGCGACCATGGAGCGCACCGAGCGGGAGAAATTTGAGGCGCAGGTCGGCGAGGTGCAGCAAGAGCTTCAGGCTCTCATGAAAAAACATGAGAGTTTGGAGCTCGACTCGTAGACGTGAGCGTCCGAGCTTGCTGCGGCCCTTAAAACTGCCAAATCTGCCAGGGCCAAAGCCAAGAAGGCCCTCCAGGAATTGGATGCGGTGAAAAAGATAGCGGCGGGTAAGGCATTCTCTATGCAAAGCAGACATATAAAAGTAAACTACTTGTTACTTACCCGAATCTGGAGCTCTCCAGGGGCATTCACAGATCTTCCCCGCAACGTATCTGATGCCGCCGCATACTACCGAGCCGAGGAAGGCAGCTCGATGGAGAAGGTGTTCTGGTCTCAGTACGCTGAGGCCGGACACCCTGTGCCCTTGAGCGACCAGCTGAAGCAGCTGGTCGAGCTCCACAAGGCGGCCGAACAGGCCCTGAAGGGCTTCATAGTTCGGCTGTGGCCTGGAGAGGCCCTGCCTGGGAGCTACTTCGGACTAGTGCGGCGGCTGGTGGAGGCTTGTCCCAGGCTCGAGATCATCAAGCGCTCCGTCTGCATCAAAGGAGCCCGTAGGGCCCTTGCCCGTGCAAAGGTGCACTCGGGTAAGCTGGACGTTGAGAAGCTTGTGAGGGACGGGCCGCCGCCGGGGAAGGAGCATCACAAGCCCGAGAACTATTACAAGGATGTTCTGGCCGGTGCCCGCCTTATGGCGGATGAATGCACCAAGGATGTAATTTTTGAATGAACTCGCTCGTGTTATCCTGTGCGCTGAAAAGTTGTTCATATGCGCTAAGCAATGCTTGAATTTAAAATATTACTTTCTGTGCGGCCGTTTATCAAAAAATTGAGAGATGGCCAGTCGTCGGCTTCTGCCCCCATGCCACTAGTGCTGGGGTGTTCGGGATAAACCTGAGCGCTCTTTTTCCCATGATTGGGTCCGTCGAGGGAGGCGCTCAGCACAACGAACAAGGCAATCGGACTATAATGCTTGAACACTCTCACTTAGCCATAGAAGTCTATAATTTTAAATTTCGGCAAAGCCCCTAGTATTCGGAAGACCGAGTTCGGGGCGCTATCCACGCCTTGGCGGACAAAGCCGGTTCCTCGCTCGAAGTGGCATAATTCTTTAAGGACTCGAAAAACCTCTCGAACAGCGACTGGTCTCTCGCCTCATCATGACAGTCAGTTTTAGCTTTCTCTACTGAGGTGCTCAGCCCAGCTCAACTGGGGCACAATCGCAGTAGTTCTCCTAGTGCTACCTTAGCCGATATAGCGGAACGTAAGGCACCAAAACATAGGAGCCGGGCAAACCCAACTATTGACCCAAATCATGATTCGGAGCCGATGCATATAGTGCTATAAGTTCAGGGTGCCGCACTTGTGAAAGTGTACGGACTTCTCACGCCATTTTGATGGGTACTGAAGCCCCTGGCGTATTTTTGCCGTACCATAGTGTATGGATGCAACATGTTATTGATAAACATATAAAGAGGATAATGCAAAAAGTAGACAAAAAGCTATGCATTGTTTATAGAAAGGCTGCTATGAAAGCGGAACGATACAAATAGTGCGATAAGCAAAAGAAATTGGACTATTTAACATGTCCTGGCCAGGGGCAGGCCGTGGAATTGTATTAAAATACAGGTATACTGCTCGCAATAGAGACCACCTGGGAGTTCCATAATGCGGCGTGGCTTGCCTGCTTTCCCGGATCTTGCATCGTTCGTGCGGCAGTTGAATTGCCGAACGGGTCATCCGAAGTATGGAGTCCTAAGAGTAAGAGAAAAAAAGGAATCCGGCAGCCCCTGATGCGGTTTAAGCCGTATTTCGGGCGTGCCGTGATAGTGCCCCTTCCCCTGTGCCCATGGTATTTCAAGAGCGTAGTTATGTACGCGAAGCACTGGTTTCGCTGTATCACGAGGGCTAGGGTTGGGGCCGCATTGCTACGCTAGCTCAGAACGTGCCAGGCGGCGTTGTTGTAGGGTACTCCGGGTGCGCTTGACAGTGTCCGGCTTTTTGAAGGCCGAACTAGAGAACTGCCTAAAGAGGCTGCTTTGTACTTCTGCTGCGAGCGCTGCCGTGTGCTCCTCCGTTCGGAGGGAGCGTTCAGTGTTCCCATTGATCGTGATTACTCCTCTAGGGCCTGGCATTTTGAGCTTGAGGTATGCATAGTGCGGTACCGCGTTGAATTTTTGCGAATGTGATTCGCCCGAGCAGTGCGTGATAGCCACTACGGAACGGGACTATGTGGAAGATTAACTCCTCGCTTCGGAAGTTATCTGGAGATCTGAAGACCACTTCCAGTGTGACTGAGCCTGTACAGTTGGCTTCTACACCTGGTATGACGCCTTTAAAGGTCGTTTTGGTGGGCTTGATCCTCGAGGGATCTATGCCCATTTTTCGCATTGTATCCTGGTAAAGCAGGTTCAGGCTGCTGCCGCCGTCCATGAGGACTCTTGTGAGATAATATACGTCAATGATTGGGTCTAGAACCAATGCGGCGAAGCCGCCGTGGCGGATGCTAGTGGGGTGGTCCCTTCGATCAAAGGTGATCGGGCAGGAGGACCATGGGTTGAACTTTGGGGCGACTGGCTCTATCGCATATAAGTCCCGTAACGCACGCTTCCGCTCCCTCTTGGGGATGTGGGTTGCGTATATCATGTTCACCGTCCGCACTTGCGGGGGAAATCCCTTCTGTCCACTGTTGTTTGGTGGCCTGGGCTCCTCCTCGTCGTCGCTATGCAGCCCCTTGTCTTTGTTTTCGGCTCTTAACTTGCCTGCCTGCTTGAACACCCAACAGTCCCTGTTGGTGTGATTGGCTGGCTTTTCGGGGGTGCCATGTATCTAGCACAAGCGGTCGAGTATTCGGTCCAAACTGGACGGGCCCTGAGTATTTCTTTTGAATGGCTTTTTCCGTTGAACGGATTTGTAGCCTCGGAATCCGGCATTAACTGCCGTATCCTCATTGCTGTCGCTGTTAACGCGGCACTTTTGTTTGTTCCGACGCGACCTGTCACTCTTGTCCTTGGTATTCGAATTACCAGGGTTCTTGGTTAAGTTGTTGCTGCGAGCTAGCCAGCTGTCTTCTCCCGCGCAAAAGCGGGTCATGAGTGTCGTGAGGGCTGCCATAGATTTCGGCTTTTCCTGTCCCAGGTGCCGGGCAAGCCACTCGTCGCGGATATTATGCTTGAAGGCCGCTAAGGCCTCTGCGTCCGGACAGTCGACTATCTGGTTTTTCTTTGTTAGGAACCGTGTCCAGAATTGCTTGGCCAATTCCTCTGGCTGCTGAATTATGTGGCTTAGGTCATCGGTGTCCGGTGGTCGCACATAAGTGCCCTGGAAGTTGTCAAGGAATGCGGCTTCCAGGTCCTCCCAAGAACCGATTGAGTCTGCTGGCAAGCTGTTAAGCCAATGCCGAGCCGGTCCCATAAGTTTGAGTGGGAGGTATTTGATGGCGTGTAGATCATCACCGCGGGCCATGTGGATATGAAGGAGATAATCCTCGATCCATACCGCAGGATCTGTTGTGTCATCGTACGATTCAATGTTTATGGGTTTGAAGCCCTCAGGGATTTTATGATCCATTACTTCATCTATGAAGCATAGTGGGTGTGCGGCGCCTCTGTATTGGGCTATATCACGATGCAGCTCGAAGGAGCTTTGTCTGTTGAGTTCGGCCCGGCCGGATTTATTGCATCCGGAGCGACGATCACCGTCACGTGCCGTGGGGTGCCTGCGCGATCCGTAGATCGATCTTGTTTGCCTTGCCTTGTCCTCCAGTATGTCGTGCAGGTCGGGCGCATTTTCCCGTGCCTTAGTATGCTTGACGCGGCGTCGGGGCATGGCTTGAGTGGAGGGCCAAGAGGCCTCTCTGTCGCGGCCACGAGGTGGCCAGTCGGCCATGTCATGTGCTAGTGATGTAGGTGCTTCCTCCTCTAGTCGGGGTAGCAGCTTGCACTTTGGGTAACTCTTGGAGGGGCATTCGAGTTCATACTCTTCGGCCGCAAGGACTTCAGTCCATCTGTCAGCTAGCAAATCCTGATCAGCTCTAAGCTGTTGCTGCTTTTTCTTGAGGCTGCTTGCCGTGGCCACAAGCCTGCGTTTAAAACGATCTTGTTCGGCGAGATCCTCTAGCACGACGAACTCGTCGTCGTCGAGGCTTGCCTCGTCTTCGGAGGGAGGCGTATATTATCGTCCTCAACCTCTTGGTCCGCCGCCCTCTCGTGAGGGCTGGCTTCTCTGTCCTCCTGTCCTGAATCTTGCTGGAGGGGGTGTTCTTTGGCGCTATCCGGAGTAGTATTATCTCCCGTGCCGGAATCACCATTTTTGCTTTGGCGGGATTTAGAGCGGCGCCGCTGACGCCGGCGCTTGGGCTGTTTCTTAGAGGTATCGTCCCCCGCTGTTCCCTCGCCATCTCCATCCTTTGGAGTGTCCACCATATATATGTCATATGACGAGGTGGCCTTCCAGCGCCCTACAGGTGCTGTTTCTTGTTCGTCTCCTGCATCGTCATCCATGCTGTCGATGTCTTCGGAGTCGAACTCAAGCATGTCAGTTAAGTCGTCGGCAGTGGCTATGAAGTGGGTTGTGGGTGGGTTTTGAATTTCTTCATCGTCCATATCCCAACCTTGCTGACCGTAGTCCGGCCAGGGCTCTCCTGATAAAGAGAGAGACTTTAGAGAATTCAGGATGTCGCCGAAGGGCGAGTGCTGAAAGATGTCCGCGGCGGTGAACTCCATTATCGGCGCCCAATCGGATTCGACCGGCGGGGCCGCGGGGGGCTCAGAGTTCGGAGAGGAATCCGGCTCCTCGGAGTCACGGGCCATGCGGAGTGCGGGGCTGGAGTTCGGCTCGATCGCCTCTGAGATCGTAGCCCCTGAGGTAGCGTCCAACCGCTGATCCTCGATCGGCGCAGTAGGCTCCGAATCAATGGTCAGAACCGATGCGTGTGCGGCCTCCAAGGCGCTGTTCGGCGGCAGAGCTATATCATGCCCCTCGAGACAGTGCGGCGTGCTTGGCTGTGGCTCGAATCCATCGAAGATCAAGTCCCCGCAGATGTCAGCTGTGTAGTTTAGGCTTCCAAACCTGACCTGATGGCCAGGGGCAGTAGCTTTCGATCTGCTTAAGGTGGCCAAGCGAATTGGCCCGAAGTGCGAAGCCGCCGAAGACGAAGATCTGTCCGGGGAGAAAAGTCTCACCCTGGACTGCATTGCTGTTGATGATCGAAGGAGCCATCGGGCTTGAAAGCGACGACACAGAGGAACTCTCAATGAAAGCACCAATGTCGGTGTCAAAACCGGCGGATCTCGGGTAGGGGGCCCCGAACTGTGCGTCTAGGCCGGATGGTAACAGGAGGCAAGGAACACGATGTTTTACCCAGGTTCGGGCCCTCTTGATGGAGGTAAAACCCTACGTCCTGCTTGATTCATATTGATGATATGGGTAGTACAAGAGTAGATCTACCACGAGATCAAGGAGGCTAAACCCTAGAATCTAGCCTATGGTATGATTGTTGTATGATGAAGTTGTCCTACGCACTAAAACCCTCCGGTTTATAGAGACACCGGAGAGGTTTAGGGTTACACAAAGTCGGTTACAATGGTAGGAGATCTTGAATATCCACATCGCCAAGCTTGCCTTCCATGCGAAGGAAAGTCCCATCCGGACACGGTACGAAGTCTTCAATCTTGTATCTTCATAGTCCTGGAGTCCGGCTGAAGGTATAGTCCGGCTACCCGAACACCCCCTAATCCAGGACTCCCTCAGGGGCTATGTTTGTAAATTTCCTCGCATTTGAGACAAGCGCGCCCTGAAGACATGGTTCCCCCCTTCCTCTCCACCACCATTTCCCCATTCGTACTCCGTGTCCGCCAAAACACCCTCTCGACCCCAGCCTCCTCCGTCCGCCACCCCATCCACCGCCGTCCTCCTCCACCATGCCGGAGTTCATACCCCGATGCCGCCGTCCATTACAAGAGATCGACCTCTCTCATCCACGGCTTCAGACCGAGATCCTTGCATCCCGTCCTCTCGCTTCATCCCCGCCGTCGTCCACCTTGCCGGCGCAGCTCCTACGACCGTCTCATCCACCGCGCCCCGCCGCCACCGTCTACTCTCCTAGATCTACTTCCACGCCGCCGACAGCCATCGCTACTGCAGCACCGTCAAATTCTCAGCAGATGCATACACGACACTGCAACCAGAGGCGGTGCTCTTTCGTATCCGCTCAACTTATTTATCGCAGCAAGAAAATAGATCACCACTGCTTTACTCTGATTTCTTGTCCATCCTTTACTTGCTAGTTGAGAGCAAACATTGGTTGCGAAGTTGCCTTTGTCCGGTTTGCACCTTCAGATCCGCCATGGCACGCTCAACACTATACTCCCAATGCTTATGGTTTTCCCCTTTTATATTCCACACAGTTAAATCACAGTAGACTAAATTTCAAAATTGTGTCAGCCGATATTTTAGAGCTCGCCGGAGTTCGCCGGTGCGAATGAAGGGGCTCAGGTGGGGACTTTGGTTGTGGGGGGGCAGTGGTGGGGCCTCGCCGAACGAAGAAAACTCGACGCGGGTGGGGGCGGGGGTGGGGTGGGGGTGGCAGAGGAACACAGGCGGTGGGGGCTGATGGTCCGGTCGGCGGCCCGTGCGGTGTTCTGTATGGGAAGAATCAGAGACGAGGAAGAAGAAGGGTTAGGAGACGTAGGATCTTCATCCAACCGCCTGAAATGGTCAACTGACCCAAATGCAGACATGCCTTTATATTCAGTACCATCATCGTACCTGCTTAGCACTGCTCCTTAATTCATCAAGCTAAACAACGTGCCACTCATAATTCCAAACTTGTTGCTCAAGTACGAATCTGATATGATGCTGATATTACTAAAATAGATAATATTTAATTGGTCAGCTAATGTTCCTACTTTACTTTCGAAAAAGCATGTGCACCACATATAGAGAGGCAGCAGGGAGTTGCATTCTTAATGCGCTCTAGTTCATCATGTGTGGGCACTACGCAACGAACATTTTACTGTCCAAAATCTGCTTGCTCTTCTTTAGCATGTTCCTTTTCCGTTCTTCTTTAATAAGTACTCTCTCTGCTCCTAAATACAAGTATTTGTATAGATTCCACCATGGAATACATATGGAGCAAAATGAGTGAATCTACACTCTAAAATGTATCCGGATACATCTGTATGTGATCCATAGTGGAAATCTCTACCAAGACTTATATTTTGGAACGGAGGGAGCATGATAGTAGTACAGTATGTTCCTCGTAGTGAAGATGAGCAGGGACATTTGCAGTGTAGAGGTCTATACAGTCGGTTGGTATGGACACTTTGAACTCTTCGGGCCTCTTTGATTCGTAGGATTTTGTAAACATGGGAATAGGATTTGTAGTGGCCTGCCCACTTGAATCCTATAAGAATAGCAAGGAAATGCGGGGAGTTGTGTGATACGTCTCCAACGTATCTATAATTTTTGATTGTTCCATGCTATATTATCTACTGTTTTGGACATTATTTGGCTTTATTATACACTTTTATATTATTTTTTGGGACTAACCTATTAACCCAGAGCCCAGTGCCAGTTTCTGTTTTTTCCTTGTTTTAGAGTAGCGCAGAAAAGGAAAATCAAACGAAGTCCAATTGGCCTGAAACTTCATGGAACTTATTTTTGGAAGGAAAGCAACCCGGGAGACTTGGAGTACATGTAAGGGAAGCAACGAGGAAGCCACGAGGCAGGGGGCGCACCCACCCCCCTGGGCGCGCCCTCCACCCTCATGGGCCCCTCGTGGCCCCCTTGGCGTACTTCTTCCGCCTATATATCTCCATATACCCTGAAACGATCGAGGAGCACAATAGATCGGGAGTTCCGCCGCCACAAGCCTCCGTAGCCACCGAAAACCAATCTAGACCCGTTTCGGCACCCTGCCGGAGGGGGCAATCCCTCTCTGGCGGCCATCTTCATCATCCCGGTGCTCTCCATGACGAGGAGGGAGTAGTTCTCCCTCGGGGCTGAGGGTATGTACCAGTAGCTATGTGTTTGATCTCTCTCTCTTGTTCTTGAGGTGATTCGATCTTGATGTATCGCGAGCTTTGCTATTATAGTTGGATCTCATGATATTTTCTCCCCCCTCTACTCGCTTGTAATGGATTGAGTTTTCCCTTTGAAGTTATCTTATCGGATTGAGTCTTTAAAGATTTGAGAACACTTGATGTATCACAAGCTTTGCTATTATAGTTGGATCTTATGATGTTTTCTCCCCCCTCTACTCGCTTGTAATGGATTGAGTTTTCCCTTTGAAGTTATCTTATCGGATTGAGTCTTTAGAGATTTGAGAACACTTGATGTATGTCTTGCAGTGCGTATCTGTGGTGACAATGGGATACCACGTGATTCACTTGATGTATGTTTTGGTGATCAACTTGCGGGTTCCGCCCATGAACCTATGCATAGGGGTTGGCACACGTTTTCGTCGTGATTCTCCGGCAGAAACTTTGGGGCACTCTTTGAGGTTCTATGTGTTGGTTGAATAGATGAATCTGAGATTGTGTGATGCATATCGTATAATCATACCCACGGATACTTGAGGTGACATTGGAGTATCTAGGTGACATTAGGGTTTTGGTTGATTTGTGTCTTAAGGTGTTATTCTAGTACGAACTCTAGGGCTGTTTGTGACACTTATAGGATTAGCCCAACAGATTGATTGGAAAGAATAACTTTGAGGTGGTTTCGTACCCTACCATAATCTCTTCGTTCATTCTCCGCTAATAGTGGCTTTGGAGTGACTCTTGGTTGCATGTTGAGGGATAGTTATGTGATCCAATTATGTTATTATTGTTGAGAGAACTTGCACTAGTGAAAGTATGAACCCTAGGCCTTGTTCCCTAGCATTGCAATACCGTTTATGCTCACTTTTATCATTAGTTACCATGTTGTTTTTATAATTTCAGATTACAAAAACCTTTATCTACTATCCATATTGCACTTGTATCACCATCTCTTCGCCGAACTAGTGCACCTATACAATCTACCATTGTATTGGGTGTGTTGGGGACACAAGAGACTCTTAGTTATTTGGTTGCAGGGTTGCTTGAGAGAGACTATTTTCATCCTACGCCTCCTATGGATTGATAAACCTTAGGTCATCCACTTGAGGGAAATTTGCTACTGTCTTACAAACCTCTGCACTTGGAGGCCCAACAACGTCTATAAGAAGAAGGTTGTGTGTAACACCCTCGATGCGACTATATCTCCCATGTGTCGAGGCACGACTTAGAGGCATAATCGCATTGAAGGCATATGTCGCAAGTTAGGCAATCTTCACAACAACCCATGTAATATGATAATAAAAGGGGAGATAACATAGTTGGCTTACACTCGCCACGTCAATCAAGTACATAAATAACATTACATCATCCAAACACTCATGGCCCGACTACGGCGCCAAAATAAAAGAGAACCCAACAAGCGACACGGTCCCAATCAGCCCCAACTGGGCACCACTACTGATCATCGGGAAAGGAAACATAGTAACATTGAGAGTCCTCGTCGAACTCCCACTTGAGCTGAAGCGCGTCTCCTGGAGCGTAATCATCAGGCCCTGCATCTGGTGTAATAGTAATCTCTGAGCCACATGGACTCAGCAATCTCGCACCCTCGTGATCAAGACTATTTAAGCTTATAGGTAAGGTAAGGTAAATATGGGGAGCTGTAGCAAGCGACTAGCAAGTATGGTGGCTAACTTATTCGCAAAAGAGAGCGGGAAGAGGAGGCAAAGCGCGAGCGAGAAACTAGAGAGCAACCTGCGCAAACATTACTCCAACACCGTGTCCACTTCCCGGACTCCGCCGAGAAGGGGCCATCATGGTAACACACTCAGTTGATTTATTTTAATTAAGTTAAGGTTAAAGTTATCTACAACCGGACATTAACAAATTCCCATCTGCCCATAACCGCGGGCACGGCTTTTGAAAGTTCAATTCCCTGCAGGGGAGTCCCAACTTAGCCCATGACAAGCTCTCACGGTTAACGAAGGAATAGACCTCCTCCCAAGACATTCCGATCAGCCTCGGTATCTCGGTAATTCAAGACACTTTGACAGGTTAAAACAAGACCAGCAACACCACCCGAATGTGCCGACAAATCCCGATAGGAGCTGCAGATATCTCTTTCTCAGGGCACACTCAGATGAGCGATCCATACAACTAAAACCAAACCTCGAGTTTCCCCGAGGGGGCGCTGCACAGGACTCTAGATTGGACCAACACTCAGAGGAGCACTGGCCCGGGGGGGTTTAAAATAAGATGACCCTCGGGCTCCGGAAACCCAAGGGAAAAAGAGGCTAGGTGGCAAATGGTAAGACCAAGGTTGGGCATTGCTGAAAAAGCTTTAATCAAGGCAAACTATCAATGGGTTCCCATTATAACCCAACCGCGTAAGGAACGCAAAATCTGGGAACATAACACCGATATGACGGAAAACTAGGGCGGCAAGAGTGGAACAAAACACTAGGCGAGAGGCCGAGCCTTCCACCCTTTACCAAGTATATAGATGCATTAAGATAACATAGCAATATAATGATATCCCAACAAGTAAATAATTGTTCCAACAAGGAACGGGCTTCAATCTTCACCTGCAACTAGAAACGCTATAAGAGGGGCTGAGCAAAGCAGTAACATAGCCAATCAACGGTTTGCTAGGACAAGGTGGGTTAGAGGCTTGGTTCAACAATATGGGAGGCATGATAAGCAAGTGGTAGGTATCGCAGCATACGCATAGCAAAAGAGCGAGCAACTAAGCAAGCAAAGATAGAAGTGATTTCGAGGGTATGATCATCTTGCCTGCACAGTTGTTAGAGTTGACTGGATCCTCGAAAGCAAACTCAATGGGCTCCTCATTAGCGAACTCGTCTCCCGGCTCTACCCGAACAAGAAAAACAAGAAACAAGGACACAATCAACCACGTGCAAACTCAAACAACACGATGCAAAGATGATATGCTATGCGGGATGCGATGCGTGATGCAAAATGCAAGATATGATAGGAAATGCATGAACCTGGCCTCAACTTGGAAATCCAAGTGTGCCACTGGAAAGATGAGATGAAATCGCTTGAAAACGATATAAGGAACGCCGGAATCGGAGTTACGGTTTGGAAATGGCAAGCAATTCAAAAATGACACCGGTCTGCGATTTACAGCAAGTAGCCATCTAAATGCAATGAGATGAACATGCTACAGCACCCAAACATGACAAAAAAATACATGGCAGGGATGCATTCAAGATGCTTAACAAAAGACTAGCACTGAGCTACGGCCAATTCATCCATTAACAGGTTCAAACAAGCATGGCAAAAATGCATATGGTAAACAAATTTCAGACTTAGTGAAATCAACACTTGTCTGGAATTTCAGATCAACTAGCCCTCTTCGGAGCAACAAAACTACATGCTACAGGACCTGAACATGGCAAAGTAAAACATGGCATGGAGCTACTCAAAGAGCTTAACAAAAGTCCCTTAGTGACCTTGAGCCAAAAGGGATCAGAAAATATACTAACAAGCACGTGAACATAGCAAAAACATAATCAGTTTTCAGACTCAGTGAAAACTGACACATGCTGAAACATAACTCAAGTAGGCATGTTTACGAGCTCGATGCACTCACTATGGTGCAAGTCATGACAAGACAAGCATACATCTATCAAGAAGGCACAAAATGCAAGCTAGACATGGCAAGAACAATAGCATAGCATGCACGGATCAACTACCCAGATTCACAAAGTAGCAAAAGTAGAGCTCGATTGACTCAAGCAAAAGTAGAGCACCACAATATTAACAAAACATCCTTACTGATCATCCTCAAAAGAGGCACGGATCACTAGGAAACAACATGAACATATGACAACATGAGATAAACAGCTCAAGGACTTAGTGGAATTGCTAAGTCCCTGAAAACAGAATTAGCAAGTGCACCACTTTGCAAGCTTGCACTAGTCACCACACACATCCTAAAAATACATGGGTTGCACCTCTGGAAATATGACAAAACCCTTAACAAAACATATGTAGAACTCATGGGCATATCATGCACGCATTAATAATGGCAAAAATGACAAAAAGCTAAATGGAGTAGCAGATCTGACAATTAACTCAAGTAGCCCTCTTCTAACAGCATTTCGGGCATCAAGATGAACTCAAATGAAAATGATGCAATGTAACAAAATGATGTACTCTCTGAGATGAACATTTTGATATGCTATATACATGAATCGGAGCTACGGATGCGAAGTTACGGAGCCGAGAACATGGGCACTTGAACTGAAAAACACTAGGACTTAGTAGAATTTCGACCTAGGGTTTACTGTTCATCCGCGATCCGGATCTGCATGTTGCACGAGGTTCGACGCCGGGGTCCTGTTCGTTGGAGTTGGGAGCCGCGATGGCCGAGGAGGGAGGAGGAGGCCGGAGCTGGGTGGTGGCGCGGCGACCACGGCGAGGAGGCGGTCGGCGGCGGCTGGCGTTGCGCTTGGCGGCGGAGGCGGCGGAGGCGAGCGGGTGGAGAGGCGGTGGCAGCGGCCGGCGAAGGAGGCGAGGCGGCGCCGGGCTGCCGCGGCTGGAGAA
>NC_041390.1:483877671-483902840 GCF_002162155.2 Triticum dicoccoides | reverse complement strand
CAACCGGGCGACGGGGAGCGGCGATGTGGGCCTCGGGGGCCGGCCACGGGCTCCCGGGCCGCGCGGTGGGAGGCGGCGGCGATGGACACGTGGCGGCGAGCGGTTGGCGCGGGCGGCGGAGCGGACAATGTCCGGCGGCGGGATTTTTGTCCGGTGTGGCGCGGGGACGATTTCTAGGGTTTCGCCCGGGATTTGGAATGTGGGGATCTATATATAGGGGTAGAGGGAGCTAGGAGAGTCCAAATGAGGTGCCGTTTTCGGCCACGCGATCGTGATCAAACGCTCTAGATCATGGAGCATAGTTTGGTGGGTTTTGGCCAAATTGGAGGGGTGTTGGGCTGCAACACACATGAGGCCTTTTCGGTCCCTCGGTTAACCATTGGAGTATCAAACGAAGTCCAAATGGTACGAAACTTGACAGGCGGTCTACCGGTAGAAAACCAAGGCCGCTTGACAAGTCTCGGTCCAATCCGGAAATGTTTAAACCCCACACACAAAAGAAAGCTAGAAATAACCACCGGAGGAGAACGAAGCGCCGGAATGCAAAACGGACAACGGGGAAAATTCTCGAATGCATGAGATGAACACGTATGCAAATGCAATGCACATGATGACATGATATGAGATGCATGACAACGATAACACACACGGAGACAAAAACCCGAACCCAAGATAATAAATATAACTTAACACCGGAAACGGCAAGAGTTGGAGTACAAATTGGGAAAGTTACATCCGGGGTGTTACATTGTGTAGTAGACATCAAGCTCTTTTCTAGCGTCGTTGCTGGGGAGGTTAGTGCTTGAAGGTATATCTTTAGATCTTCCAAGCGAATCTTTTTGTTTCTCGTTTTAGCACTAGTTTAGTTTATAAAATAAAATTACAAAAAAATATGGAATTGAGTTTGCCTCATACTCTTCATCTTTTTAATATCTTTCGTGAGTATGATGGAAATGAAAATTGTGCCAAAGTGTTAGAAGAAGAATGCATTAAAACGTTTGGCAGTAAAATCTTTGAATGATGAGCATGATTGCAATGTTGTTAGTATGAATTCCTTGAATATCCATGATGCTAATGATATGCAAAGCCACAAGCTTGGGGAAGCTATGTTTGATGAAGATGATATTTTTTGTCCCCCAGGTTTTGATGAGCAAATTGATTATGATGCAAGCATGCCTCCTATTTATGATGATTATATTTATGAAAGTGGATTTGGAGAGGTCATGACTTTATTTTGTGATGAATCAACTATTTCGGAAGAGGTTCCAATTGATTATGAGAACAAAGTTGCTATCTATGATGATTATTGTGATGACTTGTATGCTATAAAGAATAATGATATCCATGAAACTTTTCATCATGATTTTAGTTTTCGATTGGATTATGCCTCGCATGATAATTATTTTGTTGAGTTTGCTCCCACTATTATTCATGAGAAGAATTTTGCTTGTGTTGAGAGTAATAAAATTTCTATGCTTGTAGATCATGAAAAGAATGCTTTAGGTGCTGGTTATATTGTTGAATTCATTCATGATGCTACTGAAAATTATTATGAGGGAGGAATATACGCTTGTAGGAATTGCAATAATATCAAGTTTCCTCTCTATGTGCTTAAAGTTTCAAAGTTATGCTTGTTTTGCCTACCTATGCTAGTTGATTATTTTTCCCATAAGTTGTTTGCTCACGAGATCCCTATGCATAGGAAGTGGGTTAGACTTAAATGTGCTAGTCATATTCTTAATTATGCTCTCTTTATGTTACAATTCTTATCTTTTATGTGAGCTTCATTGAAATCATCATGCCTAGCTAGGGGCATTAAACGATAGCGCTTGTTGGGAGGCAACCCAACTTTATTTTTGTTCCTTGATTTTTGTTCCTATTTAGTAATAAATAATTCATCTAGACTCTCTTTAGATGTGGTTTTATGTGTTTAATTAGTGTTTGTGCAAGTAGAACCTTTGGAAGACTTGGGTGAAGTCTTTATGATCATGCTGTAAAAACAGAAACTTTAGCGCTCACGAGAATTGCTGCCAGTTTTATTTGGAGAGTGCTATTTAGTTAATTCTTTTT
The DNA here is from genome assembly GCF_002162155.2 of Triticum dicoccoides. Taxonomy (NCBI): domain Eukaryota; kingdom Viridiplantae; phylum Streptophyta; class Magnoliopsida; order Poales; family Poaceae; genus Triticum; species Triticum dicoccoides. The sequence goes on along the minus strand of NC_041390.1, from coordinate 483,900,770 downwards.
GCAGATCATTAATAGATAAATTCCTCAGGTCCAGAAATTTATTTTAGAATTTTTGGGGTTCCAGAAGTTTGCGTTAGTTACAGATTACTACAGACTGTTCTGTTTTTGACAGATTCTGTTTTTCGTGTGTTGTTTGCTTATTTTGATGAATCTAAGGCTAGGTAAAGAGTTTATAAACCATAGAGAAGTTGGAATACATTAGGTTTAACACCAACATTGAGAGTTGGTGCAAACTTCGCCGGTGCATCCAAACCCCGTGATATGATACGCTCTTTCACACATAAACCTCCTTATATCTTCCTCAAAACAGCCACCATACCTACCTATTATGGCATTTCCATAGCCATTCCGAGATATATTGCCATGCAACTTTCCACCGTTCCGTTTATATTGCTTTGCATGATCATGTAGTTGACATCGTAGGCAAAGCCACCGTTCATAATTTTTCATACATGTCACTCTTGATTCATCGCAATCCCGGTACACCGCCGGAGGCATTCATATAGAGTCATACTTTGTTCTAGTATCAAGTAGTAACCATTGAGTTGTAAATAAATAGAAGTGTGATGATCATCAATATCTAGAGCATTGTCCCAAGTGAGGAATAAAAAAAAGAGAAAGGCCATAAAAAAGGAGAAGGCCCAAAAAAGGGAGAAGTCCATAAAAAAGAGAAGGCCCAAAAAAATGAGAGAAAAAGAGAGAAGTGACAATGCTACTATCCTTTGCCACACTTGTGCTTCAAAGCAGCACCATAATCCTCATGATAGAGAGTCTTTTGTTTTGTCACTTTCATATACTAGTGGGAATTTTCATTATAGAATTTGGCTTGTATATTCCAACAATGGGCCTCCTCAAGTGCCCTAGGTCTTCATGAGCAAGCAAGTTGGATGCACACCCACTTAGTTTCTTTTGTTGAGCTTTCATACATTTATAGCTCTAGTGCATCCGTTGCATGGCAATCCCTACTCCTTGCATTAACATCAATCGGTGGGCATCTCCATACCCCATTGATTAGCCTCATTGATGTGAGACTTTCTCCTTTTTGTCTTCTCCACATAACCCCCCTCATTATATTCTATTCCACCCATAGTGCTATGTCCATGGCTCGCGCTCATATATTGCGTGAAAGTTTATAGGTTTGAGATTACTAAAGTATGAAATAATTGCTTGGCTTGTCATCGGGGTTGTGCATGATGAGAGCATTCTTGTGTGACGAAAATGGAACATGACTAAACTATATGATTTTGTAGGGATGAACTTTCTTTGGCCATGTTATTTTGAGAAGACATGATTGCTTAGTTAGTATGCTTGAAGTATTATTATTTTTATGTCAATATGAACTTTTGTCTTGAATCTTTCGGATCTGAATATTCATACCACAAGTAAGAAGAATTACATTAAAATTATGCCAAGTAGCACTCCGCATTAAAAATTCTGTTTTTATCATTTACCTACTCGAGGACGAGCAGGAATTAAGCTTGGGGATGATGATACGTCTCCAACGTATCTATAATTTTTGATTGCTCCATGCTATATTATCTACTGTTTTGGACATTATTGGGCTTTATTATACACTTTTATATTATTTTTTGGGGCTAACCTATTAACCCAGAGCCCAGTGCCAGTTTCTGTTTTTTTCCTTGTTTTAGAGTATCGCAGAAAAGGAAAATCAAATGGAGTCCAATTGACCTGAAACTTCACGGAACTTATTTTTGGAAGGAAAGCAACCCGGGAGACTTGGAGTCCACGTAAGGGAAGGCACGAGGAAGCCACGAGGCAGGGGGACGCGCCCACCCCCTGGGCGCAACCTCCACCCTCGTGCCCCCCTGACGTACTTCTTCCGCCTATATATCTCCATATACCCTGAAACGATCGGGGAGCACAATAGATCAGGAGTTCCGCCGCCAGAAGCCTCCGTAGCCACCGAAAACCAATCTAGACCCGTTCCGGCACCCTGCCGAAGGGGGCAATCCATCTCCAACGGACATCTTCATCATCCCAGTGCTCTCCATGACGAGGAGGGAGTAGTTCTCCCTCGAGGCTGAGGGTATGTACCAGTATCTATGTGTTTGATCTCTCTCTCGTGTTCTTGAGGTGATACGATCTTGATGTATCGCGAGCTTTGCTATTATAGTTGGATCTTATGATGTTTTCTCCCCCTCTACTCTCATTTAATGGATTGAGTTTTCCCTTTGAAGTTATCTTATCGGATTGAGTCTTTAAAGATTTGAGAACACTTGATGTATGTCTTGCCGTGCGTATCTGTGGTGACAATGGGATACACATGATTCACTTGATGTATGTTTTGGTGATCAACTTGCGGGTTCCACCCATGAACCTATGCATAGGGGTTGGCACACGTTTTTTGTTGTGATTCTCTGGTAGAAAGTTTGGGGCACTCTTTGAGGTTCTATGTGTTGGTTGAATAGATGAATCTGAGATTGTGTGATGCATATAGTATAATCATACCCACGGATACTTGAGGTGACATTAGAGTATCTAGGTGACATTAGGGTTTAGGTTGATTTGTGTCTTAAGGTGTTATTCTAGTACGAACTCTAGGGCTGTTTGTGACACTTATAGGAATAGCCCAACGGATTGATTGGAAAGAATAAATTTGAGGTGGTTTCGTACCCTACCATAATATCTTCGTTCGTTATCCGCTATTAGTGGCTTTGGAGTGACTCTTGGTTGCATGTTGAGGGATAGTTATGTGATCCAATTATGTTATTATTGTTGAGAGAACTTGCACTAGTGAAAGTATGAACCCTAGGCCTTGTTTCCTAGCATTTCAATACTGTTTACGCTTACTTTTATCATTAGTTACCTTCTTGTTTTTATAATTTCAGATTACAAAAACCTTTATCTACTATCCATATTGCACTTGTATCACTATCTCTTCGCCGAACTAGTGCACCTATACAATCTACCATTGTATTGGGTGTGTTGGGGACACAAGAGACTCTTTGTTATTTGGTTGCAGGGTTTCTTGAGAGAGACTATTTTCATCGTATGTCTCCTACGAATTGATAAATCTTAGGTCATCCACTTGAGGGAAATTTGCTACTGTCCTACAAAGCTCGGCACTTGGAGGTCGAACAACGTCTACAAGAAGAAGGTTGTGTAGTAGACATCACTGTGTCGTCTTTGAGAGTTACACTGATATTAACAGTACCGCACCTTCAGTTGAAGAGAGTTGGTATCTGAAGCCTTTCTAGCCATACCGACAATACTAGCACATATAATCCAGCAAGTTCCACTTTGCTGATTTTACTCTGATGCTTACGGTTTTCCCGTTAATCTATACTATGATCTGTCTAGCTGCTTTGTGTCGCACTAGCAGCAGTCCACTCTTGAAGTTAAACACTGCAATGACTTACAAAATTGGCACCAAGGCACTGAGTGCCATTCTGGATGCACTGAAACTCATACGCTCCCCACCTGTTGACTCTTGTTCAGAATATGATCCTAATGACTCTTGTTCAGAATTGCCACATATAGAGAGACAACATGGAATTGCATTTCTTTGGGCGTTGTGATTCATCATGAGTGGGAAACTAACATTGTATGCAATTAAGAGAAACCTCAAGAATATGCGTCCTCTTATGTTCTTTAACAGGTTCCTCTTTTGTTATCCTGTATTTAGTACGTACAGTATGTTCCTTGTTAGGAAGTGCAGTAGGGACATCTGCAGTCAACAGCAGATAGAGCTGGCATGTACTTTATCGATAGGCTTTCAATTACTAGCGGCAATACAACACCATATTTTCAAGCCAGTTGCACTTTCCCGATTTATATATCGTGTTTATGGTGTACCCCTTTTATGTACACTATGATCTGCCTAGTTGTTGTGTGCTCTTGTTATCATGGTTTGGCAATAAACTCTCTATACAGTATATTTTGAACCTATCATCTGCCAACTGTTCTTACTTCTGGAGCCTATTTTTTATGTACTTGTGCCAGATTATACAAATGCACGCACCATATTACAGCACACATGAGCTCTCGCATCAGAATCCAGTGATAGCACACAAGTGTTTACAGGGGCGCCCCTATATTAGAATATCCTCTGCATTACAAAGATAATCTCACAACTATTTATGTTTTCATGGTTCTTAGATATTATACGTAATTACAGTGAATATCTGAATCCGCGCATCAGAAGAATATTGTGGAACACTGCAATGACCTACAAAATTGGCACCAAGGCATTGAGTGCCATTCTGGATGCAATGAAACTCATACGCTCCCCACCTGTAGATTCTTGTTCAGAATATGACCCTAATGACTATTCTAATCTCGAGGAGTCAAAGGCAGATGGCCTGTCATGTTCACCCATCAAGGTGTCTGCTCTAATTTGGCAAGGTTTTATTGATTGCGCGAATCTTGCATTTATTCTACTTTATTGCACCGCCATCTGCTTAGTTTACTCATCATATATGTCGAGATGCCATGCCCATCCATTATCATTACATATTCCATCTGTCATTGAGGGAGTCCTAGATTAGGGGGTCTCCAGACAGCCGGATTATCTCCATTGGCCGGACTGTTAGACTATGAAGATACAAGATTGAAGACTTCATCTCGTGAGACTTATCTCAAAACTGACTGTCATGATAAGGCGAGAGACTAGTCGCTGTTCGGCGAGGTTTTTCGAGTCCCTAAAGACTTATGCCGCTTAGGGCGAGGGGCCGGCCCTGTCCGGCTTACAGGCGTGTATCGCGCCCCGAATTTGGCCTTCCGAATATCAGGGGCATCGCTAAAATTTAAAATTATCGAATTCTATGGCTAAGTGAGAGTGATAAAGCATTATTAGTCCGGTTGCCTTGTTCGTTGTGCTGAGCACCTCCCTCGAAGGACCCAAATATGGTAACAAGAGTGCTCAGGTTTATCCTGAACACCCCAGCACTCGTGGCATGGGGGCAGAAGCCGATGACTAGCCATCTCTCAGATTGGATAAACGGCCAAACAGAAGGTAATATTTTAAATTCAAACAAGCATTGCATAGCGCATATGAAACAAGTTTTCATAACTACAGGATAAAACAAGCAAGTCTCATTCAAATATTACATCTTTTGAACACTCATCCGCAATAAGACGGGCACCCGACAGAACACCCTCATAGTACTTCTCGGGGTGGCGGTGCTCCTTGCCCTCCGGCGGCCCCTCCTTGATCAGCTTCACGGCGTCTAGCTTGACCCACTGCAATTTCACACGGGCGAAAGCCCTGCGTGCACCTTCAATGCAGACAGATCGCTTGACGACCTCCAGCCATGGGCAGGCATCCACAAGCCGCCTCACCAGGCCGAAGAAGCTGTTCGGAAGGGCGTCGCCAGGCCACAACCGGACTATAAAGCTCTTCATGGCCTGATCGGCTGCCTTATGTAGCTCGACCATCTGCCTTAGCTGATCGCTCATTGGCACCGGATGTTCGGCCTCAGCATACTGAGACCAGAACAGCTTCTCCATCGAGCTTCCGTCCTCGGCCTAGTAAAATTGTGCGGCATCGGACACACTGCGGGGCAAATCTGCGAATGCTCCTGAAGAGCTCTAGATCTGGGTAAGTAATCTGTAATTTACTTTTACATGCTTGGTTTGCATATAGAATGCCTTACCCGCCGCTATCTTCTTCATTGCGTCGATCTCCTGGAGGGCCTTCTGGGCCTCGGCCTTGGCACTCTTTGCGCTCTCAAGGGCCGCGGCAAGCTCAGACTCTCGCATCTTCGAGTCAAGCTCCAACGCCTCGTGCTTCGTCACGAGAGCCTGGAGCTCTTGCTGCACCTCGCCCACCCGAGCCTCGTGCTTCTCTCGCTCGGTGCGCTCCTTGGCCGCTTTATCTTCGGCCTTGGTTAGCACTTGCTTCAGGGTCGCCACCTCAGTCGTGGCCCCTGGCAAACATACAATGATCCTGTCATTTTGCAATCGTGTCCTTTTTTATATATACATATCTATAGAGGGGGTGTTACTTACCCCTGTTCTCCTCGAGCTGCCTCTTGGCAAGGCCGAGCTCTTTCCTGGACCCCTCGAGGTCCTGCTTCAGTACGGCGACCTCCGCAGTCAGTGCGGCGGACGCCAGCAGCGAAGCCTGCATACGCATATTGACATACTTATATTAGACTCCTGCGATATTATTTGATCCTCTGTTCGGCTTTTCTTTGTGAACACCGAACAAAGCATCAGGGGCTACTGTCTATGCGGTAATATTTCTACTACATTTTAAAACACTTACCTCAAAGCCTGTTAGAAGGCTGGCACAGGCTTCAGTCAATCCGTTCTTGGCGGACTGAGCCTTCTGGATCACCGCACTCATGATAGTGCGGTGCTCCTCGTCGATGGAAGCACTGCGAAGCGCTTCCAGCAGATTGTCTGGCGCCTCTGGATGGACAGAGGTCACCGGCATAGGCGTCTTACCCCTCTTAGAAGGAGGCCGCCTGCCCGAGCCTGGAACCGCTGGAGGTTCCGGCGTGGTGTTCGGCTAAGGGCCGAACTCGGAGCTCTCAGGGGCCCCGTCCCCTCGGCTCCCGGAGTCCGGAAGGTCGCCTTGTGGCGCCTCCGGGACTGTCTCCCCTCGATCTGGTGCCTCTTGAGACAACACCTCGGCGTCGTCGGCAGGATGAGGGGAGGTGGCGGTCGGGACTGGATCGCTATCCATGTCCGACAAGCCCAAGGAGCCGTCCGATGATACATCGATACTGGCTCGTGGCGGCCTGCATAATTGCGTTCGGCGTTAGGGAAAACAGTGCGACAAAGGAATCCTATGAGTTACTCTGTTATCCGAATACTTACGATCTCCCTGGGGGCTTGACCCTGGGCAACCACTCGTCTTCGCCTTCGTCGGTGGCGGTGGAACCGTCCGGAAGGAGAGTCCTTCCCTTCTTGGACCCTCCGGCCTCCCCGGTTGGGGCGGCCTTCCTTTTATTGTCTCCCCCAGTCGGTGGGGGAGCATCCTCTTCTTCTTCCTCCTCGTCTTCGTGGGAAGAATGCATCGCAGAGTCATCGGACGGTGAGTCCGACGACGCCTGGCGTCAGGAACTCTTTTGGGTTCCCTTGGCCTTCTTGGTCTTCTCTAGCACCGTATAAGGGGCCGGAGTCAACATCTTCGCTAGAAGGGCGTCTGCGGGGCCTTCGGGCAAAGGAGCCGGACAGTCGATCTGTCCGGCCATCTTCTACTAGTCCTGTCAAAGGTACGGGAGTTTAGATCCCGCATAGAGTCAATCTATATAAAAAATAAGTATCCTGTGAAAGGTAAAGCAGCTTACCGCACTGGCTTGGCGCTTCGCGCTGAATCTGCGATCCTCAGTAATAGGGCGGGACCTCGGCACTTTTGAACAGCACCCTCCAGGCGTCTTCATGAGTCATGTCGAAGAGCCTGTTCAGAGTTCAGGGCTGCGCCGGATTGAACTCCCACAAGTTGAACTCCCGTTGTTGGCACGGGAGTATCCGGCGGATGAGCATAACTTGGACTATGTTGACAAGCTTGAGCTTCTTGTCCACCATGTTTTGAATACATGTTTGGTGTCCGGTCAGCTCTTTCGAACTACCCCAGGACAGGCCCTTCTCTTTCCCGGAGGTGAGCCGCGTGGGGATGCCAGATCATAACTCGGGGGCCGCTGCCCATGCAGGGTCGCGCGGCTCGGTGATATAGAACCACCCCGATTGCCACCCCTTTATGGTTTCCACAAAGGAGCCCTCGAGCCATGTTACGTTGGGCATCTTGCCCACCATGGCGCCTCCGCACTCCGCCTGGCGGCCGCCCACCACCTTCGTGTTGACATTGAAGGTCTTCAGCCATAAGCCGAAGTAGGGCTTGATGCGGAGGAAGGCCTCGCACACGACGATAAACGCCGAGATGTTGAGGATGAAGTTCGGGGCCAGATCGTGGAAATCCAGGCCGTAATAAAACATGAGCCCCCAGACAAAGGGATGGAGAGGGAATCCCAGTCCGCGGAGGAAATGGGTAAGGAATACTACCCTCTCATGGGGCCTAGGGGTGGGGATGAGCTGCCCCTCATCTGGGAGCCGGTGCGCGATGTCGTCGGGCAGGTATCAGGCTCTCCTCAGTTTCTTGATGTCTCCCTCCGAGACGGAGGAGACCACCCACCTGCCTCCCGCTCCGGACATTATTGGAGAAGGTCGAGGTGGGAAGTGCGGACTTGGGCGCTAGAGCTCGAGTGTGCGAAAACGGATGGGTAAGGGAGGAAGAAGGCGTCGATAGAAAGGTGAATCCTTATCCCTTTATATGGGCGGACGAAACTAGGTGTCCCCACTTGCCTGGTAAAACTCGCTTATCCCCCAAGCACCGCAATTGATGGCGCGGTTGGTTTACCCACGCCCGTATTGATGAGAATCCCGTAATAAGGGGACACGATCTCTGCTTTGACAAGACGTGTCAAAAAACTGCCTCGCGTTATGTGCGGGGTTGGTTAAAAGAAACGGTTCAAATAATCACCGGGCCATGATGTAACGTCATGCTGCCAAAACAAGCTAGCAAAATTAGATCTGTGAAAATATTATTCTCTCTACGGTGGAGTTTGGAACTTATTTTGCAGGGTCGGACACTATCCTCGTATTCAAATTCTTCTGTGATGTATTCGGAGAAGGAACCCGCCTTGCAATGCCGAAGACAATACTGCATGCCGGACTCATCATCATTAAAGCCTGGTTCAGGGGCTACTGAGGGAGTCCTGGATTAGGGGGTCTCCGGACAGCCAGATTATGTCCATTGGCTGGACTGTTAGACTATGAAGATACAAGATTGAAGACTTCATCTCGTGTCCGGATGGGACTCTACTTGGCGTGGAAGGCAAGCTAGGCAATACGGATATGGATATTTCCTCCTTTGTAACTGACCTTGTGTAACCCTAACCCTCTCCGGTGTCTATATAAACCGAAGGGTTTTAGTCCGTAGGACAACAATCACAACATACAATCATACCATAGGCTAGCTTCTAGGGTTTAGCCTCTCTGATCTCGTGGTAGATCTACTCTTGTACTACCCATATCATAAATATCAATCAAGCAGGACGTAGGGTTTTACCTCCATCAAGAGGGCCCGAACCTGGGTAAAACATCGTGTCCCCTGCCTCCTGTTACCATCCAGCCTAGACACACAGTTCGGGACCTCCTACCCGAGATCCGCCGGTTTTGACACCAACAGTCATCATACCAAGTTTTTTCACTCAAATGATGTTCTTGTGCATCAGACATCAAAAAGGAAGAGGGTGATTGCCGAACCTGAAGGAGCACCAGAAAGTCCTTGAAAAACGTGGTTGTGCCTGAAAAATCAGACAGCACCCCATTTATATTGGTTGTACAACCAGTGACACAAAACGTAGGACTGACTCCAGCAGACTGTACCCATACTTCACTGGTCACACCACTAGCCCCACCACACAGGACCTGCACTCCAACAAAAGGTATGCCGATTTCAGTTGCCATAGCACCAGCCGTACCATAGAAAAATCCCACTCCAGCAAAAAGTACAACAAGTCCACCGGCCGAAGACTTATCCCAACTGCAGAGACGGCCAATTCCTGCAGATTGGAACCCCATTCCAGTTATTCCTAGTGTAAAAGACAATGCTTTCAATGTTGTTAGGGACTACGTGCATATATTCCCATCATTGGAAGATTATAGTGAAGACAAACACCATTTTCACATCTTCCTGTCCCAGTTACGTGTATGTGCTATTATTCATGGTGATTATTTTCCTTTTTTCTGCTGATTGAACACATTAATGATTTACATTACATTGTTGTAAGTAGACGAGGGTCAATCTAGATAGTCATGACGAGCAAAGCTTGCTTGCGCTTTTCAAGGAAGCATTGCAGTAGTATTGGTGTTACCTGAGGAAATCACACTTTGATGGCAAGTCTATAAACGAATTTCTGGTGAAGTCTCTTGTGCTAAATTTAGAAGACATTGAATGGAAAAACCTTGTTATGCACCGATCTCGTTCCGAGGATGAGGTATTGTCTATGATATCACATGGCAATTTGAACTTCTACTTTTCCGCATGTGCCTTACGGATCTTTTTTGCAGGAAATCTGCATGAAAAAGAATTCCGGTTTGAAAAGAACGACATTATATCGCAAATATGCTGCCCGCTGCTTTGCTCTTGTTAGTACATGTTGTCTTGTATCACTGTACTTGCATACATACCTCGTTCATTATGTGACAGCAGTATGCATGATAGCTTGCTTATCAATTGTTCGCTCCAAATTATCTGATCTGTATGAATGGTTACATTAGTGTAGAATATATCCAATGCCAATGAAATTTTTTAGCTCTGCATTGTTCTTGTAAGTACCTGTTGTCCTTTATCGGTGTACTTATATTGATAGGTAGTTGTTCATGTACCATCACTCTGCAGCTTATTTTCCTTTTCCCTCCATTTTCTACACATAAGATCTATATTAACTCTTACCATAAGGTTGGATAACACCGATGGTACTGAAGAAGTTTAGCTCTACATTGCTCTTGGCTGTACCTTTTGCCTGTATCGCTGTACTTACATTTATAGCTACTTGGTTATGTAGCATCACTCTTCATCTTATCTTAAATATTCTCCATTTTTTCTTATATTGTCACATCTATATTTACTCTTAACAAAATGTAGAATAAAGGCAATGCTTATGAAGAAGATTCTGTGGTAAACTTCTTGAATTGCGCCCCCCCATCAGCATCGACAAGGGCTTTATAGAGCCTGCCTTCACCAATAATGTAAGTTTGTCCTTCTCAAGCCTTCAAACTTTGTTTTGTATATTTGGTTAGGTATGACTGGAACAGCTATTTATTTTTGGTGTTTGCATCAAATTGCATGTTTAAAATTTTATTATGTACTCCAGTTCATAAACAAAAGTTTGTCCTTCTCAATTTAAGTTTTCAGTTGTACAACCAAGTTCCTTCTTCATACCATGTAAATTAAACTATACAGAGCAAGTGATCTTATTTTGCCAATATCAAATGGGATAAATTGAAAGCACACTAACCATTGAAACTTATGAGTTCTTGATCTGTAATCCAGTGATGTCGTGAAGCTGCCAACTCCTTCACAATGTCATTTCCTGCCATGTCTTGACCTGAACAATACCATATTGTGTTAATGCTATTTTTAACTGTGTCACTTTATTTGTCAGTAAGAAATGTGAAGAATTGTCAGCACTGATACTTATATGTGCAAAACATGTCATCTGTCTGCTTGTTTATCTTTTAGAGTGAGGAGGATATAAGTGTCAAACAAGTGCAGTTTCACCAGCTTGCTCAACTTCTTGCACTGCAACTCCCGAGCAGGGCTAACCTTTCTTGAACTCTATTGAAGTGTTGTCGGTTTTGTATATTATTTTGTCGGCGTGTTTAGTTGCACTGGTGGCGATCTTTGATGCCCAGTGTATGTAATATGCTGTCTGCTTGTGCTTTATTATCATAGTGGCGAACTTTGATGCCCAGTAGATGTAATATGTCGTAATTTCTTTATTGTATAGTCTAGGTTTTTTTCTTATTCACGATGCTGCAGTTATTTTACTGTATATATATCATGTCTTCACAGTAAACCGGCCAAACGGCCGTCATGCAAATCTCATGTATGATCCGCATCATGGGCCCCGTCATCTTGGTCCGTTAACACGCCTAAATGTAAACTGGCCCACTAGTAGATTTGGGCCTTTAATAGGCAGAGTAAACCGTCGGCCCTATTTTTCCAAGAAAACTCAATGGGCCTTTAGGAGGCTGAAAAGTAGGTTGGGCCTGAAACGTGCCGAACAGCTCACGGTCTGGTAGCAGGCCGAAATAGACCCGGCCCATGAATGTGCCAATCAAATCATGGGCTTATAACAGGCCAAAATTGTCTTAGTCCTTGTTTGGCCTAATCAGATTATCGGTTGCGAGCAGGCCGGATGCAAACCGGGCCGCAGTTATGCCCAACTATATGACGGGCTTTTAACAGGCCGAAATTAATATAGGACTGAAATGTTAAACGGGCCCTTAACAGACCGAAAGTAATATCAGGCCGAATTACTAAATGGGTCTTTAGCAAGTGGGCCCAAAAGCATAGCGTCCAGTTGACGGGGCGAATCTGATATGGGCATAATTTAGCCCAAAGCCTCTTAAAGGCCCAGATCTGATCTGGGCCGTAATTTGGCCCAGAACGTGGTAGGTTTTTAACGGGCGAGATCTCATATGGGCCGTTATTAGGCCCGAAACGTGGCAGCCAGTTAATGGGCCGGCCTACTAGGGTACTCAAAATCTTGTGGGCCTACAGCTAGGCCGGCCCATTAATGTTAGCGAAATCTCGTGGGCCTTTAGCTGGGCCGGCCCATTATGGTCCACAAAAATCTTGTGGGCCTTCACCTAGGACGACCCATTATGGCCCGCAAAAATCTTGTGGCCCTTTAACTGGGCCGGCACATTATGGCCCGCAAAATCTTGTGGGCCTTTAGCTGGGCTGGCCCATTATGGTCCGCAAAATCTTGTGGGCCTTTAGTTGGGTCGGCCCATTTAAACTTTATGGGCCACTTTTGGGCCGGTTGATACGTCTCCAACATACCTAATTCCAAACACTTTTGCCCTTGTTTTGGACTCTAACTTGCATGTTTTGAATGGAACTAACCCAGACTGACACTGTTTTCAGCAGAATTACCATGGTGTTATTTATGTGCAGAAACAAACATTCTCGAAATGACCTGAAACTTCACGGAGCAACTTTTCAGAAAATATAAAAAATACCTGCAAAAGATGAAGGCCAGGGGCCCACCACCTCTCCACGAGGGTGGGGGCATGCCTGCCCCCCTAGGGCGCGCCCCTACCTCGTGGGCTCCCCGTTGCCTCTCCGACTCCAACTCCAACTCTATATATTGTGTTTCGGGGAGAAAAAAATCAGAGAGAAGAATTCATCACGTTTTACGATACGAAGCCGCCGCCAAGCCCTAAAACCTCTCGGAAGGGCTGATTTGGAGTCCGTTCGGGGCTCCGGAGAGGGGAATCCATCACCATCGTCATCATCAACCATCCTCCATCACCAATTCCATGATGCTCACCGCCGTGCGTGAGTAATTCTATCGTAGGTTTGCTGGACGGTGATGGGTTGGATGGGATCTATCATGTAATCGAGTTAGTTTTGCTAGGGTTTGATCCCTAGTGTCCACTATGTTCTGAGATTAATGTTGCTATGACTTTGCTATGATTAATGCTTGTCACTAGGGCCCGAGTGCCATGATTTCAGATGTGAACCTATTATTTTTTCATCAATATATGAGTGTTCTTGATCCTATCTTGCAAGTCTCTAGTCACCTATTATGTGTTATGATCCGTTAACCCCGAAGTGACAATAATCAGGATACTTACCGGTGATGACCGTAGTTTGAGGAGTTCATGTATTCACAATGTTCTAATGCTTTGTTCAGGTACTCTATTAAAAGGAGGCCTTAATATCCCTTAGTTTCCGTAAGGACCCCGCTGCCACGAGAGGGTAGGACAAAAGATGTCATGCAAGTTCTTTTCCATAAGCACGTATGACTACAGTCGGAATACGTGCCTACATTATATCAATGAAATGGAGCTAGTTCTGTGTCATGCTAGGTTATGACTGTTACATGATGAACCGCATCCGGCATACTTCTCTATCACCAATCCATTGCCTACGAGCTTTCCATATATTGTTCTTCGCTTATTTACTTTCCCGTTGCTATTGCTATCATCACTACAAAATACCAAAAACATTACTTTTACTACTGTTACCTTTTGCTACCATTACCACTACTATCATATTACTTTGCTACTAAATACTTTGCTGCAGATATTAAGTTTCCAGGTGTGGTTGAATTGACAACTCAGCTGCTAATACTTGAGAGTATTCTTTGGCTCCCCTTGTGTCGAATAAATAAATTTGGGTTGAATACTGTACCCTCAAAAACTGTTGTGATCCCCTATACTTGTGGGTTATCATCGGTCCACGTGTTAACATATCATAGGCGCATCTCGCCCATTGGATGAGTGACACCTGTGCCAATGCGGAACTGACATGTGTTTCCTCCGGCCAATGATGATTTTACACGTGGAAAATCCCCATTGGTCCGGGCTGTTAACGGGTTATCGGATCCAAAACTGGACCCAATAGCTTAACGGCGTTCTGTTACGATGCATGCCACGTGTCGGTCACCCTTGATGAAAGAACTTCTGTGACATGCGGTTTATCGTCATGGAAGTGGACACTTCCGTGATGATAATTTTGGTAATGTCATGGACCACTTCTACGACATCACAGGTATGACTATGTTGATTCTGTCATAAATTTGTCATGGATGTACATGCATGACAGAAAACGTGACCTACTGTGACAAACACGTATCATCACGGAAGTGTATTTTTTGTAGTGTATATCCTATTATTAGTGCTAACCTTTCAGAACATGAAGAAGAAATATTATTGAAAGTTCTAAGGTAGCACCGAGCTGCTACTGGATATACTCTTGATGATTTAAAGGGCATTAGTCTCACTCTATGTCAACACAAAATTAATATGGAACCTAATGCTAAACCTGTTGTTGATCACCAACGTCGGTTAAATCCAAAGATGAAGGAAGTGGTAAGAACGGAAATCTTAAAACTTCTGGAAGCAGGCATAATCTATCCTATAGCTGATAGTAGATGGGTAAGTCATGTTCATTGTGACCCTAAGAAAGGAGGTATAACTGTTGTTCCTAATGATAAGAATGAACTTATTCCATAAAGAATTGTTATAGGCTATAGAATGGTAATTGATTTTAGAAAATTAATCAAAGCAACTAGAAAAGATCATTAACCTCTGCCTTTTATTGATCTAATGCTTGAAAGATTATCTAAGCACACACACGTTTGCTTCCTTGATGGATATTTTGGTTTTCCACAAATACCTGTTTCTCAACCTGATCAAGAAAATATCACTTTTACTTGTCCCTTTGGAACCTATGCTTATAGACATATGCCTTTCGGTTTATGTATGCACCTGCTACCTTTCAAAGATGTATGACTGCTATATTCTCTAATTTTTGTGAAAAGATTGTTGAGGTTCTCATGGATGATTTCTCTGTTTATGGGAAGTCTTTTGATGATTGTTTAAGCAATCTTGATCGAGTTTTTCAGAGATGTGAGAAAACAGATCTTGTCTTGAATTGGGAGAAGTGCCACTTTATGGTTAATGAAGGCATTGTCTTGGGTCATAAAATTTCTGAAACAGGTATTGAAGTGGACCAAGCTAAGGTTGATGCAATTGAGAAAATGCCATATCCTAAAGATATAAAAGGTATTCATAGTTTCTTAGGTCATGTTGGTTTCTATAGGAGATTTATCAAAGAATTTTCTAAAATTTCTAGGCCTCTTACGAATCTTTTGCAAAAGGATATCCCTTTTGTCTTTGATGATGATTGTTCAGAAGCCTTTGAAACACTCGAGAAAGACTTAATTTCTGCATCTATTGTTCAAACACCTGATTGGAACTTGCCTTTTGAAATTATGTGTGATACTAGTGATTATGCTATTGGTGCTGTTCTAGGAAAAAGAGTTGATAAGAAACTGAATGTTATTCATTATGCTAGTAAAACTCTAGATAGTGCTCAAAGAAATCATGCTACTACTCAAAAAGAATTATTAGCAGTTGTGTTTGCTTGTGATAAATTTAGACCTTATATTGTTGATTCCAAAGTAACTGTTCACTCAGACCATGCTCCTATTAAACATCTTATGGAAAATAAAGATGCTAAACCTAGACTCATTTGATGGGTTCTCTTGTTACAAGAATTTGATTTACATATCATTGATAGAAAAGGATCTGAAAACCCTGTAGCTGATAATTTGTCTAGGCTTGAAAATTTGTCTGATGACCCACTACCTATTGATGATAGTTTCCCTGATGAGAAGTAAGCTCCAATAAATGTTGCTCATAATACTCCTTGGTATGCTGATTATGCTAATTACATTGTTGCTAAATATTTACCACCTAGCTTTACATACCAACAAAAGAAAAATTCTTCTATGATTTAAGACATTACTTTTGGGATGACCCACATCTTTATAAAGAAGGAGTAGATGGTATTATTAGACGTTGTGTACCTGAGCATGAGCAGGGACAAATCCTATGGAAATGTCACTCTGAAGCTTATGGAAGACATCATGCTGGAGATAGAACTACTCACAAGGTATTGCAATCTGGATTTTATTGGCCTACTCTCTTCAAGGATGCCCATAAGTTCGTCTTATCTTGTGATGAATGTCAAAGAATAGGTAATATCGATGAGCATCAAGAAATGCCTATGAATTACTCACTTGTTGTTGAACCATTTGATGTTTGGGGATTTGATTATATGGGACATTTTCCTTCCTCTAATGGGTATACACATATTTTGGTTGCTGTTGATTATGTTACTAAATGGATAGAAGCTATTTCAACCAGTAGTGCTGATCACAACATCGCTATTAAAATGCTTAAGGAAGTTATTTTCCCGAAGTTTGGAGTCCATAGATATTTTATGACTGATGGTGGTTCACAGTTTATTCATGGTGCTTTTCGTAAAATGCTTGCCAAGTATGATGTTAACCATAGAATTGCATCACCCTATCATCCTCAGTCTAGTGGTCAAGTTAAACTTAGCAATAGAGAAATAAAATTAATTTTGCAAAAGACTGTTAATAGGTCCAGGAAGAATTGGTCTAAGAAATTAGATGATGCACTTTGGGCTTATAGAAGAGCATATAAAAATCCTATGGGTATGTCTCCATATAAAATGGTTTATGGAAAAGCTTGTCATTTGCTTCTTGAGTTAGAACATCAATATTGGGCCGTCAAAGAGCTCAATTATGATTTCAAACTTGCTAGTGAAAAGAGGTTATTTGATATTAGCTCATTAGATGAATGGAGAACCCAAACTTATGCAAAATGCAAAATTAGTCAAATAAAAAGTTAAAAGATGGCATGACAAAAGAATCCAAAAGCGTGAGTTTAAAGTCCGAGAATATGTTCTTTATTACAACTCTCGTTTCAGATTCTTTGCAGGAAAACTCCTCTCAAAATGGGAAGGCCCATACGTCATCGAGGAGGTTTATCGGTCTGGAGCCATCAAAATAAATAACTCCGAAAGTAATAACCCAAAGGTTTTCAGTGGGCAACGAATAAAACATTATATCTCAGGTACGCCCATTAATGTTGAAAGTAATATTATACAAACTTTGACACCGGAAGACCACATAGAAGAGTCCTTCCGGAACACCCCAGAATCATGAAAGGAGGTACGTGATACGGTAAGTAAAGGGACTCCGAAAAATCCACAAAAATATTTTTATCAGTTTTGGAATATTTAAAAAAAATTGGAAATAAAGAAACTTCCAGGAAGCGTACCCTGGTGGGCACAAGACACCAGGGCATGCCAGGCTTGCCTGGCTCGCCCAGGTGGGTTGTGCCCACTTGGGACACCTTCTGTACTCCGTTTTTCTTCCGTATGCTTGTCCTCCAAGATAAAAAAAATCTATATATACTTCTTGAACCTGTTGATCACCGTATCATGGAGAAAATCCTCTGTTCTCTTTTCCTTGCTATTTTCTGTCAGATCCCCTCTACCATGGCCTCTTCAAGCTCCTCCAAGGACAAGTTCTCCAAGAACTTCATCAACACATATCTACGGGAGGTGGTGCAGCACCCTCAGATCATCCAGATGCATGAGGGGGAGCTTCACCTCCGCGATGTGCCATGTCCCAAGGGGACGGGAACCATGGAGGATAGGCTCGAAGCTGTGGAGTAAGATGTCTTCCGGTGCAAGGGGATGGTGGAGCGTGGACTCGACGCCAATCACCTTATGATCACGGACATCTCCCATGATCTCATGGTGGATGGCAAAACCATGAAGGACATCGTCTTCTCCCTCAACGAGCAAATCAACTTCCTCCAAAGCCAGATCTATGATCTTCAAAACCAAGTCTTTGAATATGAGGCGAGGTTTGAAGGTATGAGTTTGGCTGCTAGTTGTAGGACCCGTGAGACTCACTCCTCCTCTTATGATGGTGGACCACTGCCATGGAAATCCGAGGACAAGATCTCTCCTTCATCACCACCATCACCTTCTTCACCACGAAAAGAGAACTGAGTATCGGGTATGGGCACTCCCCTTGCCTTCCGCCAAGCTTGGGGGAGGTGCCCGGGTATCGTATCATCCCACTATCTTTCACTTTTACTTATTCTACTTTGATCTTTTTGCTTAAGATAAATAAAAGTTTAGTTCGATCCTTTCTTCTTTGAGAGTTTGCTTAGTGATCTATCCTTGTAATCGTGTGCAAGTTATATAATAAAGTTAGTTTGACTTTTTTCTTTCTTTACCTTCTTGTTGCAAATTAAAGAAAGGAAATAAGAAAGAAAAGGAGAAAGGAAATAAATAAAAGAAAGGAAATAAATAAAATAAAATATCATATACTAATCCTAAGGTAGGTGATGACACCACATAAGGAAAAGTACAAGTAGAAAATTTTATTAGAGATTGACAAACATAGCATTAGTCAATTATGCAACTCGTGAAAGAATTAATAAGGGAAGAGAAGATTCACATATAAATACACTATCCTAGAAATCTTTTGTGATTGTGAGCCCTCATCAAAATATTATATGCCAAAATTGTTGACATTGGACAAGGAAGACAACTTAATGGTTTATGTTTGTTTATATTCACATAGAAGTCATATTGCCATAGATCCTTCAACATGTGGTGCTTGCCCCCTATCTTTGCTAGACAAAAATTCCGCACTAAGTAGAGATACTAGTTGTGCATCCAAAAACCCTTAAACCCAAATCTTATTTTCAAGTGTCCACCATACCTACCTAGGGATTGAGCAAGATCCCTCAAGTAAGTTGTCATCGGTGCAAAAGGCAATAAAAATTGCTTCTAAAAGTGTGAGATCATTTAGTGTACGAGAAAATAGGGCATTGCACGAACTTGTGATGGTGAAGAATAAAAGCGACAGACTGCATAATAAAGGTCGCTATCACAAGGGGCAATGTAACGTGACATTCTTTTGCACTAAGCGGTTGAGCATACAAACAAATAAGCGCATGGCAATCTCTACTTCCCTCTACAAAGGGCCTATCTTTTTCTTTTATGTATTTACTTTTATGCAAAGAAAGGAACCGATGGCGGGACTATTTTCTTTGGAAGATGTTTCTTATGTTAATAGTAATATAACATATCTATCCGCGTACCTTTTTTTATAAAACTGTATGGCCGGATTGCCTTGTTTGCCGTAAATCTTTGCCCTCATAGAGGCTTTATAAAGTAGAACAAACACTCCCTGGTTACTGGTCGAGGAGGTTGAAGCCGATGGTCTGTCAACAAAGTTTTGTACAATGCAGATCCGAGCATTAATGATGTAGAATACTTGGATACATAGAATCATTACACATAATTGTGATTTTACTCCGGATATCAATCCTTAATTCGGCCACCCGTACCCACATTAAGGCTCGGGGGCTACTGGGCTTCAGGCTTATCATTTACAAATATTAAAGGGGCACATCGTTCCCTAGATCTGGTGCTGCCACCCGACTAGTGGCTCGGGGGCTACTGCATTGCCTATTCAATGTAGAAAGTTCAAAGTGCCACGTGTTCAGCTTGACCGAACTAGGGGCAAACTGTAACGCCCTCGATGCGGCTATATCTCCCACGTGTCGAAGCACGACTTAGAGGCATAACCGCATTGAAAGCAATGTCGCAAGTGAGGTAATCTTCACACAACCCATGTAATACATAAGGGAAAAGATACATAGTTGGCTTACAATCGCCACTTCACACAATTACATGAATAAAGCATTACATCACCCAGATACAATCAAGGTCCGACTACGGAACCAAAATAAAGAAGACTACCCCAAATGCTACACAGATCCCCGATAGACCCCAACTGGGCTCCACTACTGATCAACTAGAAATGGAACAACATAAAGGACAAGATCTTCATAGAGCTCCTCCTTGAGCTTGGTTGCGTCATCTGCACGGTAACCTCGGCACCTGCAAGCTGGTTTTGGAAGTAACAGTGAGTCATAGGGACTCAGCAATCTCACACCCTCGCGATCAAAACTATTTAAGCTTATAGGAAGGATAAAAGGTATGAGGTGGAGCTGCAGCAAGCGACTAGCATATATGGTGGCTAACATACGCAAATGAGAGCGAGAAGAGAAGGCAAAGCGCGATCGAGAAACTATGATCAAGTAGTGATCCTATAACAACCTACATCAAACATAACTCCAACACCGTGTTCACTTCCCGGACTCCGCCAGAAAGAGACCATCACGGTTACACACGCGGTTGATGTATTTTAATTAAGGTCAACTTCAGGTTTTCTACAACCGGACGTTAACAAATTCCCATCTGCCCATAACCGCGGGCACGACTTTCGAAAGTTCAAATCCCTGCAGGGGTGTCCCAACTTAGCCCATCACAAGCTCTCACGGTCAACGAAGGATATTCCTTCTAGCGGGAAGACAGCGGGAAGACCCAATCAGACTCGGAATCCCGGTTACAAGACATTTCGATAGGGTAAAACAAATCCAGCAACACCGCCCGATACGCCGACAAATCCCGATAGGAGCTGCACATATCTCGTTCTCAGGGCGCACCAGATAGGTCAAGCTACGAGTAAAACCAACCCTCGAGTTGCCCCGAGGTGGCCCTGCAGGTTGCCTGTTTTGGACCAACACTCAGAGGAGCACTGGCCCGGGGGGGGGGGGGGTAAAATAAAGATGACCCTTGAGTCTGCAGAACCCAAGGGAAGGTGGTAGGTTGTTAGTGCAAATGGTAAAACCAAGGTTGGGCATTGCTGGAGGAGTTTTATTCAAGGAGAACTGTCAAGGGGTTCCCATTATTACCCAACCACGTAAGGAACGCAAAATCCGGGAACATAACACCGGTATGATGGAAACTAGGGCGGCAAGAGTGGAACAAAACACCAGGCATAAGGCCAAGCCTTCCACCCTTTACCAAGTATATAGATGCATTAATTAAATAAGATAATGTTGTGATATCCCAACAAGTAAACATGTTCCAACAAGGAACAACATCTCCATGTTCCCACAAGGAACAAACTTCAATCTTCACCTGCAACTAACAACGCTATAAGAGAGGCTGAGCAAAGCGGTAACATAGCCAAACAACGGTTTGCTAGGACAAGGTGGGTTAGAGGCTTGGTTCAACAATATGGGAGGCATGATAAGCAAGTGGTAGGTATCACAGCATAGGCATAGCAAAAGAGCGAGCATCTAGCAAAGCAAAGATAGAAGTGATTTCGAGGGTATGATCATCTTGCCTGAAATCCCGCAAGGAAGAAGAACGAGTCCATGAAGAAGACAAACAAACGTAGACGAACGGGTACTCACAAACGCAACGTTACCGGAACCAACCCGAAGAAGCAAACACCGAAAAGAAACACACAACATAGTAAACAACCAACACATGAACATGGTATGATATGCGGGATGCGGGATGCGAGGCATATGCATGATTAGACAAGGAATGCATGAACCTGGCCTCAACATGGAAATCCAAGAGTTCCACTGGAAGGAGGAGATGATTTCGGTTGAAATCGACATAAAGAACGCCGGAATCGGATGGACGGTTTGGAAATGGCAAGCAAAACAAATATGGCGACGGTCTGCGATAAACAACAAGTAGCCATCCAAATGCATCAAGATAATTATGCTACATCACTCAAACATGGTAACAAAATACATGGCAGAGATCCACTCATGATGCTTGACAAAAGATGAACACTGAGCTACGGCTAATTCATCCAATAACAGGTTCAAACAAGCATGGCAAAAGTGCAATTGGTAAACAGGTTTCAGACTTAGTGAAATTAACATTTGTCTGGAATTTCAGATCAGGTAGCACACTTTGGAGCAAGAAAACTATATGCTACAGGAACTTAACATGGCAAAGAAAGGCATGGAATGGAGCTACTCAAAGAGCTTAACAAAAGTCCCTCAGTGACCTTGAGACAAAAGGGATCAGAAACTACAATTGCAAGCATGTGAACATGGCAAAAACATAATCAGACTCTCAGACTTAGTGAAAAACTGGAGCATGCAAATCAGATATCAAGTAGGCATGTTTACGAGCTCGATGCACTCACTACAGAGCAAGGCATGACAATCTAAGCATACACCCATCAAGAATACACATTATACAAGCTAGAAATGGCAAGAACAATAACATATCATGCACGTATCAACTACAACATCCTCGACAAAATCGCTAACAAGTAGACAATCTGCCCAGATTCACGAAATAGCAAAAGTAGAGCTCGATTGACTCAAGCTGGGGTGCTCCATAATTGCAAACAAAGACATGGATGGATAGAGCACTACAATATTAACAAATCATCCTTACTGATCATTCTCAAAAGAGGCACGGATCACTAGGAAACAACATGAACATATGGCATATTGAGATAAACAGATCAAGGACTTAGTGAAATTGCTAAGTCCCTGAAATCAGCATTAACGAATGCTCCACTTTGCAAGCTTGTGCTAGTCACCACACATATCACAAAAATACATGGCAAGAACCTCTGTAAAGATGGCAAAGCATATAACAAAACATATGTAGAGCTCAGGGGCATATCATGCACACATTAATCATGGCAAAAATGGCAAATAGCTATTTGGAGCAGCAGATCTGACACTTAACTCAAATAGCATTCTTCCAACAGCATTTCGGGCATCAAGATGAGCTTAAATGAAAATGATGCAATGAGATGAAATGATGTACTCTCTGAGTCGAACATTTTGATGTGCTAAACGTGCAAAACGGAGCTACAGGTGCAATGTTACGGCACGATGAACATGGGCATATGAATCTGGGAATTTCGAGGACTTAGTGAAATTATACCTCCGCGAAAAGTCAACACGAGATGAGGATATCCGGGACGTGGGGAAGGAGCCGTTTGGTTGGAGGGATGGGTGGATATGATCCACCCACACCGGATCTGGCCGGAGTTGACTCCGGTGAGGGCGAGGGTGAACTCCGGCGACGAGCGCGGAAGCCGAGGCGGCGGCGCACGGCACCCGAGGCGGCGGCGTGCGGCGAGCAAGGCGGC
>NC_041390.1:483856138-483877187 GCF_002162155.2 Triticum dicoccoides | reverse complement strand
GCGCCGTGAGTGGGCGCAGGAGGCGGCGCGCTGACGTGGCGGCGGCGGTGGACGCGTCCGCCGATGAACGGACATGTCCGGCAGCGCGGAGGGAGGTGAGATCTAGGGTTTGATCTGCGCGGATTTTCAGGGGGAGACACAAATATATAGGTAGAGGGAGCTAGGAGAGTCCAAATGAGGTGCGATTTTTGGCCACGCGATCATGATCGAACGACCGAGATGATGGAGGAGGTTTAGGTGGGTTTTGGGCCACTTTGGAAGGGTGTTGGGCTGCAACACACACGAGGCCTTTTCGGTCCCTCGGTTGACCGTTGGAGCATCAAATGAAATCCAAATGGTACGAAACTTGACAGGCGGTCTACCGGTAGTAAACCAAGGCCGCATGGCAAGTCTCGGTCCAATCCGGAAATGTTTAACACCCGCACACGAAAGAAAGGTAGAAATGACCACCGGAGGAGATAGGAGCGCCGGAATGCAAAACGGACAACGGGGAAAATGCTCGTATGCATGAGACGAACATGTATGCAAATGAAATGCACATGATGACATGATATGCAATGCATGACACGCAAGCAATGACAAGGCAACAGCAGCGAATAACTGGACGACACCTGGCACATCGGTCACGGGGCGTTACACAAACGTGTCTTCGGATAACAATATGTACCATCTGGACCTATCCGGCGTCAAGCTAATATATTACGACAACTTCTCGAGACCTTCTCTCAAGGGCCCGTTTGCCGATCACTATTTCCTCTAATATATTACACTGTATTTCTATTCCTAAGTATGTTTCCAACCTAGGAACTGATCCTCAGGCTGATTTGCGAATCAACTTGAGTCTCAGGGGCTACTGGGATCAGTGGTCTTATGTCATCCTTCAGGTGCATCTCGGGTTTTAGACCGACACACACCTCATACGTCCATTTTTCATAATGTTTTCTTACTGTTATTTATAATGTTTTTATCCATAATAATGCTTTTTGGAGTAATTATAATGCCTTTTTCTCATAATATGCAAGGTATACACAAAGAGGGAGAATTCTGGCAGCTGGAAATCTGGACCTGAAAAAGCTACGTCAGGCTACCTATTCTGCACAACTCCAAATGAGCTGAAACTTGATGGAAAATTTTATGGGATATTTAAGAATAATTGGAGGAAATAACTACCAAAGGGGGCCCACCAGGTGGGCACAACCCACCTGGGCGCGCCAGGGAGCCCAGGCGCGCCCTGGTGGGTTGTGATCACCCAGGCCCACCTCCAGTGCCCATCTTCTGGTATATAAGTCATTTTGACCTAGAAAAAATCAGGAGAGGACTTTTGGGACGGAGCACCGCCGCCTCGAGGCGGAACTTGGGCTGGAGCAATTTTGCCCTCCGGCGAAGCGATTTCGCAGGCGGAACTTCCCTCCCGGAGGGGGAAATCATCATCATCATCATCATCACAAACAACTCTCCCATCTTGGGGAGGGCAATCTCCATCAACATCTTCACTAACACCATATCCTCTCAAACACTAGTTCATCTCTTGTGTTCAACCTTGTTACCGGAACTATAGATTGGTGCTTGTGGGTGACTAGTAGTGTTGATTACATCTTGTAGTTGATTACTATATGGTTTATTTGGTGGAAGATTATATGTCCAGATCCAATATGCTATTTAATACTCCTCTGATCATGAGGATGTTTATCATTTGTGAGTAGTTACTTTTGTTCTTGAGGTCACGGGAGAAATCATATTGCAAGTAATCATGTGAACTTGATATGTGTTTGATATTTTGATAGTATGTATGTTGTGATTCACTTAGTGGTGTCATCAGAACATCGATTACATGACACTTCACCATATTTGAGCCTAAGGGAATGCATTGTGGAGTAGCAATTAGATGTTGGGTTGCGAGAGTGACAGAAGCTTAAACCCCAGTTTATGAAGTATTTGATTGGATCCAAAAGTTTAATGCTATGGTTAGAATTTATTCCTAATACTTTTCTCATACTTGCGGATGCTTGCGGGAGGATTAATCATAAGTAGGAGTTTGTTCAAGTAAGAACAGCACCTAAGCACCGGTCCACCCACATATCAAATTATCAAAGTAGCGAACACAAATCGAAGCAACATGATGAAAGTGACTACATGAAATTCCCCTGTACCCTCAAGAACACTTTGCTTATCATAGGAGACCGTTTTGGCATGTCCTTTGCCTCAAAAGGATTGGGCTACCTTGCTGCACTTTTGCTAGTACTATCGTTACTTGCTCGTTACAAATTATCTTGCTATCAAACTACTCTGCTACTTAAAATTTCAGCACTTGTAGACATTTCCTTGCTGAAAACCACTTGTCATTTCCATCTGCTCCTTGTTGGGTTCGACACTCTTACTTATCGAAAAGAGATAAAATTGATCCCCTATTCTTATGGGTCATCAACACCTTGAGGGCTACTGTCTATATATCTCGGCAGAGAATAAATTGCACCAATCGAAAATATTCACAAAAAATTAGCCTGCAGTCAGGGTGGTGCACCACCTCAGAAGTAGTCTGGCATAAAGCTCAGGCGCCAGTGGTTGGCTCCATAGAGGGCATTTCCGGTATTAAGCTCGGCTGAATTTGTTCAATCATTTAAAAGACCGAGGTAGTTTATGACACCTCAGACGCTAACCATTGTTAGAGCTTGGATGCAGTCCCGGCATTGGAGCTCGAAAGCGGTCCGACATAAAGCTCGGATTCGAATTTCTTGTTCCACAGAAGACTACTCTGGCATTTAAGCTCGGATGAACTCATTCAAATATTTCAGAAGTCAAGGTAACCTATGATACCTCGGATGCCGACCATCGTCGGAGCTCGGCTGTGAAAAGACGCCTCAGATTTAGTTCGGTGTTGGAGCTCGGACGCAAGAGGATACCTTGAATGCCAAATAGTGTTGGATCTCATCTATGAAAAGATGCCTCGAATTTAGTTCAACATTAAATCTTGGACACAAGAGGACGCCGTTGCATGGGAAACACTTCAAACCCCAGGTGTGGCATAAAAAAATTACAAGGCATTGATAAAGGCCGATAACTTAAAGGGGCTCCTCGAATGCCCAACATGTAAACTCTTCAGAACCAGCTTGGTGATCGTCAAGATCAGACATGGGAAGATTTGTTGAACCAAGTTTCAAGACCGACAATCGAAGACGAAGAATTATTCGGAAGAACCGAGGAGCCTCCTCAACTTGAAGAACCGGTTTAGGGGGCTACTGACGGTGTCCTGGACTAGGGGGTACTCACCATGTCGTCTCCTGAATAGTGGGTCAGGCCGAGGACCCCCATGATGATTCATTAATATGCCACTTCGGGTAGCCCATGTCGAATACATGGAGGATTCCACAAGACTTTGCGCAGAAGACAAGGACTCCTCTAAACCCTAGGCCTACGGTGCATATCTAAACCAAGGCCAGGATAGCCAATAGACAATCTCCTTTTCAATAGAACAATCTCGTGGTAGACACATGTACTCTGTACTATCCCGTATATGAATACAATCAAAAGCAGGACGTAGGGTATTATCTCCTCGAGAGAGCCCAAACCTGGGTAAAATCTTGTGTTCGTGTTTCCATCGTTCCAAGACGCCTAGCTTAGGACCCCTACTACGAGATATGCCGGATTTAACACCGACACCGGGGGCCATAGGTTTCACTAGAGGCTTCTCTCAAGATAGAAGATATTACGATGGGTGAACAAATTACTACCGAGCAATTGATAGAAAAGCGCAAAGTTATGATGATATCTAAGGCAACGATCATGAATATAGGCATCACGTCCGTGTCAAGTAGACCAATACAATTCTTCATCTACTACTATTACTCCACACATCTACCGTTATCCAGCATGCATCTAGAGTATTAAGTTCATAAAGAACAGAGTAACGCCTTAAGCAAGATGACATGATATAGAGGAATTAACTCAAACAATATTCTGAAAACCCCATCTTTTTATCCTCGAAGGCAACAATACAATGTGTGTCGGTTCCCCTTCCATCACTAGGATCAAGCACCGCAAGATTTAACCCAAAGCTAAGCACTTATCCCATTGAAAGAAAAACCAATCTAGTTGGCCAATCCAAATCGATAGTTCAAAGAGACTTGCAAAGGTATCAAATCATGCATAAAAGAATTCAGAGGAGATTCAAATAATATTCATAGATAAGCGGATCATAAATCCATGATACGTCCATTTTACATCATGCTTTAATATCGATATTTATTGCATTATGGGCTGTTATTACATATTATGTCACAATACTTATGTCTATTCTCTCTTATTTTACAAGGATTACATGAAGAGGGAGAATGTCGGCAGCTGGGATTCTGGGCTGGAAAAGAAGCAAATATTAGAGACCTATTCTGCACATCTCCAAAAGTCCTGAAACTCCATGGGAGCACTTTTCAGAATATATAAAAAATACTGAGTGCAAGAAATACCAGAGGGGGGCCACACCCTGGCCACGAGGGTGGGGGCGCGCCCTACCCCCTGGGCGCGCCCCCCTGCCTCATGGGCCCCTTGGTGGCCCTCCGATGCCCATCTTCTACTATATGGGGTCTTTCATGAGGGAAAAAAATCATAAGCAAGCTTTCGGGACGAGACTCCGCCGCCACGAGGCGGAACCTTGGCGGAACCAATCTAGGGCTCTAGTGGAGCTGTTCTGCCGGGGAAACTTCCCTTCGGAGGGGAAAATCATCACCATCGTCATAACCAACGACCCTCTCATCGGGAGGGGGTCAATCTCCATCAACATCTTCACCAGCACCATCTCATCTCAAACCCTAGTTCATCTCTTGTATCCAATCTTTGAATCCAAACCTCAGATTGGTACCTGTGGGTTGCTAGTAGTGTTGATTACTCCTTGTAGTTGATGCTAGTTGGTTTACTTTATGGAAGATCATATGTTCAGATCCATTATGCATATTAATACCCCTCCGATTATGAGCATGAATATGTTTTGTGAGTAGTTACGTTTGTTCCTGAGGACATGGGAGAAGTCTTGCTATTAGTAGTTGATATGTCTCTGTCGTATCTACTTCTCCAAACACTTTTGCCCTTGTTTTGGACTCTAACTTGCATGATTTGAATGGAACTAACCCGTACTAACGTTGTTTTCTGCAGAATTACCATGGTGTTATTTATGTGCGGAAACAAATGTTCTCTGAATGACCTGAAACTTCACAGAGCAACTTTTTGGAAAGTATAAAAAATACCTGCAAAAGATGAAGGCCAGGGGCCCCACCACCTGTCCACGAGGGTTGGGGGCGCGCCTGCCCCCCTAGGGCGCACCCCCCTACCTCGTGGGCCCCTTGGAGCTCCTCCGACTCCAACTCCAACTCTATATATTGTGTTTCGAGGAGAAAAAAATCAGAGAGAAGAATTCAACGCATTTTATGATACGGAGCCGCCGCCAAGCCCTAAAACCTCTCGGGAGGGCTGATCTGTAGTCCGTTCGGGGCTCCAGAGAGGGGAATCCGTCGCCATCATCATCATCAACCATCCTCCATCACCAATTTCATCATGCTCACCGTCGTGCGTGAGTAATTCCATCGTAGGCTTGCTGGACGGTGATGGGTTGGATGGGATCTATCATGTAATCGAGTTAGTTTTGTTAGGGTTTGATCCCTAGTATCCACTATGTTCTGAGATTGATGTTGCTATGACTTCGCTATGCTTAGTGCTTGTCACTAGGGCCTGAGTGCCATGATTTTAGATCTGAACCAATTATGTTTTCATCAATATATGAGAGTTGTAGATCCTATCTTGCAAGTCTATAGTCACCTATTATGTGTTATGATCCATTAACCCCGAAGTAGCAATAATCGGGATACTTACCGGTGATGACCGTAGTTTGAGGAGTTCATGTATTCACTATGTGTTAATGCTTTGTTCTGGTACTCTATTAAAAGGAGGCCTTAATATCCCTTAGTTTCCGTAAGGACCCCGCTGCCACGGGAGGGTAGGACAAAAGATGTCATGCAAGTTCTTTTCCATAAGCACGTATGACTATATTCGGAATACATGCCTACATTATATCAATGAATTGGTGCTAGTTCTGTGTCACCCTAGGTTATGACTGTTACATGATGAACCGCATCCGGCATAATTCTCCATCACCGATCCATTGCCTACTAGTTTTCCATATATTGTTCTTCGCTTATTTACTTTCCCGTTGCTATTGCTATCATCACTACAAAATTCCAAAAACATTACTTTTACTACTATTACCTTTTTCTAGCGTTACCACTACTATCATATTACTTTGCTACTAAACACTTTGCTGCGGATATTAAGTTTCCAGGTGTGGTTGAATTGACAACTCAGCTGCTAATAATTGAGAGTATTCTTTGGCTCCCCTTGTGTTGAATCAATAAATTTGGGTTGAATACTTTACCCTCGAAAACTATTTCGATCCCCTATACTTGCGGGTTATCAAGACTACTTTTTGGCACCGTTGTCGGGGAGCATAGCTCTATTCTTTGAGTCACTTGGGATTTATATCTGCTTATCATTATGAAGAACTTGAAAGTTCCAAGAACCACAATTTATCCCTCAACTACGAGGGGAGGTAAGGAACAACCATCTAGCTCTGCACTTGATTCACCTTCTATTTGAATAAGCTTGCAACACCTAAACCTGCTTCTGCTATTCGTTCTGATATGTCGCATGTTATTGATGATGCCACTTCTGCTATACATGATACTTATGACGAAACTACTTCTATGCTTGATACTACTATGCCACTTGGTGAATTTCTTGATGAATAACTTGCTAGGGCTAGAGACATTGAAAATATTGAATCTAATAATACTGATGAAATTGATGATGAAGACTTGCCTGTTATTCCTGAGGGTTATGTTTTTGATAAAGAAGCTTCTTTAGCTATTTTAGCTTGCAAGGATAGACACGAACTTAAGAGGTTATTAGCTAAATGGAATAAGCAATCTCTAAATGCTAGGATGAAACCCGACCCTACTTTTGCTACTTCACCTATCTGTGTTACCGGTGCGGATTATGAATTCTCTGTTGATCCTGATATAATTACTTTGGTTGAATCTGATCCTTTTCATGGCTATGAATCTGAAACTATTGTGGCACATCTTACTAAATTAAATGATATAGCCACCCTGTTCACTACTGATGAGAGAACTCGTTACTTTTATATCCTTAAAATATTTCCGTTCTCATTAAAGGGTGATGCTAAGATATGGTTTAATTCTCTTGATCCTGGTTGTGTGCATAGTCCCCAGGATATGATTTATTACTTCTCTGCTAAATATTTCCCTGCTCATAAGAAACAAGCTGCTTTAAGGGATATATATATAATTTTGTGCAAATTGAAGAAGAGAGTCTCCCACAAGCTTGGGGGAGGCTTCTCCAATTACTTAATGCTTTGCTTGATCATCCTCTTAAGAAAAATGAAATACTTGATATCTTTTATAATGGACTAACCGATACCTCCAGAGATTAGCTGGATAGTTGTGCTGGTTCTGCTTTCAGGGAAAGGACACCGAATGAAGCTGAAATTCCATTGAATAATATGTTAACAAATGAAAATAATTGGACACCTCCGGAGCCAATTCCTGAGCCTATTCCTAAACCAACTCCGAAGAAGAGGGGTGTTCTATTTCTCAGTCCTGAAGATATGCAAGAGGCAAAGAAATCTATTAAAGAAAAATGTATTAAAGCTGAAGATGTTAAGAATTTACCTCCTATTGAAGAAATACATGGTCTTAATTTACCGCCTGTTGAAGAAACATATGATCTTAATCCATTACCTATGAAGAAACTCATGGTCTTGATAACCCGACACAGGTAGTAAAGGTAATTCTCTCTATAGATATGATAAAGTTGAAATCCCATTTACTAAGTTTGCTAGCCCATGCTTAGATGAGTTTGATAAATTTATGGCTAAGCAACAAGACTTTAGTGCTTATTTTGGTAGACAATTGAAATACAATTCAAATATGCTTGAACACTTGGGTGATTATATGGCTAATGTCAAAGGTGAACTTAAACTTATTAGTAAACATGCTTCTATGGTTACCACTCAAGTAGAACAAGTACTTAAAGCTCAAAATGATTTGCTCAATGAATTGAATAGTAAGAATAATGATAATGCTGTTAGAGTGGCTACTAGAACTGGTAGAGTGACTCAGGAACCTTTGTATCCTGCAGGCCACCCTAAGAGAATTGAGCAAGATTCTCAGAGAAATAATATAGACGCACCTAGTCCTTCTAAAAGGAAGAAAAAGAAAAATGATAGGACTTTGCATGCTTCTAGTGAACCTGTTACTGAACCACCTGAGAATCCAAATGATATTTCTATTTCAGATGCTGAAACTCAATCTGGTAATGAACCTGAAACTAGTGATAATGTTAATAATAATGTTCATGATGATGCTCAACCTAGCAATGATAATGATATAGAAATTGAACCTGTTGTTGATCTTGATAACCCACAATCAAAGAATCAACATTATGATAAGAAAGATTTTGTTTGCTAGGAAACATGGTAAAGAAAGAGAACCATGGGTTCAGAAACCCATGCCTTTTCCTCCCAGACCATCCAATAAAAAGGATGATGAGGATTTTGAGCGCTTTGCTGAAATGATTAGACCTATCTTTTTGCGTATGCGATTAACTGATATGCTCAAAATGAATCCTTATGCTAAGTATATGAAAGATATTGTTACTAATAAAAGAAAGATACCAGAAGCTGAAATTTCCACCATGCTTGCTAATTATACTTTTAAGGGTGGAATACCAAAGAAACTAGGAGATCCCGGTGTACCCACTATACCATGCTCTATTAAAAGAAACTATGTTAAAACTACTTTATGTGATCTTGGAGCCAGTGTTAGTTATGCCTCTCTCTTTATATCGTAGACTTGATTTGAATAAGTTGACACCTATTGAAATATCTTTGGAAATGGCTGATAAATCAACTACTATACCTGTCGGTATTTGTGAGGATGTGCCTGTTGTAGTTGCAAACGTTACTATTTTAACAAACTTTGTTATTCTTGATATTCCCGAGGACGATAGTATGTCTATTATTCTTGGAAGACCCTTTTTGAATACTACAGGGGCTGTTATTGATTGCACTAAAGGCAAAGTCACTTTCATGTTAATGGTAATGAGCATATGGTACACTTTCCGAGGAAACAACCTCAAGTCCATAGTATCAATTCTATTGGAAAAATTCCATCGATTATATTTGGAGGTTTTGAATTTCCTCTTCCTACTGTCAAGAAGAAATATGATATTCTTATTATTGGGGATGTGCATATCCCCGTTCAGGTAACATAGTGTTATTCGAAATTTCTCCGGTTCCATGTTATTCGGAATGAGTTTGTTAACAAGACTTGATCAACCTTGTTAGTGGATTCCTTTTGATGATCATGAGATGGATGAAACTAGAAGGCACAACCTTCTGTACCCCACTTTTACTTTCTGTTAGTTATATTAAATAAAATAAAAATAAATATTTTTTGTCTGTTATCTGATTATCCATGCAATATAAAAATACCCCTAAAATAAAAGTTCTCCAAATGCCCTAAAATTTAAATATGATTTTTTCTAGAATATTTGAGAATATTTGGCACTGAGAACACAGTAGGGGGTCAACCACCTACCCACGAGGGTGGAGGGCGCGCCCTACCCCCTTGGCGCGCCCCCTGCCTCGTGGGCCCATAGTGGCCCTCCTCCACTTATCCTTTCACCCACACAATCCTTCTTTCTCCCCCAAACATGAATATCCACCTCAAACCCGAGTCCAAGCTCATTTTGCTGCCATTTTCGATCTCCTTGCTCAAAGCACCTCTCACAAAATTGCTTGGGGAGATTGTTCCTTGGTATGTGACTCCTCCATTGGTCCAATTAGTTTTTGTTCTAGTGCTTTATTCATTGCAAATTTTTGCTACTTAGGTGACCCTGTTCTTGAGCTTGCATGTCAAATTTATATGGTCAAAAGTAGTTTTGATGCATGATATAGGCCCTAGGCACTTGTAGGAGTAGTTGCTACCAATATTATTGAGTTTGGTTTACTTTTATTTTGAAGTTACTAAAAATTTCAGAATTTTTCAGAAAATGATGAAGAGACTTTTGAGGGGCTCATCGAGCCGAAGCTCGAAGGAAAAGGCACCGAAGCCTAAGTATAATCTGCCTCGCATCGCGGAGGTTCGGGTGTGTGAATGGCCTTCTGATGATTTCTTGAGAGCAGCCGGGATTTATGAAGATTTTCATGAATTGGCTAAGAATGCAGGCCTCACCGCTTTCCTCCACGACCAATGCGATCAGTATCTCTTACTCACAAATATGTTTGTGCAAAACTTTCATTTCCATTCTAGGAGCTCACCACCTACGGTGGAGTTTTATTTATATGATGAGCATAAGGAGATGTCACTTTATGATTTTTGTCGGGTTTGTTTGGTCCCTTTCAAGGGCAAGACAGAGGAACCACATCGCGAGGATGTGGACGAGTTTATTGATACTATCACTGTAGGGGAAACAAGGAGGGTTTCCGATGCACGAATCACTAGCATACATTTCCCTGTTTTACGCTATTTTGCATTTTTTTTGCTAGTCGTTGTTTAATTGGTCATGGAAACTATGGAAATCTTAGTATCCCAGATATTATTATTTTGCTCCACTGTTTATACGGTGATAACTCTATTAGTATGGGCGGCATTATTGCTAAACGGTTAAGTCTGAACCGTACCAAAGGCCCCATCTTTCGAGGCATCTATGCTTCACGCCTAGCTGCACATTGTAACATACCTATTAGGCATTATGAGAAGGAAGAAATAGTGCTGCCTCGTGTTTATTTAGATTATAGAAGTATGGTGGCACATGATTTTATTGTTAAGAATAGGGAAGGAGAGCTTAAATACCAATTGTTCTTTGATAAACATCATCCTGAGACTATTACCCTGCCTGCTCCTTCTTTGTTTGATTTATCTGCAAGCCAGTACCTTGTTCCGTTGAAGGCTAGTCACGCCAACCAGAACCCTACACCAGCCATGGAGCCAGAGCCGGAACCACAAGTTGATCCTTCACGACAGTCTAATTACCAGTGGGATCCGAAGATGATCGCCAGCCAGTGGCAATCGGAGTCTTCTTCTTCTTCTCAGTACGACCCCAACTATTATTATGGATATCCGCCAGCCCAGCCATGGCCATAGACCAACTTAGGACAAAATCCTAAGCTTGGGGGAGTACGTATTTTCCACCGACATTACATTTATGTTCACACACTCATTGGTAGATGTCGGTGCTCATACTTTTTCATTTGTATCATCCATGCTAGTTTATTTCCTTTTTATGCTTCCTTCTTGTGTGTTTAATAAACTCTAAGAAAAACAAAAAAATTAGTTGTAGCTTTTAGCTAGTTTTAATTTCCATGCTTGTTGTAGTAATTAAAAAGAAAACCCAAAAATATTTCATGTTCTTCTTTTGCTTGTTGGGAACTTTCCCTTGTAAATAGTTTTATTTCTTTTCTTTCCACTGGGGGTCGATAGGAGAATACCATAATTAAATTGTTGAAGTGGCTCTTATATACATTATTTTTGATCTGACAAAAGAGCCCATATTTCCTTGTCTTCTCCTGTTTATTGAATGCTTGCAGATTCCACCTTAGCCCAATGCACGCGCACTATTATTATTATTCACCTCATTCGGTTGTGCAAGTGAAAGGCAATTATGACGATATATGATGGAATGACTGAGATGAGAAAGGCTGGTATGAACTCAACCTCTTTTGTTTTTGTAAATATGATTAGTTCATCGTTCCTGATTCGGCCTATTATCAATAAACATGTTTGCAATGACAACTAGAGATCATAGTTCTTGTGCCATGCTTGATTAGCTATGAGTTATAATGGTTTACCTTGTGTGCCAAAATGATATTGAAATGGTTATGATGTGGTATGATAGGGTGGTATCCTCCTCTGAATGATTTAAGTGACTTGACTTGGCACATGTTCACGCATGTAGTTGAAACAAAATCAACATAGCCTTCACGATATTTATGTTCATGGTGGATTATATCCTACTCATGCTTGCAT
The DNA here is from genome assembly GCF_002162155.2 of Triticum dicoccoides. Taxonomy (NCBI): domain Eukaryota; kingdom Viridiplantae; phylum Streptophyta; class Magnoliopsida; order Poales; family Poaceae; genus Triticum; species Triticum dicoccoides. The sequence goes on along the minus strand of NC_041390.1, from coordinate 483,865,098 downwards.
TCGGCGTTGATTAATTTTAATGCATGTTCATGACTGTTGTCGCTCTCTAGCTGGTCGCTTCCCAGTCTTTTGCTAGCCTTCACCTGTACTAAGCGAGAATACTGCTTGTGCATCCAATCCCTTACACCCCAAAGTTATTCCACATGAGTCCACTATACCTATCTATATACGGTATCTACCTACCGTTCCAAGTAAATTTGTTTGTGCCAAACTCTAAACCTTCAAATAAATATCCAGCTTTGTATGATCGAATAGCTCATGTATCAACTAGAGCTGTCCGCATCTTCCATGATAGGCGGGTTATTCTCAAGAAGAGTGGACTCCGCTCCTCACTCACGAGATAAATGGCTCGTCACCGGGATGCCCAGTCCCATGCTTTATGCAAACTAAATCAAAATAATTGCAAACAAAACTCCCCCTGGGACGCTTGTTAGTTGGAGGCACTCGTTGTTTCGAGCAAGCCATGGATTGATGCTTGTTGGTGGAAGGGGGAGTATAAACTTTACCATTCTGTTTGGGAACCGCCTATAATGTGTGTAGCACGGAAGATATCGCCATCTCTTGGTTGTTATGTTGACAATGAAAGTATACCGCTCAAAATATTATTCACCTCTGTTTCAAAACCGAGCTCTGGCACCTCTACAAATCCCTGCTTCCCTCTACGAAGGGCCTATCTATTTACTTTTATGCTGAGTCATCATCCTCTTATTAAAAAGCACCAGTTGGAGAGCACCGCTGTCATTTGCATTCATTACTATTAGTTTACATTGAGTATGACTTGACTGGATCTCTTTTACCATGAATTACAGTGCCTAGTCAGTCCTTGGTCTTTTAAGGTGCTCTGCATTTATGTTTTGCGGTCTTAGAAAGGGCTAGTGAGATACCATCTTGTTATATCATATTATGATTGTTTTGAGAAAGTGTTGTCATTCGAGATTTATTATTATTGCTCGCTAGTTGATTATGCTATTGATATGAGTAAACTTGAGACCTAAGCGTTATTGCGAATGTGGTTAGTTATAATCTTTGTTGAAAACTTGAATGTTGGCTTTACATATTTACAACAACAAGAGCAAACAGAGTTTGTAAAAGTTTCTCTTTATCACTTTCAGTTTGTCAACTGAATTGCTTAAGGACAAGCAAAGGTTTAAGCTTGGGGGAGTTGATACGTCTCTGTCGTATCTACTTGTCCAAACACTTTTGCCCTTGTTTTGGACTCTAACTTGCATGATTTGAATGGAACTAACCCGGACTGACTATGTTTTCAGCAGAATTACCATGGTGTTATTTATGTGCAGAAACAAACGTTCTCGGAATGACCTGAAACTTCACAGAGCAACTTTTTGGAAAATATAAAAAATACCTGCAGAAGATGAAGGCCAGGGGGTCCACCACCTGTCCATGAGGGTGGGGGCGCGCCTGCCCCCCTAGGGCACGCCCCCTACCTCGTGGGTCCCCTGGAGCTCCTCCGACTCCAACTCCAACTCTATATATTGTGTTTCGGGGAGAAAAAATTCAGAGAGAAGAATTCATCGCGTTTTACTATACGGAGCCGCCGCCAAGCCCTAAAACCTCTCGGGAGGGCTGATCTGGAGTCCGTTCGGGGCTCCGGAGAGGGGAATCTGTCGCCATCGTCATCACCAACCATCCTCCATCACCAATTTCATGATTCTCACCGCCGTGCGTGAGTAATTTCCGGATGGGATCTATCATGTAATCGAGTTAGTTTTGTTAGGGTTTGATCCCTAGTATCCACTATGTTCTGAGATTGATGTTGCTATGACTTTGCTATGCTTAATGCTTGTCACTAGGACCCGAGTGACATGATTTCAGATCTGAACCTATTATGTTTTCATCAATATATGAGAGTTCTAGATCCTATCTTGCAAGTCTATAGTCACCTATTATGTGTTATGATCCGTTAACCCCGAAGTGATAATAATCGGGATACTTACCGGTGATGACTGTAGTTTGAGGAGTTCATGTATTCACTATGTGTTAATGCTTTGTTCTGGTACTCTATTAAAAGGAGGCCTTAATATCCTTTAGTTTCCGTAAGGACCCCGCTGCCACGGGAGGGTAGGACAAAAGATGTCATGCAAGTTCTTTTCCATAAGCACGTATGACTATATTCGGAATACATTCCTACATTATATCAATGAACTGGAGCTTGTTCTGTGTCACCCTAGGTTATGACTGTTACATGATGAACCGCATCCGGCCTAATTCTCCATCACTGATCCATTGCCTACTAGCTTTCCATATATTGTTCTTCGCTTATCATCACTACAAAATACCAAAAATATTACTTTTACTATTGTTACCTTTTTCTACCGTTACCACTACTATCATATTACTTTGCTACTAAACACTTTGCTGCAGATATTAAGTTTCCAGGTGTGGTTGAATTGACAACTCAGCCGCTAATACTTGAGGGTATTCTTTGGCTCCCGTTGTGTTGAATCAATAAATTTGGGTTGAATACTTTACCCTCGAAAACTGTTGCGGTCCCCTATACTTGTGGGCTGTCAGTAGTCATGTGAATTTGGTATTCGTTTGATATTTTGATGAGATGTATGTTGTTATCCCTCTAGTGGTGTCATGTGAACGTCGACTACATGACACTTCACCATTGTTTGGGCCTAGAGGGAGGCATTGGGAAGTAATAAGTTGATGATGGTTGCTAGAGTGACAGAAGCTTAAACACTAGTTTATGCGTTGCTTCGTAAGGGGCTGATTTGGATCCATATGTTTCATGCTATGGTTAGGTTTACCTTAATACTTTTGTTGTAGTTGCGGATGCTTGCAATAGGAGTTAATCATAAGTGGGATGCTTGTCCAAGTAAGGACAACACCCAAGCACCGGTCCACCCACATATCAAATTATCAAAGTACCAAATGTGAATCATATGATCGTGATGAAAACTAGCTTGACGATAATTCCCATGTGTCCTCGGGAGTGCTTTACATCATATAAGAGTTTGTCCAGGCTTGTCCTTTGCTACAAAAAGGATTGGGCCATCTTGCTGCACCTTATTTACTTTTATTACTTGCTACTCGTTACCAATTACCTTATCACAAAACTATCTGTTACCGATAATTTTCGTGCTTGCAGAGAATACCTTGCTGAAAACTGCTTATCATTTCCTTCTGCTCCTCGTTGGGTTCGACACTCTTACTTATCGAAAGGACTACGATAGATCCCCTATACTTGTCGGTCATCAAGACTCTTTTATGGCGCCGTTTCCGGGGAGTGAAGCGCCTTTGGTAGGTGGAATTTTCTGAAATTTACTGTCACTTGTTACTATGGAAAGTAATCCTTTGAGGGGCTTGTTCGGGGTATCTTCACCCCGACCGATAGAGCAAATAGTTGCTCCTCAACCTACTCAACCAACTGAAAATGAAAATGTTTACTTTGACATTCCTTCGGGTATGATAGAGAAACTACTAGCTAGTCCTTCTGCAGGAGATGGAACATTACATCCCAACTTACACTTAATATATGTGGATGAAGTTTGTGGATTATTTAAGCTTGCAGGTATGCCGGATGATGTTATCAAGAAGAAGGTCTTCCCTTTATCTTTGAAGGGAGATGCATTGACATGGTATAGGCTATGTGATGAGATGGGATCATGGGACTACAAACATTTGAAATTGGAATTCCATCACAAGTTTTATCCTATGCATCTTGTTCATCGTGATCGTAATTATATATATATATATTTTTTGGCCTCGCAAAGGAGAAAGCATCGCTCAAGCTTTGGGGAGGCTTAAGTCAATTTTATATTCATGCCCCAATCATGAGCTCTCAAGAGAAATGATTATTCAAAAACTTTATGCTCGACTTTCTGACAACAATCGCTCCATGTTCGATACTTCTTGTACTAGTTCCTTTATGATGAAGACTATTGAATACAAATGGAATTTATTGGAGAGAATTAAACACAACTCTGAAGATTGGGATCTCAACGAAGGTAAGGAGTCAGGTATAACACCTAAGTTTAATTGTGTTAAATCTTTTATGGATACCGATGTTTTCTGTAAATTTAGCACTAAATATGGACTTGACTCTGAGATAGTAGCTTCTTTCTGTGAATATTTTGCTACTCATGTTGATCTCCCTAAGGAGAAGTGGTTTAAATATAATCCTCCCATTGAAGTAAAAGTAGTTGCACCTATTAAAGTTGAAGAAAAGACTATCACTTATAATGATCCTATTGTTCCTACTACTTATGTTGAGAAACCACCTTTCCCTGTTAGAATAAAGAATCATGCTAAAGCTTCAATTGTGGTCAAAAAAGTAATATTAAGATACCTAAACCCCCTGAGCAAGTTAAAGTTGAACCTAATGTTGCTATGGTTAAAGATCACTTGGACAATAATATTGATGGGTAGGTTATTTACTTCTATGATGAGACTGCTAGAATTGCTAAACCTGGTGCTAAAGAGAAACATAGACCTATCGTAGGCATGCTTGTTATTTCTGTTAAAATAGGAGATCATTGTTATCATGGCTTATGTGATATGGGTGCTAGTGCTAGTGCAATACCTATTTTCTTATACAAAGAAATTATGCATGATATTGCACCAGCTGAGATAGAAGATATTGATGTTACCATCAAGCTTGCCAATAGAGTACTATTTCACCAGTTGGGATTGTTAGAGACGTTGAACTCTTGTGTGGGAAGGCTAAATATCCTGCTGATTTTCTTGTTCTTGGTTCCCCACGAGATAGTTTTTGTCCCGTTATATTTGGTAGACCCTTCTTGAATACTGTCAATACTAAGATAGACTGCAATAAGGATATTGTTTCTATTGGTTTAGGGGATATGTCTCATGATTTTAATTTTTCTAAATTTCGTAGACAACCCCATGATAAAGAATTGCCTAGTAAAGATGAAATTATTGGTCTTGCTTCTATTGCCGTGCCTCCTACTGATCCTTTAGAACAATATTTGCTAGACCATGAAAATGATATGTTCATGAATGAAAGAAGGGAAATAGATGAAGTATTCTTTAAACAGGGACCTATTCTGAAACACAACTTGCCTGTTGAAATCCTAGGGGATCCTCCTCCACCCAAGGGTGATCCCGTGTTTGAGCTTAAACCATTACCTGATACTCTTAAATATGCTTATCTTGATGAAAAGAAGATATATCCTGTTATTATTAGTGCTAACCTTTCAGAGAAGGAGGAAGAGAAATTATTGAAAACTCTGAAGAAGCACCGTGCTGCTATTGGATATACTCTTGATGATCTTAAGGGCATTAGTCCCACTCTATGTCAACACAAAATAAATTTGGAGGAAGACGCCAAACCAGTTATTGATAATCAACGACGGTTGAATCCTAAGATGAAAGAAGTGGTAAGAAAATAAATACTAAAGCTCCTTGAGGCAGGTATAATTTATCCCGTTGCTGATAGTCGGTGGGTAAGTCCTGTTCATTGTGTCCCCAAGAAGGGAGGTATTCCTGTTGTTCCTAATGATAAAGATGAATTGATTCTGCAAAGAATTATTACAGGTTATAGGATGGTAATTGATATCCGCAAATTAAATAAGGCTACTAAAACAGATCATTACCCTTTGCCTTTTATTGATCAAATGCTAGAAAGATTATCCAAACATACACATTTTTGCTTTCTAGATGGTTACTCTGGATTCTCTCAAATACCTGTGTCAGCTGATGATGAATCAAAGACCACATTTACTTACCCGTTCGGTACTTTTGCTTATAGATGTATGCCTTTTGGTTTATGTAATGCACCTGCTACCTTTCAAAGATTCATGATGGCTATATTCTCTGACTTTTGTGAAAAGATATGTGAGGTATTCATGGATGATTTCTCCATTCATGGATCCTCTTTTGATGATTTCTTAAGCAACCTTGATCGAGTTTTGCAGAGATGTGAAGAAACTAATCTTGTCTTGAATTGGGAGAAGTGCCACTTTATGGTTAATGAAGGTATTGTCTTGGGGCATAAAATTTCTGAAAGAGGCATTGAAGTTGATAAAGCTAAAGTTCATGCTATTGAAAAGATGACGTGTCCCAAGGACATTAAAGGTATAAGAAGTTTCCTCGGTCACGCCGGTTTTTATAGGAGGTTCATTAAGGACTTTTAAAAAAATTCTCGACCTCTGACTAATCTATTACAAAAAGATATTCCTTTTGTCTTTGATGATGATTGTGTAGAAGCATTTGAAATACTTAAGAAAGCCTTGATTTCTGCACCTATTGTTCAGCCACCTGATTGGAATTTACCCTATGAAATTATGTGTGATGCTAGTGATTATGCTGTAGGTGTTGTTCTAGGGCAAAGAGTTGATAAGAAGTTAAATGTTATTCAATATGCTAGTAAAAATCTAGACAATGCCCAGATAAATTATGCTACCACTGAAAAGGAGTTCTTAGAAGTTGTATTTGCTTGTGATAAGTTCAGACCTTATATTGTTGATTCTAAAGTAACTATTCACATTGATCATGCTGCTATTAAATACCTTATGGAAAAGAAAGATGATAAACCTAGACTTATTAGATGGGTTCTCTTGCTACAAGAATTTGATTTGCATATTATTGATAGAAAGGCAGCTGAGAACCCTGTTACAGACAACTTGTCTAGGTTAGAAAATGTTCTTGATGACCCACTACCTATTGATGATAGCTTTCCTGATGAACAATTAAATGTCATAAATGCTTCTCGAACTGCTCCATGGTATGCTGATTATGCTAACTATATTGTTGCTAAATTTATACCACCTAGTTTCACATACCAGCAAAAGAAAAAGTTCTTCTATGATTTGAGACATTACTTTTGGGATGACCCACATCTTTATAAAGATGGAGTAGATGGTATTATTATACGTTGTGTACCAGAGCATGAACAGGAACAGATCCTACGCAAGTGTCACTCCGAGGCTTATGGAGGACACCATGCTGGAGATAGAACTGCACATAAGGTATTGCAATCTGGTTTTTATTGGCCTACTCTCTTCAAGGATGCCCGTAAGTTTGTCTTGTCTTGTGATGAATGTCAAAGAATTGGTAATATTAGTAGACGTCAAGAAATGCCTATGAATTATTCACTTGTTATTGAACCATTTGATGTTTGGGGCTTTGATTATATGGGACCCTTACCTTCGTCTAATGGGTATACACATATTTTAGTTGCTGTTGATTACATTACTAAGTGGGTAGAAGCTATTCCAACTAGTAGTTATGATCATGACACCTCTATTAAGATGCTTAAATAAGTTATTTTCCCGAGGTTTGGAGTCCCTAGATATTTAATGACCGATGGTGGTTCGCATTTTATTCATGGTGATTTTCATAAAATGCTTGCTAAGTATGATGTTAATCATAGACTTGCATCTCCATATCTCCCACAGTCTAGTGGTCAAGTAGAATTAAGTAACAGAGAGCTCAAATTAATTTTGCAAAAGACTGTTAATAGATCTAGAAAGAATTGGCCAAGAAACTTGATGATGCATTACGGGCCTATAGAACTGCATATAAAATCCTATGGGTATGTCTCCGTATAAAATGGTTTATGGTAAAGCATGTCACTTACCTCTTGAATTAGAACATAAGGCATATTGGTCTATTAAAGAGCTCAATTATGATTTCAAACTTGCCGGTGAGAAGAGGTTATTTGACATTAGCTCACTTGATGAATGGAGAACCCAAGTTTATGAAAATGCCAAGTTGTTTAAAGAAAAAGTTAAAAGATGGCATGATAAAAGGATACAAAAGCGTGAGTTCAACGTAGGTGATTATGTATTGTTATACAACTCTCATTTAAGATTTTTTGCAGGCAAACTTCTCTCTAAATGGGAAGGTCCTTACGTTATTGAGGAGGTCTATCGTTCCGGTGCCATAAAAATCAACAACTTCGAAGGCACAAATCCGAAGGTGGTGAACGGTCAAAAAATTAAACATTATATCTCAGGTAATCCCATAAATGTTGAAACTAATATTATTGAAACTGTAACCCCGGAAGAATACATAAGGGACACTTTCTGGAATGTTTCAGACTCCGAAAAGTAATAGGTACGTGGTATGGTAAGTAAACCGACTCCAAAACAATTCTAATGGCAATATTTCTCCGTTTTGGAATATTTAGAAAAATAGGAAAATAAGAAGCAGTCCGGGAAGGACACGAGGCTTCCACGAGGGTGGGAGGTGCGCCCCCTGCGTCGTGGGCACCTCGTGTGCTCTCCGGACTCCATTTTCTTGCATGATACTTCTCTTGGTCAGTAAAAATTCATTATATAATCTCCTGAAGGTTTTGACCTCCCTATCACACAAATATCTTTTGTCTTTGTTTCGAGCTGTCCTGCTGCAGATTAGAGCAACATGTCGTCCCAGGATTCGGAAGGAGAGAGCTATGTGGATAATTACCTTGCAGATCCTAAAGTCTGTGGGGATGTGGTGCATTGTGGTTGGACTACGAAAGAAGAAGAGGACTATGAACCTAAGGGAAAGGAGGAGACGAGCTCAGATGAAGATGAATTCCCGTTACCTCAACCTGGGGACATGCATGTGGAGTTCAAAAATTCAAGCCTCCCGGATAGAGCAAAGAAACCTAAGATCGAGTTTATCCCTTTTCGCCTCTTGCAGGAAAACAAGCAGGAATTATGCAAAAAGATACTAAAACTGGAGCAGGAGATCGATTGTGACGCCCAGATAATCAAGCTACAGTAGTCCTCTACTAATGATGACACATCACCTCTGTCACTGTAATTAACCTCGGGTTGATTCGAAACCGTTTTGAATTTAAATCCTCAATCAATCAAACGACAAAAGTTTTCAAAATATTAAACTAAACTGTTCGGGCTGTGCCAAAAATGGCATAGGTAATTATAGTACAGAAAACACATTTTTATAAAATGCCTAAATACTTTTAAATGAAATAAAACAGAAAAGGAAATAAACAAAAAGAAAAGGTAAAAAAAGGAGCAAAC
>NC_041390.1:483855567-483856126 GCF_002162155.2 Triticum dicoccoides | reverse complement strand
GTTGCCCGCCACCAGCCGGCGCCGGCGCCGCCCCTCCCGGACTCCTCTGCGCCCCTTCTCTCCCTCGCACGATGCCCGCCCCGACGCCGTGCTCCTCCGTCCCCTCTGCCTCCTCTCGATTTGGATTGAGGGGATCCGCCCCGACTCCACCGCCGCACATCGCCGGAGCTGGCCGCTGACCTCGACCTCGTCGTGGCCTCCTCGTCCCCTCCCCGACTCGCCGGACCGATTCGCCGCCGCTCGGAGCTCCACGCACCTCCTCCTCCTCGCCGCCCCCCCGACCTTCCCCGAGCCCGCTGCCATGATCCCCACGAACGTCGGTGAGGCTCCGGCCTTCCTCCTCTCTCCCTCGCCCCGTGCTCCCCTCCTCCCGTGTGCCACTGCCGCCACTCCCTCGCGTCGCGCGTGTGTGTGCCGGTGCGCACCACGGCGCCCCGCGCGCCTCCGCACGTGCCCTGGCATGCGAGCCCGCACCGCTCAGTGTCGCCAGCCAACGCCGCCCGAGTTTCCGCTCACGGCCCCCACGGCCACGGCCTTGCTCCGCCCCCCCCTGCCACGG
>NC_041390.1:483849681-483854862 GCF_002162155.2 Triticum dicoccoides | reverse complement strand
CCGCCCCATAACGTTTTTTTAAAGGGAATTAAAAAAATAAAATAAAATAAATATAATTAATAAAAATAAAAATGATTTAATAAAATTAATTATTAATTTATTAATTAATTAAGTTAATTAATCCGGTTTAATTAACTAGTTAAGTTTAATTAAACTGTAATTAGATTAACCTAAACCCTAATTAACCTAATTAGAGGATGACAGGTGGGTCCCCCCCTGGACCCACATGTCAGGTTGACCAAGTCAACTCTGTTGACTGCTGATGTCAGCATGACATCATGCTGATGTCATTAATCTGTTTTCCGAATTAATTAGATAATTAATTAAATTCCAGAAATTAATAAAATCTTTAGAAAATCATATCTTTTAATCCGTAACTCGGATTAAAATATTTTCAACATGAAAGTTGCTCAGAACGACGAGACGAATCCGGATACGCAGTCCGTTCGTCCGCCACACACCCCATACCTATCGAACCCGCAACTTTCCCCCTCCGGCTCCTCTGCCCGAAAACACGAAACACCGGGGATATTTTCCCGAATGTTTCCCCCCTTAACCGGTACCACCTCATACCACGCTAGGGCACGCCTAGCATCATTACTTGTCTTGTCATGCATCGATATGCATCTGTTTAGATGGTATTCATTATTTCTTCCCCCCTCTTCTCTCCGGTAGACTACGAGACCGACGCTGCAGCTACCCAGTTCTACTACGGAGTTGACGACCCCTCTCTCTTGCCAGAGCAACTAGGCAAGCCCCCCCCCCTTGATCACCAGATATCGCCTATTCTACTCTATACTGCTTGCATTAGAGTAGTGTAGCATGTTACTGCTTTCTGTTATACCTATCCTGATGCATAGCCTGTCCTTGTTACTACTGTTGTTACCTTTACCTCCAATCCTATATGCTTAGTATAGGATGCTAGTATATTCATCTGTGGCCCTACATTCTTGTCCGTCAGCCGTGCTATACTATCGGGCCGTGATCACTCGGGAGGTGATCACGGGTATATACTATATACTTTATACATGATACATGTGGAGACTAAAGTCGGGTCGGCTGGTGGAGCACCCGCAAGTGGATCTTTGTGGCAGAGCGTCAGGGCAGGTTGAGACCGCCTAGGAGAGAGGTGGGTCTGACCCTGTTCGGCGTTCGCGGATACTTAACACGCTTAACGAGATCTTGGTATTTGATCTGAGTTGGTTACGAGCCTATACGCACTAACCATCTACGCGGGAGTAGTTATGGGTATCCCGGCATCGTGGTATCAGCCGAAGCACTTCGTGACGTCAGCGACTGAGTGGCGCGCGCCGGATTGGACTGGAACGCCACTAGGCTAGGTCTGCTTCCGGCCGCGTACGCAACGTGCAGGTGTGCTCAGGGCGATGGGCCCAGACCCCTGCGCGCTTAGGTTTAGACCGGCGCGCTGGCCTCTCCGTTGAGCCTAGGTGGGGCTGCGACGTGTCGATCTCCCGCGGCCGGGCATGACCCAGGAAAGTGTGTCCGGCCAAATGGGATCAAGCGTGCTGGGTAAGTTGGTGCACCCCTGCAGGGAAGTTAATCTATTCGAATAGCCGTGATCTTCGGTAACAGGATGACTTGGAGTTGTACCTTGACCTTATGACAACTAGAACCGGATACTTAATAAAACACACCCTTCCAAGTTCCACAGACAACCCGGTGATCGCTTTTCCACAGGGTGACGAGGGGAGGATCGCCGGGTAGGATTATGCTATGCGATGCTACTTGGAGATGCTACCTGGAGATGCTACTTGGATATGCTACTTGGAGGACTTCAATCTACTCTCTTCTACATGCTGCAAGGCAGAGGCTGCCAGAAGCGTAGTCTTCGATAGGACTAGCTATCCCCCCTTATTCTGGCATTCTGCAGTTCAGTCCATCGATATGGCCTCCTTACACATATACCCATGCATATGTAGTGTAGTTCCTTGCTTGCGAGTACTTCGGATGAGTACTCACGGTTGCTTTCTCCCCCCTTTTTCCCCCTTTCCTTTCTTTCTGGTTGTCGCAACCAGATGCTGGAGTCCAGGAGCCAGACGTCACCCTGGACGACGACCCCTACTACACCGGAGGTGCCTACTACTACGTGCAGCCCGCTGACGACGACCAGGCGTAGTTAGGAGGATCCCAGGCAGGAGGCCTGCGCCTCTTTCGATCTGTATCCCAGTTTGTGCTAGCCTTCTTAAGGAAAACTTGTTTAACTTATGTCTGTACTCAGATATTGTTGCTTCCGCTGACTCGTCTATGATCGAGCACTTGTATTCGAGCCCTCGAGGCCCCTGGCTTGTATTATGATGCTTGTATGACTTATTTTATTTGTAGAGTTGTGTTGTGATATCTTCCCGTGAGTCCCTGATCTTGATCGTACACATTTGCGTGCATGATTAGTGTACGATTGAATCGGGGGCGTCACAAGTTGGTATCAGAGCCGACTGCCTGTAGGAATCCCCCTTCCACACTCCTTGGCCGAAGTCGAGTCTAGTCATTGCAAAACTTTTACTAACATGGCAGTGTGCCTTACGGGCCCACGTCGCCATCGGGTGGTACTAGGATCTTTTACTCCTCGACCTTTACTCTGGGACTCTGATCTCTCTTCTATTCGGGTTAAATGAATTTTGCTAAATCTAACATTAGGATCTCGTTATCACTTTTACCCGGAGAGCCCCTTATTACTGATGATCGTCTGCTGCATGTGAAGACCCTGAAGATACTTTCCGCTGTTAACCCGAGAACTTGTGTTCATCGCGTTTGCAATTCCCCTTCCACCGTCAAACCCTTATGGATAACTACTTGCATTTGTTATTCTTACATTCATCCCCAGTGGTCTTGTTATTACAAGATACCCTGAAAAACTCGTCGTGGTTTCGATAATCCCTTGAGCTTACTGCCTTGCTGTTCTTGTCACTTGAATACCCCTACGGTTAATTCTCGCATTTATCGAGTATCCGCCCATACCCCAGTTGTTCATGTGTTACACAAAAGTCTTCGAAATACCACCCGATATTCCGAAAATCCTCAGCAACCTATTGCTCTGGAATTTCTTGTTTGCTTTCATTATGATTAATCCCATAAGTATAGAAATTTATTGACATTCCTTGTCATTATCATTTTGAGTCTGTTGACTCAATATGTTGCGAATAAACGCAATCATCATTGATCCTTATAAATTACCTTTCCAGCTGAGCTTCCATTCTTTTAACTGGAATTGGTTCTCGACCAATCCAATTGTCTTTGATTGTACCCTAAGGCTATTCAACTTGTCCACCCCTAATCAGAGCATTGCTTCTGATCCCTTGATTTGGAAATCATAATTCCTTTGCATTTGACAATTGAGTTAGTCAGTTGTTTCTATAATCTGCTCCCTCTAGTTGAGTACTGATGCTCACATCAGATCCCTTGTGGACCACCAGATCCTTTGTTGGATTTTATCTGACAACGCCCTTCATATTCAATAAACTTGTGAGCCTTTTCTCGGATACATAATGCCTTTGGTAAATTGTATCGTCTGCTTTCTCAACCATGCTCTGCCTTCGAGCTTGAGTTAATTACTTCTAAAGATTTTGGTATATGATTCTAAGATGCCCCGATGGGTTGAACCTATGCCTTCCTTAATATGTGTGAACTCGAAAGTTTTCACGAGTCGTACTCTTCTGGTATTTTGCCAGATAAAATTTCAACGCTATAACTTCATCGAAAGCGAGAAGTGAATGAAAGGGTATGCATTGGAGAAGTGGGAGTCGACCTTGAACCTTGTGTTCATGCCCATGGACGCGATATATATCCTATCATGAAAGCTTCTTGTAACAATAACTATTTCCTTGATAACTAACCTATGGTATCTGTGAATTGATCCCTTGCAACCGTGGTTCCGACCATGATTGTTCTTCTTTGATCTCATTTCTCGGACAAGTTAAAACAATTGTCTTCTATGGATCAATACACCAGTCCAACCTTTACTTTGATCTTGTGTCGAGTATTACCCCCCTGGTATCTCGAGATTATCATGGAACTGCATAACTTTTTATGAGTTCTTCATCAAGTGCTACCTTCCCACTGATTCCAATTTTTTGCGGGCTCTGTGTTACTGAACACTCAAAGACACCGATAACTGAACCGAGTCCGCTCTACGGTTCAACAACTCTTCAGTAAGCTTCTATAAGTACGAGTTTGTACCCGATCACGCCATTCCTAGCTTGTTTGGCTATATCATTGTCGTGACGATTCTAACGGTGCTACCTGGTCCTTATTCTCGGAGCACCAATTTTCGACGATGAACTAACCTTACGTCGATTTTCCTCGTCATACCCTTTCACCTTAAACAACAAGCTTGAGTTCGAGTTTGTGTCGTAACTATGGTTCCAATAACCTCTTGCTTCATCATTCCTTTGACTTGATGCCGTCGCTGATTGACTACATCTACATGAAATCTCTCGACAATTGTGTCGTGATCATCATCAACCTTATGAGCTCTTCCAGGAATTCAATTGAATTCATGATGGGTAATACCATCCTTGCCCCTCGATGATTCCTGTTCTCATCGACCACTTTATTGCCTTCCGTTCAACACAACTTGTTCGTGTTTTGTGTAAACCTTGAGATCACTGCTACCCAGCAGTTGATCTTCCTTACCTCGGAAGTATTACCATCTCTTTTTGTCAAGAATGTGGTGAGAATTTCACCACCTCTTAAGAATTCTTGATATCAAAATGCTTCTTGCCATCTTCGTTCATTCCTTGGTCCCCGTATTGTTTTCAACCGGAATACCGACAATGGAGCTATGACGTGTGAATTCAAAACTTCTAGCAACCCTATTGCTTTGAAGTGAATGGGCGATAGTTCATTCTAAGTCCTTCGCTAATTGAATCACCATTCTGACATTGGTCGTGCAACCCAACCCATATTTCGGGCGCACCTTTCAACCAATGTTTAATTGTGTATGTTTTCCTCGAGCATACTTCCTTATATCATTTGATCTGACAAATGTTATCTCCTTGTTCACTTAATGGTGGAAATCCATCTTTTGGGAATCTCGGTGAATTGCCGTTGAGTTCACCAGACACCTCCTTGTCCTCTCCTTGGGTTAATGATGAACTCTTGTTAACGGAAGTCACTTCATAGTTCATTTCCCGAGAATCTTACAGTGTCATCCCGTCAATTGGT
>NC_041390.1:483847784-483849286 GCF_002162155.2 Triticum dicoccoides | reverse complement strand
GGACCTATCATTATAGATTCCTTTTCAGCAAGGTTATCCATTTACCCATGAGGAAATTATAAGACTTATTCTACAAGTTATTCCTGATGGATCCTTCGTGTTTCCAGAGTCTGATCTTCACATGAAGACCATGTCAATGCTATCTCGAAGCATGTCTATGGTACTCCAATTTTCAACAAGAACATTTGAAGCCCAATGTTAAATGTTTCCTGCCCAATTATCCAAACACCACTGTATGGGTAATATCATGAAATTTCTCTCCCCTACCTAAGGAGTTTTCTACGTAATATCCTGTCATGGATATCATGCTTTGCTTGTCCTTGGGAAGGATATACCCCTGATATACGTGTTTAAGCACATTTTCCTTCCCGTTGTTTTGTTCAAACTTTCTTGTAAACCACTTAACCGAGCAGTGGTAATCCCCTGCTTAGGTAAACACCTCGGTGTACCTTCCTGTCTGGTGTAACCCTGTTTCTACAGTTGATGACTTCCGGTAACCACCGATGGACGAGAACTTTGCCTATTGGTCCGCCTCGATGCAACAAGCAAGAAAATGGTTCTCTTCGTCCCTCGCCCTTGGTACCAACGTTGTTGCCGACATAACTGACATGGTACTCTCTTACATGCCTTGCTATCATGACCGTGAAAGATGTCACTTCTCCTATTAAAAAAACCCCACATGGTGGGCCCATAACTCACCGTTCCACAGGATCGAAACCTGACTGTCCTGTACACCCCCCTATTCCCAAGGTTATTCCTCGGGCGTGGACTCATATGTAATTCACGGGCCACTGTCCTAGTGATCTATTCTGGTATCAGACACAATACTTACTCTCGCTACTCTGATCCCCTTTCTCACTCTGGTTCGGGCTTCGAGCAACTATCTATCCGCTTGGAGCCTCTTATGGTACCTTCGTACCTTACTCTCGAGGTATTTCATATGTTCAACTCGAGAGATAATCTTATACTAATTCATGGGTTAACCCCAGATTTTTCCCTCAAAAGCATTATGTCGTAGTGAGCTGCCCCTTATCCTTTCGTAAGTACGATGGAGTTCCCGAAGAAATGATGACAAGTTTATCATGATGCATCGGAATAAAGAATTGAAGACAACAACGAAAGGGATTAACTTCTTCGAGAAGATCCGTTAGAATATCGTAACCTAGTCTTTCCCCTTACCCCCCCTCTTAAATCTCGGGACCAGATTTCTTGTAGTGGAGGAGAATTGTGACGCCCGGATAATCAAGCTACAGTAGTCCTCTACTAATGATGACACATCGCCTCTGTCACTGTAATTAACCTCGGGTTGATTCAAAACCGTTTTGAATTTAAATCCTAAATCAATCAAACGACAAAAGTTTTCAAAATATTAAACTAAAATGTTCGGGCTGTGCCAAAAATGGCATAGGTAATTATAGTACAGAAAACACATTTTTATAAAATGCCTAAATACTTTTAAATGAAATAAAACAAAAAAGGAAATAAACAAAAAGAAAAGGTAA
>NC_041390.1:483812169-483846921 GCF_002162155.2 Triticum dicoccoides | reverse complement strand
TGCCACGCCCGGCACCGCCGGCGGCCGCCTGCGTGGGCTTGTGTCCGCCCGGGCCGCGCCCCGGCCGAACCCCGTCGCAGCAAGCCCCCCCGGGCCACTGACTAGGGGGCCCCGCCCCATAACGTTTAAAAAAAAGGGAATTAAAAAAATAAAATAAAATAAATATAATTAATAAAAATAAAAATGATTTAATAAAATTAATTATTAATTAATTAATTAATTAAGTAATTAATTAAGTTAATTAATCCGGTTTAATTAACTAGTTAAGTTTAATTAAACTGTAATTAGATTAACCTAAACCCTAATTAACCTAATTAGAGGATGACAGGTGGGTCCCCCCCTAACCCACATGTCCGGTTGACCAAGTCAACTCTGTTGACTGCTGATGTCAGCATGACATCATGCTGATGTCATTAATCTGTTTTCCGAATTAATTAGATAATTAATTAAATTCTAGAAATTCATAAAATCTTGAGAAAATCATATCTTTTAATCCGTAACTCGGATTAAAATATTTTCAACATGAAAGTTGCTCAGAACGACGAGGCGAATCCGGATACGCAGTCCGTTCGTCCGCCACACACCCCTAACCTATCGAACCCGCAACTTTCCCCCTCCGGCTCCTCTGCCCAAAAACACGAAACACCGGGGATATTTTCCCGAATGTTTCCCCCCTTAATCGGTACCACCTCATACCACGCTAGGGCACGCCTAGCATCGTTACTTGTCTTGTCATGCATCGATATGCATCTGTTTACATGGTATTCATTGTTTCTTCCCCCTCTTCTCTCCGGTAGACTACGAGACCGACGCTGCTGCTGCCCAGTTCGACTACGGAGTTGACGACCCCTCTCTCTTGCCAGAGCAACCAGGCAGCCCTTGATCACCAGATATCGCCTATTCTACTCTATACTGCTTGCATTAGAGTAGTGTAGCATGTTACTGCTTTCTGTTATACCTATCCTGATGCATAGCCTGTCCTTGTTACTACTGTTGTTACCTTTACCTGCAATCCTATATGCTTAGTATAGGATGCTAGTATATTCATCTGTGGCCCTACATTCTTGTCCGTCAGCCGTGCTATACTATCGGGCCGTGATCACTCGGGAGGTGATCACAGGTATATACTATATACTTTATACATGATACATGTGGAGACTAAAGTCGGGTCAGCTGGTGGAGCACCCGCGAGTGGATCTTTGTGGCGGAGCATCAGGGCAGGTTGAGACCGCCTAGGAGAGAGGTGGGCCTGACCCTGTTCGGCGGTCGCGGATACTTAACACGCTTAACGAGATCTTGGTATTTGATCTGAGTTGGTTACGAGCCTATACGCACTAACCATCTACGCGGGAGTTGTTATGGGTATCCCGGCGTCGTGGTATCAGCCGAAGCACTTCGTGACGTCAGCGACTGAGTGGCGCGCGCCGGATTGGACTGGAATGCCACTAGGCTAGGTCTGCTTCCGGCCGCGTATGCAACATGCAGGTGTGCTCAGGGCAATGGGCCCAGACCCCTGCGCGCTTAGGTTTAGACCGGCATGCTGGCCTCTCCGTTGAGCCTAGGTGGGGCTGCGACGTGTTGATCACCTGCGGCCTGGCATGACCCAGGAAAGTGTGTCCGGCCAAATGGGATCAAGCGTGCTGGGTAAGTTGGTGCACCCCTGCAGGGAAGTTAATCTATTCGAATAGCCGTGATCTTCGGTAACAGGACGACTTGGAGTTGTACCTTGACCTTATGACAACTAGAACCGGATACTTAATAAAACACACCCTTCCAAGTTCCACAGACAACCCGGTGATCGCTTTTCCACAGGGCGACGAGGGGAGGATCGCCGGGTAGGATTATGCTATGCGATGCTACTTGGAGATGCTACCTGGAGATGCTACTTGGAGATGCTACTTGGAGGACTTCAATCTACTCTCTTCTACATGCTGCAAGGCGGAGGCTACCAGAAGCGTAGTCTTCGATAGGACTAGCTATCCCCCCCTTATTCTGGCATTTTGCAGTTCAGTCCACCGATATGGCCTCCTTACACATATACCCATGCATATGTAGTGTAGTTCCTTGCTTGCGAGTACTTCGGATGAGTACTCACGGTTGCTTTCTCCCCCCTTTTTCCCCCTTTCCTTTCTTTCTGGTTGTCGCAACCAGATGCTGGAGTCCAGGAGCCAGACATCACCATCGACGACGACCCCTACTACACCGGAGGTGCCTACTACTACGTGCAGCCCGCTGACGACGACCAGGCGTAGTTAGGAGGATCCCAGGCAGGAGGCCTGCGCCTCTTTCGATCTGTATCCCAGTTTGTGCTAGCCTTCTTAAGGCAAACTTGTTTAACTTATGTCTGTACTCAGATATTGTTGCTTCTGCTGACTCGTCTATGATCGAGCACTTGTATTCGAGCCCTTGAGGCCCCTGGCTTGTATTATGATGCTTGTATGACTTATTTTATTTGTAGAGTTGTGTTGTGATATCTTCCCGTGAGTCCCTGATCTTGATCGTACACATTTGCGTGCATGATTAGTGTACGATTGAATCGGGGGCGTCACATCGATGACCCGAGGGATCAAAATTTTGTCCTCAAGCGCAAATTAAAGAAGAAGCCTACACCATCAACAAAACCATCATATTCTTCACCAACAAAGGAGACATAATCACATGGGTATGGGTACTCCCCTTGGTAACTGCCAAGCTTGGGGGAGTGCCCCGGTATCATATCACTATCACTTTTATCTTTACCGTTTTTCTTAGTTCGATCCTTTTGATAATATCTTGATCTAGTAGAATAAAGTTTTAGTATGATCTAGTCGTGAGTTTTGCTTTATGATTCTTCTATGTAGTCGAGTCCGTGAGCTATATATAATAAAGATTAGTGTTGAGTCAAGGTCTTGATTATTTTGCTATGATCTTCAGGGAATAAAATAAAAAGAGAAAGAATAAAAAGAAATAAAGAGATCATATGGATCTTATGGAGAGTAATGAGCTCACATATAAAGAGTATGATGAATAAAAGTTGCTGAGAGTTGACAAACATAGTTTTGGTCATCGTTGCAATGAATAGGAAGTAATAAAGAAAGAGAGGTTCACATATAAATATATTATCTTGGACATCTTTTATGATTGTGAGCACTCATTAAAGTATGACATGCTAAGAGTTGACGTTGGACAAGGAAGACAACGTAATGGTTATGTTTTCTCTCATCTGAGATAAATTATATTGTCATGGATCATCCAACATGTTGAGCTTGCCTTTCCCTCTCATGCCGGCCAATTTCTTTGCACCAAGTAGAGATACTACTTGTGCTTCCAAATACCCTTAAACCAGTTTTGCCATGAGAGTCCACCATACCTACCTATGGATTGAGTAAGATCCATCACGTAAGTTGTCATCGGTGCAAGCAATAAAAATTGCTCTCTAAATATGTATGACTTATTAGTGCGGAGAAAATAAGCTTTATACGATCTTGTGATATGGAAGAAATAAAAGCGACAGACTGCATAATAAAGGTCCGTATCACAAGTGGCAATATAAAGTGACGTTCTTTTGCATTAAGATTTTGTGCATCCAACCATAAAAGCGCATGACAACCTCTACTTCCCTCTACGAAGGGTGTATCTTTTACTTTTATCTTCCACCTTACATAAGAGTCATGGTGATCTTCACCTTTCCTATTTACATTTTATCCTTTGGCAAGCACAATGTGTTGGAAAGATCCTGATATATATATAGCTAATTGGATGTGAGTCTTCATGAACTATTATTGTTGACATTACCCTTGAGGTAAAACATTGGGAGGCAAAACTATAAGCCCCTATCTTTCTCTTTGTCCGACTAAAACTTCATACCCATAAATATTGCGTGTGTGTTAGCAATTGTGAAAGACTAAAAGATGGTTGAGTATGTGGACTTGCTGAAAAGCTCTTATATTGACTCTTTCCTATGTTATGAAAAATTGCACTTGCCTCAATGACCGAGATTAGAGTTTGTTGGATCTCCATGAAGTTTATGATTCATACTTGAAATTGTGATTGAATTGTTACTTTAGCATAAGTGATCATATGACAATATATATATATATATATATATATGTTGTTGTTCTAAGAATGATCATGATGCCCTCATGTCTGTATTTATTTTTATCGACACCTCTATCTCTAAACATGTGGACATATTTTTTGATTTCGGCTTTCGCTTGAGGACAAGCGAGATCTAAGCTTGGGGGAGTTGATACGTCCATTTTGCATCATGCTTTATTTATTGCATTATGGGCTGTTATTACACATTAGGTCACAATACTTATGCCTATTCTCTCTTATTTTACAAGTATTACATGAAGAGGGAGAATGCCGACAGCTGGGATTCTGGGCTGGAAAAGGAGCAAATATTAGGGACCTATTCTGCACATCTCCAAAAGTCCTGAAACTCCACGGGAGCACTTTTCAGAATATATAAAAAATACTGAGCACAAGAAATACCAGAGGGGGGCCACACCCTGGCCACGAGGGTGGGGGCGCGCCCTACCCCCTGGGCGCGCCCCCTGCCTCGTGGGCCCCTTCGTGGCCCTCTGATGCCCATCTTCTGCTATATGGAGTCTTTCGTGAGGAAAAAATCATAAGCAAGATTTCGGGATAAGACTCCTCCACCACGAGGCGGAACCTTGGCGGAACCAATCTAGGGCTTCGGTGGAGCTGTTCTCCCGAGGAAACTTCCCTCCGGGAGGGGGAAATCACCATCATCGTTGTCGGTGTCAAAACCGGCGGATCTCGGGTAGGGGGTCCCGAACTGTGCGTCTAGGCGGATGGTAACAGGAGACAAGGGACACGAAGTTTTTACCCAGGTTCGGGCCCTCTCGATGGAGGTAAAACCCTACTCCTGCTTGATTAATATTGATGATATGGGTAGTACAAGAGTAGATCTACCACGAGATCAAGGAGGCTAAACCCTAGAATCTAGCCTATGGTATGACTGTTATTCGTCCTACGGACTAAAACCCTCCGGTTTATATAGACACCGGAGAGGGCTAGGGTTACACAGAGTCGGTTACAATGGTAGGAGATCTACATATTCGTATCGCCAAGCTTGCCTTCCACGCCAAGGAAAGTCCCTTCCGGACACGGGACGAAGTCTTCAATCTTGTATCTTCATAGTCCAGGAGTCCGACCGAAGGTATAGTCCGGCTATCCGGACACCCCTAATCCAGGACTCCCTCAGTAGCCCCTGAACCAGGCTTCAATGATGACGAGTCCGGCGCACAGATTGTCTTTGGCATTGCAAGGCGGGTTCCTCCTCCAAGTACTTCATAGAAGATTTTGAACACAAAGGTAGTGTCCAGCTCTACAAAATAAGTTTCCACATATTGCCATAAAGAGAATAATATTTACAAAAATCTAATCTGCTGACGTATTCCGTAGCATGACATCACACCACGTCCAAGTCTTTATTCGAATCGTTTTACTGTCCCACCTCAGCGCATTTAGCGAGGAGGTTTCCTTGGCACGTCTTGTCAAAGCAGAGATCGTGTCCCCTTATTCCGGGATTCTCATCAATACGGGCGTGGGTAACCCAACCGTACCCGTTGGTATGTTTTCTCGATCATAGACGAGTCCCAAATGGTCACGGGGAGGGCCCTTGGTATTCAACCTCTTATAAAGAGACCAAGGCCTTACTCCTTTCTTTCAATCTCAAACGAGTTCGCCCTATGCCTCGAGTTCCAACACCCAAGGCTCCAGATTTCAGGCGCTTCGGACCTTCGACAATGTCCTGTTCCGACCTTCGAGGCCGATGGATGCCCTCCTCCATCACGGAGGAGGACGTGCTGAAGTTGAGAGCGGCCAAGTTCTTGACCGGCGAAATCTGGCATAGGCTGCCTGCTCAAGGGTAGGTCATTCCCACTCCCACGCCTGGTGAGAGCGTGGTGTTCATGTCACACTTCCTTCGGGGGCTAGGCTTCCCGACGGATCCCTTCATGAGAGGGCCCATGTTTTATTATGGGCTGGAATTTCACGACTTGGCTCCGGAGTCCATCCTCCATATTTCCTCATTCATCGTCCTGTGCGAAGCCTTCCTCCGTATTACTCCTCACTTCGGACTATGGCTCAAGACCTTCAAAGTAGAGCCGAAGGTGATCGAGGGACGACACGCGGAGTGCGGAGGCGCTGTTATAAGCAGGAATGCTGATGCCCCATGGCCCGAGGGCTCTTTTCAAGAGGAGTCCAGCTTATGGCAACAAGAGTGGTTTTATATTACCGCTCCCAGGGGCACCAAGTGGGTGGTGTTGGTGTCAAAACCAGCGGATCTTGGGTAGGGGGTCCCGAACTGTGCGTCTAGGCCGGATGGTAATAGGAGGCAAGGGACACGAAGTTTTACCCAGGTTCGGGCCCTCTTGATGGAGGTAAAACCCTACGTCCTGCTTGTTTAATATTGATGATATGGGTAGTACAAGAGTAGATCTACCACGAGATTGGAGAGGCTAAACCGTAGAAGCTAGCCTATGGTATGATTGTTGTTCTGTATGTTGTCCTACGGACTAAAACCCTCCGGTTTATATAGACAGCGGAGACGGTTAGGGTTACACAAAGTCGGTTACAATGGTAGGAGATCTATATATCCATATCGCCAAGCTTGCCTTCCACGCCAAGGAAAGTCCCTTCCGGACACGGGACGAAGTCTTCAATCTTGTATCTTCATAGTCCAGGAGTCCGGCTGAAGGTATAGTCCGGCCATCCGGACACCCCCTAATCTAGGACTCCCTCAGGTGCCGCCACCTGCCTTTCGCTCGGGTCCCCCACCACAGCTAGCGTCATTGGTCAATAAAGGACTGGACTGGGGGCCGTCCAGGACGTGCCCTTGTTGCAGGGCCGCATTCGAGATCTCCTAGAAAGAGATATCAGTCTGGTCGTGGTGACACAGGTTATGCTGATTCGCCGAGCTCTGCCCTGCGAACGTCGCCCCCTCCGCCCGTGGGAGTTCAATCCGGAGGGACCACGAGCTCTCCAACATTCTATGGGCACGACACCCGTGGAGATGTACAAATTGTTCTTCGGATCACAAGAAATGTGTTCGGACTTGACCGAGGATGCAGGTCTGAGCTGCAACCGCCCGGATACTCAAGTAAGTAGCCCTGTGCCCGGACTCGCAATCCGCATATTTATCATCAAATTGCCCTTAAAAGAGTTGTCCCTTAAACAGGAGTGGATAGCGAAAGCAAAGCTAATCAGGTGTCTGTCCCCCTCCCCGAGACCATGTCGGGTCCCGTGCAAGTCAGGATGTTGGAGGTTGTGCCTTCGGAGGAAAGCGAGGGAGGGACAAGGAAGCTACGGCCTCCTCGAAGGAGGCTGTTTGGAAGGGAGGAATCGAAAATTCCTCTCCTCAGGGGAAGAAGAGGACCGCCTCTGAAGACCCGCAGACCATGGCCACAAAGCGGGGGAAGAAATCTTCGCCAGAGGGTCCTGTGCCGGGGGATACTTTGGCCGAATTATGCCCTCAAGGGGATCAGCCCTCCACTGAGCCGTAAGTAGAGAGGAGTTTTCTTTTTAAGAAATGAGAGAAATCCTTGCTTTATATCTGAGAAAAGTAATCGAAAATTTACCTTGTAGCTCGGACCTTAGCCCTTCTCAGCAGAGCTCGTCTTCGGGGGATCTTCTTCCGGAGATGATGGAGAGCGAAACGCCTCCCCCTGCCGTACCGCCTTGCGAGGCTGGCGACCCTGAGGTATCGTCGCGCAGGGTTTCTCCGAATCTGGCAGGGCCGGAAGGTAGTCATATGGCCCCCCAAAGCCCTCTGCGTACGGCCTTCGAAAAGGGCCATCGGACGAGTCCGGCACCGTCTGGTGCGCGGTCGGAGGAGCTGAAGGATCTGCTAGGGCGAGTATCTATCTCAGAGGAGCACCGTGCATTGATGGGTACGGTCATTGACAGGATTTCATCCACGGAGAGCGGATTGCACGAGGCCGTCAGGAGTTTGCTGACAGGTTTTGAGGTACGCGAAATAATGTACCCTTTTTGGACAGTTGCGCATAAATAAGATGCGCCCTGTGTAGATAGTAGCCCCTGAGACTCTATGTGTTGTCAAAAGTGACGGCACGCAGAGGATCATAATCCCAGGTCTAATATGCCGCCTTCATACGTAGGTGGCGAAGTGTCCGGTGGCCAGCCAGACTGATGAATTTGCCGAGCTAAAGCGGCAACTTGACGTGGCAGATGCCGACATCACACTTGTCAAGAAGCGGCTTGACGAGGCACAAGGTATGTAATTCCTCCGGTGGCACCTGGTAAGAGGAGCTTTATGCCAGTATCTTACAATGTGTGCGCTTGATGCAGGTGGTGCTGTTGCCATGGAGAATCTTCGGGCGGAACTTGCCCGAGCCAAGGAGCAAGCCAGGAAAACTGATGCGGCTGCCGGAAAGGTAATTGAACAGCTGAAAGACGAACAGGCTGCTCACTGCCGAAGCAAGAAGGAAATGGCTGAGATGACCGTGAAGCTGAAGAACGCTGCTGACCGTTGCAAGCTTCTTGAAAAAGAAGATCGGGCGGAACAGACGAACCTGGAGAAGGCCGTTGCCGATGCCAAGGATGCTCGCTCTGCGATGAGAGCTATGAAGGAGGAGCTGCGTCAGGCTGGAGAGATCGCGGCTGGAAAGCCCTTTATGCTGCGGAGGAAGTTCTGTGATCCTGAACATGCTCCGTTAGACCGGATGTGGAGTACAGCGGACACCTATCTGGATTTGGCAGCGAGTGCCGCAGATGCGGTTGAACACTTCCGAGACCAAGAAGATCGTGAAGTGGAAAAGCTCTTTTGGTCGTAGTTCGACAATCCAGAGCGTCCATTATCATTAGCCGATCGTTTGGCCGAATGGGCCGAGCTAAATAGGTTGTCCGGACTCGCCATGAAGTATGTCATGAGTCATCTGTGGCCAGAGAGGCCAGAGCCGAAAAGTTATTTCAACTTGGTGCATCAGTTCCTTGGTGCGGCGCCGCATATCAGTGCGATGAAGAGGTCAGCATGCATAGAGGGTGCACGGATGGCTCTTGCCCGTGTCAAGACATACTGGGCGTAAATGGAGGCCACCGCTGTTGCATCCCCAGACTCGGATGGAAGATGAGTACCTGTCGAGCACTATTTTCAGGAAGTTCTGCAAGGCGCTCGTTTAATAGAGACACAATGCTCGAAGGATACTATATTCGAATAGCATATATTATTGTAAAACAATATTTTGATAAATTGTAGAAGCTTTTTATACTTGTGTCTGCAAGTATTATAATACCTCCTGTGCGGTCGTTTAACGTATATGTATATATAATCTGAAAGATGGCACTCGTCGGCTTCAACCCCCACGCACATAATGCGGGGGTGTTCGCAGAAGGCACATTTTCACACTTGATCCAACGTCTTGGTCCTACAAAGGAGGTGATAGCGCAGCGAACTAGGCAATCGGACTATGATGCTTTATCACTTTCACTTAGCCATAGGAGTTTGATAGTGAGGCTACTTATATAGCCCCTGGTGGTGCCTGCGCTCGCCCGAACTCGGGGCGCGTATGTGCCTGGCTGGGAAACGGCCCTTCGTTAATGCGGAGGAATCCTAAAGATTCCGGTAAGTCATCGAGTGGTTGACCAGTCTCACGCTATATCATGACAGTTAGTTTTTGGCTTTCTCTACTGAGGTGCTCGCCTGGCCGAACCGGGGCACAATCGCAGTTGTTCTCCTGGTGCCGCCTTAGCCGATAGAGCGCAACATAAGGAGACAAAACACAGGAGCCGGGCAAACCCAACATTTGACAAAGACATGATTCGAAGCTGATGCATATAAGGCCAAACTCGCGATGCCGAACACTCCCTAAGGTATTCGGTCTTTATGAGGGCGGGCGGGATAACACCCTTAGTAATAAGCCCCTAATGTCCAGGTACACGCAAAAACTCTGACGTGGCCACATGCCAAAACGCCAGCCTCCTCCTTGGTTATACCAAGAAACCAGGGGATGTGTATCAACAAGAGATAGTAAGAAAGGTTTGCGCAGGGTCTTAATCCGAAAAGAATCCTTGGAACGGGTCCCTGCTACACGTCTGCGCCTGTGTCTCCATTGTGCCGTATCCTGGACGGGCGTAGCACGGTGTTCATCTGTAAAAGAGAGGAACTTAGTTGAAGAAAGATCGTGCCGAACATAAGTTATACTAAATAAACAAAGTATAAATCAAAATGGGTAAAATTGAGCTTTATTGTCTCTTGTTTTATATGCGCGGAGCCCCTATTACAGGGGTATACGGCTATTAAGCCTTTATCAATTGTATGTTTATGCCAGACTCGTCTAGCCGTGTCTGTGGTCTTAACGACCTGTTTAGGTGCTTTGGCTGGTGAAGCCGCTTTATTGTGGGGCTGTCAAGGCAGCCGCACTGTCTTCGCGCGGCAGGAACACTCAATTTTTCTCTTTAATGAGATGATGCCTCGTGGACCGGGCATCTTAAGCGTAAGAGATGCATAATGCGGTATTGCGTTAAAGCGGGCGAAAGCTTTGCGTCCTAGCAGTGCTTGATAGCTACTTGAGAATGGGGCGATGTGGAAAGTTAGCTATTCGCGACGGAAGTTATCGGGGGAGCCGAACATAACTTCTAGCCGGAGAGAACCCATGCAATGGGCATCCGGGCCTGGCGGTACCCCTTGAAAGGAGGTTTTGCTATGGCAAATTTTTGTTGGGTCTATCCCCATGTTGCGGATTGTGTCCTGGTATAACAGGTTTAGACCGCTGCCGCAGTCCATCAGGACATTTGTAAAGTGGAGTCCGCCGATTATTGGATCTAATACCAAGGCAGTCCAGCCTGCGTTCCGGATACTTCTAGAGTAATCCTGATGGTCGAAGGTGATCGGTTTTAACAACCATTGGCGAGACTCCTTTGGGATAGGCCATATGGCGCGTATCTCTATTGGCGCCATTCTGTGCGTCACGTGAAGTAAGTTCACTGTTTTGACTTCTTGTGGGAAATCCTTTTGTTTCCTGGTGCTCTGCTTGTGGGGGTCGTCATCGTCCTCACTTGGTGTGTCAAGCCCCTTGTGTTCGGCGTTGAGTTTGCCGATTTCTTGAAAACCCAACAATCTCTATGGGTATGGTTCGCAGGCTTCCCGGGAGTACTGTGTATTTGACATATCTTGTCCAAGATTTTGTTTAAGTTGGATAGCTCGTCCCTGTTATCCTTGAGGGGCGGCTTTCTCTGATTCTGCCGCGAGCTTTTGAATCCGGCGTTGACCACCGTGCTCTTTGGGCTGTTTCTCTTATTCCGGCGCTGGTCCTTGCTGCGTCGGAGTTTTCCGTTTCCATCCCTAACTTCGGATGTACTTGGGTCGCTGGTGCTACATCTTGCCAACCAGCTGTCCTCTCCTGCGCAAAAGCGGGTCATGAGCCTTGTTAATGCGGCCATTGTTCTTGGCTTTTCTTGGCCGAGGTGTCTGGCGAGCCATTCGTCTCGAACGTTATGCTTAAAAGCTGCTAGGGCTTCGGCGTCCGGACAGTCGACTATCTGATTCTTTTTAGTAAGAAATCTTTTCCAGAATTTCTGGGCTGACTCTCCGGGCTGTTGAGTTATGTGACTGAGATCGTCTGCATCCGGAGGGCGGACATAGGTCCCTTGAAAATTTTCCCGGAAAGTATCCTCAAGTTCTTCCCAACTTCCAATGGTGTTTTCGGGAAGGCTTTTGAGCCAATGCCGGGCTGGCCCTTGAAGCTTGAGGGGTAAGTATTTTATGGCGTGGAGGTCATCTTGTTTGGCCATGTGTATGTGGAGGATATAATCCTCGATCTAGACCCTAGGGTCTGTTGTTCCGTCGTACGCCTCTATGTTTATGGGCTTGAATCCCGCTGGAAATTCATGGTCCAGCACCTCATTGGTGAAACATAGGGGGTATGTGGCACCCCTGTATTTGGGTGTGCCGTGATGTTCGGATATTTGTTGTGTTGCATTGCTTACTAGAGCTTGCTTTCTTGGCCCATAGATAGATCTGACTGGCCCATCTTTTTGATGCGGATCCTTTGGTGGATCGCGTGCCGGCTTGTGTGCGGCGCCCCTTGCCGCTCCATGCTGGCCATGCGGTCGTCTATCCGACCGGGTGGCTTTCCTATTTTTTGACTACGGGGGCTCTAAGGCCTCCTTGTCAAATTCAGGCAGTAGCTTTCGCTTTGGATAGCTTTTTGTGCGGCGACTGCCGCCATATTTGTCTACGGTGCTGCATACTTTGCTCCATCTGATTCTGAGTGCATCTTCCGCAGTTTTTAGCTTCTACTTCTGCTTTTTCAGGCTACACGTAGTGGCGACGAGTCTTTTATGGAGGTTCTTCTGCTCCATGAGCTTATCCGGCGTAAGGTCGTCCGGACTGTTGTTTTCGCTGGGGACGGAGTGTTCAGTTTGTTTATCCAAGTTGCCCTGTTCGGACGGTTGCTCGAAGGCATGTTCGTCGTCCGTCGGCTCGTCCTGCTCTATGGCTGGGTCTGTATGGCTGTTGTCTCTGTTGAGGCGGGGCTTGGAGCGGCGCTTACGTCGCCGCTTTGATTGCTTTTCGAGTGAACGATCCCTCGTTGCATCCTTGTGTTCCTCGTCGTCGCTTCCTTTGGGTGTGTCCACCACGTATACATCATGAGATGAGGTAGCTGTCTAGTGCCTTATAGGCATTGGTTCATGTTCATCTCCTACATCGTCGTCCATACCGTCGATGTCTTCGGAGTTGAAGTCGAGCACGTCGTTTAAATTATCGACAGTGGCTACGAAGTGGGTGGTGGGTGGGCAACAAATTTCTTCGTCGTCCACATCCCAATCCTGCCGGTCATAGTCCGGTCAGGACTCTCCTGACAAAGAGAGAGACCTGAGTGAATTCAGAACGTCGCCGAAGGGCGAGTGCTGAAAGATGTCTGCGGCGGTGAACTCCATGATCGGCGCCCAATCGGATTCAATCGGTAGGGGTGCGGAGGGCTCAGAGTCCGGAGAGGAGTCCGGCATCTTGGATTCACGGGCTTCGCAGAGGACAAGGCTGGTGTTCGGCTTGATCGCCGTAGAGATTGCAGCCCCCGAGGCGGTGTCTAACCACCCATCCTCGATTGGTGTGATCGGCTCCGAGCCAAGGGTCGGAGCGGACACAGGTGCGGCCTCCAGGGCACTGTTCGGCGGCAGAGCTAGATCATGCCCACCGGGACAGTGCGGTGCGCTTGGCTGTGGCTCAGATCCGTCAAAGATCAAGTCTCCGCGGTCGTCCGCTATGTAGTTTAAACTTCCAAATCTGACCTGACGGCCAGGGGCGTAGCTTTCGATCTGCTCCAGATGGCCAAGCGAATTGGCCCGCAGTGCAAAGCTGCCAAATACGAAGATCTGTCCGGGGAGAAAAGTCTCACCCTGGATCGCATCGTCATTGATGATCGGAGGAGCCATCGGGCCTAAAAGTGACGACACGGAGGAACTCTCAATGAAAGCACCAATGTCGGTGTCAAAACCGGCGGATCTCGGGTAGGGGGTCCCGAACTGTGCGTCTAGGCGGATGGTAACAGGAGACAAGGGACACGACGTTTTTACCCAGGTTCGGGCCCTCTCGATGGAGGTAAAACCCTACTCCTGCTTGATTAATATTGATGATATGGGTAGTACAAGAGTAGATCTACCACGAGATCAAGGAGGCTAAACCCTAGAAGCTAGCCTATGGTATGATTGTTATTCGTCCTACGGACTAAAACCCTCCGATTTATATAGACACCGGAGAGGGCTAGAGTTACACAGAGTCGGTCACAATGGTAGGAGATCTACATATCCGTATCGCCAAGCTTGCCTTCCACGCCAAGGAAAGTCCCTTCCGGACACAGGACAAAGTCTTCAATCTTGTATGTTCATAGTCCAGGAGACCGACCGAAGGTATAGTCTGGCTATCCGGACACCCCCTAATCTAGGACTCCCTCAATGATCATCACCAACGATCCTCTCATCGGGAGGGGGTCAATCTCCATCAACATATTCACCAGCACCATCTCATCTTAAACCCTAGTTCATCTCTTGTATCCAATCTTTGTATCCAAACCTCAGATTGGTACCTGTGGGTTGCTAGTAGTGTTGATTACTCCTTGTAGTTGATGGTAGTTGGTTTACTTGGTGGAAGATCATATGTTCATATCCATTATGCATATTAATACCCCTCCGATTATGAACATGAATATGCTAGTTACGTTTGTTCCTGAGGACATGGAAGGAGTCTTGCTATTAGTAGTTGATACGTCTCCAACGTATCTATAATTTTTGACTGCTCCATGCTATATTATCTACTATTTTGGACTATATTGGGCTTTATTTTCCACTTTTATATTATTTTTGGGACTAGCCTATTAACCAGAGGCCCAGCCCAGAATTGTTGTTTTTTGCCTATTTCAGTGTTTCGGATAAACAGAATATCAAACGGAGTCCAAACGGAATAAAATCTTCGGGAACGTGATTTTCTCACCGAACGTGATCCAGAAGACCTGGACCCTGCTCCAAGGAACAAAAGAGGCGGTCACGAGGGTGGGGGCGCCCCCCCTAGGGCATGCCCCCCTACCTCGTGGGCCCCTCATTGCTCCTCCGGCGTACTTCTTCCTACTATATATACACATGTACCCCCAAACGATCAGAACAGGAGCCAAAAACCTAATTCCACCGCCGCAACTTTCTGTATCCACGAGATACCATCTTGGGGCCTGTTCCGGAGCTCCACCGGAAGAGGGCCGTCATCACGGAGGGCTTCTACATCATCCTAGCCCCTCCGATGAAGTGTGAGTAGTTTACCTCAGACCTTCGGGTCCATAGTTAGTAGCTAGATGGCTTCTTATCTCTCTTTGAATCTCAATACAAAGTTCTCCCCCTCTCTTGTGGAGATCTATTCGATGTAATCTTCTTTTTGCGGTATGTTTGTTGAGACCGATGAATTGTGGGTTTATGATCAAGTCTATCTATGAATAATATTTGAATCTTCTCTGAATTCTTTTATGTATGATTGGTTATCTTTGCAAGTCTATTTGAATTATCCGTTTGGTTTGGCCAACTAGATTGGTAGTTCTTGCCATTGGAGAAGTGCTTAGCTTTGGGTTCGATCTTGCGGTGTCCTTACCCAGTGACAGAAGGGGCAGCAAGGCACGTATTGTATCGTTGCCATCGAGGATAACAAGATGGGGTTTATTTCATATTGCATAAATTTATCTCTCTACATCATGTCATCTTGCTTAAGGCGTTACTCTGTTTTTAACTTAATACTCTAGATGCATGTTGGATAGCGGTCGATGAGTGGAGTAATAGTAGTAGATGCAGAATCATTTCGATATACTTGTCACGGACGTGATGCCTATATACATGATCATGCCTAGATATTCTCATAACTATGCTAAATTCTGTCAATTGCTCAACAGTAATTTATTCACCCACCATAGAATACTTATGCTCTTGAGAGAAGCCACTAGTGAAACCTATGGCCCCCGGGTCTATTCTCATCATATCAATCTCCATCACTTTAATCTTGCTTTGCTTTTTTACTTTGCCTTTACTTCTTACTTTGCATCTTTATACCAAAAATACCAAAAATATTATATCTATCAGATCTCACTCTCATAAGTGACCGTGAAGGGATTGACAACCCCTAATCTCGTTGGTTGTGAGTAGCTATCGCTTTGTGCAAGTACGAGGGACTTGAGCGTGGGCTCCTACTGGATTGATACCTTGGTTCTCAAAAACTGAGAGAAATACTTACGCTACTCTGTTGCATCATCCCTTCCTATTCGGGGAAACCAACACAAGCTCAAGACGTAGCAAGAAGGATTTCTGGCACCGTTGCCGGGGATTCTACGCAAAAAGTCAACATACCAAGTACCCATCACATTCCCTATCTCTCGCATTACATTATTTGCCATTTGCCTCTCGTTTTCCTCTCGCCCCAATTCACCCTTGCCGTTTTATTCTCCCTCTCTCTCTATCCTCCCTCTCTATTTGCCTCTTGTTTGCTCGTGTGCTTGTTTGCTCGCTTGTCGTTATGTCTGAAATTGGGGAAGTTATCGCCAATATGGACGATAACAATATCATGGAAAATTCTGATGCTCCTACTAAAGAACCTACCATCTTTCATACAAAAAAATTCCGTGTTGGTAGTGGTAATATTATTGGAAAAGGAGTTATTCAAGATTTCTTTACTTGTGTCGGTGCTTTACCTTCTATGGGTAGTTCTATCCTTCATAGAACTAGTAGTCTTGCGGACGCTATTGCCATGCTTATAGTTGAACTTGAAAGACAATTCAAGCACATGCATCCTTCCATACAAAGGATTTTTCTGGAATTTTCTAATATTGAGCATTCTTCTGTTAAGCGTGCCGCTACTATCTTTTTGGCTCATGAGTTTAGATTCACAATAAGAGAAGCCAAAGAAATCTTTGCGCATTATAGGGTGGACGCTTGCCGTCCTCCCATAGAAACTATCCTCTTTGATCAAGAAGAAATAATGCATTTTCAATCTCTAGATTATGTTGCTTTCAATGAAAATCTTAGAAGAAGGGTTCCTACCAATGTTTTAGTTGATAGAATTTCTGAACTTAATGATGATTTAGCTATTCGAAATAATGAGCTAGTATATTCTCTTGAATATAGGCTTACAAAGTTCTGTCAAAAGAATGCTTATAATGATGAATTGGTTGTGCGTTACGAAGGACCAAAGGAGGAACCTATACCTCCCAAGGTTGATCTTGGGGACTTTTGTCCCGTTAAATTTAGTCATTTTGATTACTTTTGCTTGCCTCAAAGAAAGCTTGCTGTCGAATGTAGAGAATATGAAATGAGTTCTAATAACCTATCTTACTATTATGGCAATACCTAGATCTATCCTCGCTTTTATGCCTAGCTAGGGGCGTTAAATGATAGCGCTTGTTGGGAGTCAACCCAATTTTATTTTTATTCCTTGATATTTTCTCCTGCTTAGTAATAAATAAATTATTTAGCCTCTGTTTTGGTTGTGTTTTTTGTGTTTAATTCGTGTTTGTGCCAAGTAGAACCGTTGGGAAGACTTGGGGAAAGTCTTGTTGAACTTGCTGTAAAAAACAGAAACTTTAGCGCTCACGAGAACTGCTTTCATTTTTATTTGAAGAGTTATATTTAGTTAATTCTTTTTGCAGATGATTAATAGATAAATTCCTCACGTCCAGCAATTTGTTTTAGAATATTTGGGGTTCCAGATCTTGCGCTAGCTACATATTACTACAGACTGTTCTGTTTTTGACAGATTCTGTTTTTCGTGTGTTGTTTGTTTATTTTGATGAATCTATGGTTAGTAAAATAGTTTATAATCCATAGAGAAGTTGGAATACAGTAGGTTTAACACCAATATAAATAAATAATGAGTTTATTATAGTACCTTGAAGTGGTCTTTTGTTTTCTTTCGCTAACGGAGCTCACGAGTTTTCTATTTTGAGTTTTGTGTTGTGAAGTTTTCAAGTTTTGGGTGAATTCTTTTGATGGATCATGGAACAAGGAGTGGCAAGAGCCTAAGCTTAGGGATGCCCATGGAACCCCAAAGATAATCCAAGGACACCAAAAAGTCAAAGCTTGGGGATGCCCCGGAAGGCATCCCCTCTTTCGTCCACTTCAATCGGTAATTTACTTGGAGCTATATTTTTATTCACCAACATGATATGTGTTTTGCTTGGAGCGTCTTGTATTATTTGTGTCTTTGTGTCTTGGTATGCCACAATCATCCTTGCTGTACACACCTTTTGAGAGAGCCATACATGAATTAAAATTTGATAGAATACTCTATGTGCTTCACTTATATCTTTTGAGCTAGATAATTTTGCTCTATGTGCTTTACTTATATCTTTTGAGTGTTATAATTTTGCTCTATGTGCTTCACTTAGATCTTTTAGAGCACGGTGGTGGATTTGTTTTAAAGAAACTATTGATCTCTCATGCTTCACTTAAATTATTTTGAGAGTCTCTTAATAGCATGGTAATTTGCTTAATAATAATATGCTTGGTATTCAAGATTTCTAAAACTTTCTTTTGAGTGTGTTGAATACTAAGAAAAGGTTGAAGCATGATAATTGTTTTGAGATATGAAGGTGATAATATTAAAGTCATGCTAGTTGAGTAGTTGTGAATTTAAGGAATACTTGTGTTAAGGTTTGTGATTCTCGTAGCATGCACGTATGGTGAACTGTTATGTGATGAAGTCGGGGCATGATTTATTTATTGATTGTATTCCTTATGAGTGGCGGTCGGGGACGAGCGATGTTCTTTTCCTACCAATCTATCCCCCTAGGAGCATGCGCGTAATACTTTGCTTTGATAACATCTAAATTTTTGCAATAAGTATATGAGTTCTTTATGACTAATGTTGAGTCCATGGATTATACGCACTCTTACCCTTCCACCTTTGCTAGCCTCTCTAATACCGCGCACCTTTCACCGATATCATACACCTACCATATACCTTCCTCAAAACAGACACCATACCAACCTATTATGGCATTTCCATAGCCATTCTGAGATATATTTCCATGCAACTTTCCACCGTTCCGTTTATCATGACACACTCCATCATTGTCATATTGCATATCCCGGTACACCACCGGATGCATTCACATAGAGTCATATTTTGTTCTAAGTATCGAGTTGTAATTGTTGAGTTATAAGAAAAATAAAATTGCGATGATCATCATTATTAGAGCATTGTCCCGGTGAGGAAAGAATGATGGAGACTATGATTCCCCCATAAGTCGGGATGAGACTCCGGACGAAAAATAAAAAAAGAGGCCAAAGAAGCCCAAATAAAAAGAGGCCAAAAAAGGAGAAAAGGCCCAAACAAAAAAATATAAATAAAAAATGAGAGAAAAAGAGAGAAGGGACAATGTTACTATCCTTTTACCACACTTGTGCTTCAAAGTAGCACCATGATCTTCATAGTAGAGAGTCTCTCATGTTATCACTTTCATATACTAGTGGGAATTTTTCATTATAAAACTTGGCTTGTATATTCCAATGATGGGCTTCCTCAAATTGCCCTAGGTCTTAATGAGCAAGCAACTTGGATGCACACCCACTTAGTTTCTTTTTGAGCTTTCATATATTTATAGCTCTAGTGCATCCGTTGCATGGCAATCCCTACTCACTCACATTGATATCTATTGATGGGCATCTCCATAGCCCGTTGATACGCCTAGTTGATGTGAGACTATCTTCCCCTCCTTTTTGTCTTCTCCACAACCACCATTCTATTCCACCTATAGTGCTATATCCATGGCTCACGCTCATGTATTGCGTGAAGATTGAAAAAGTTTTGAAAAAGTTAGAGTATGAAACAATTGCTTGGCTTGTCATCGGGGTTGTGCATGATTTAAATACTTTGTGTGGTGAAGATAGAGCATAGACAGACTATATGATTTTGTAGGGATAACTTTCTTTGGCCATGTTATTTTGAGAAGACATAATTGCTTTATTAGTATGCTTGAAGTATTATTATTTTTATGTCAATATAAACTTTTGTCTTGAATCTTTCTAATCTGAATATTCATACCACAATTAAGAAGATTTGCATTAAAATTATGCCAAGTAGCACTCCGCATCAAAAATTCTCTTTTTATCATTTACCTACTCGAGGACGAGCAGGAATTAAGCTTGGGGATGCCTGATACGTCTCCAATGTATCTATAATTTTTGATTGCTCCATGCTATATTATCTACTGTTTTGGACTATATTGGGATTTATTTTCCAATTTTATATTATTTTTGGGACTAACCTATTAACCGGAGGCCCAGCCCAGAATTGCTGTTTTTTGCCTATTTCAGTGTTTCGGATAAACGAAATATCAAACGGAGTCCAAACGGAATAAAATCTTCGGGAACGTGATTTTCTCATCGAACGTGATTCAGGAGACTTGGACCCTGCTCCAAGGAACAAAAGTGGCGGTCACAAGGGTGGGGGGCGCCCCCCCTAGGGCGCGCCCCCTGCGTCGTGGGCCCCTTGTTGCTCCTCCGGCGTACTTCTTCCTCCTATATATACACACGTACCCCCAAACGATCAGAACAGGAGCCAAAAACCTAATTCCACCGCCGAAACTTTCTATATCCACGAGATCCCATCTTGGGGCCTGTTCCGGAGCTCCGCCGAAAGAGGGCCGTCATCACGGAGGGCTTCTACACCATCCTAGCCCCTCCGATGAAGTGTGAGTAGTTTACCTCAGACCTTTGGGTCCATAGTTAGTAGCTAGATGGCTTCTTCTCTCTCTTTGAATCTCAATACAAAGTTCTCCCCCTCTCTTGTGGAGATCTATTCGATGTAATCTTCTTTTTGCGGTGTGTTTGTTGAGACCGAATTGTGGGTTTATGATCAAGTCTATCTATGAATAATATTTGAATCTTCTCTGAGTTCTTTTATGTATGATTGGTTATCTTTGCAAGTCTCTTCGAATTATCCGTTTGGTTTGGCCAACTAGATTGGTAGCTCTTGCCATGGGAGAAGTGCATAGCTTTGGGTTTGATCTAGCGGTGTCCTTACCCAGTGACAGAAGGGGCAGCAAGGCACGTATTGTATCATTTCCATCGAGGATAACAAGATGGAGTTTATTTCATATTGCATGAATTTATCTCTCTACATCATGTCATCTTGCTTAAGGCGTTACTCTGTTTTTAACTTAATACTCTAGATGCATGATGGATAGCAGTCGATGAGTGGAGTAATAGTAGTAGATGCAGAATCGTTTCGATCTACTTGTCACGGATGTGATGCCTGTATACATGATCATGCCTAGATATTCTCATAACTATGCTCAATTCTGTCAATTGCTCAACAGTAATTTGTTCAGCCACCGTAGAATACTTATGCTCTTGAGAGAAGCCACTAGTGAAACCTATGGCCCCCGGGTCTATTCTCATCATATCAATCTCCATCACTTTAATCTTGCTTTTCTTTTTTTACTTTGCCTTTACTTTTTACTTTGCATCTTTATACCAAAAATACCAAAAATATTATATCTATCTGATCTCACTCTCGTAAGTGACCGTGAAGGGATTGACAACCCCTAATCGCGTTGGTTGCGAGTAGCTATCGCTTTGTGCAGGTACGAGGGACTTGAGTGTGGGCTCCTACTATATTGATACCTTGGTTCACAAAAACTGAGGGAAATACTTACGCTACTCTGCTGCATCATCCCTTCCTCTTCGGGGAAAACCAACACAAGCTCAAGACGTAGCAGTAGTCATGTGAATTTGGTATTCGTTCGATATTTTGATGAGATGTATGTTGTCATCCCTCTAGTGGTGTCATGTGAACGTCGACTACATGACACTTCACCATTGTTTGGTCCTAGAGGGAGGCATTGGGAAGTAATAAGTAGATGATGGGTTGCTAGAGTGACAGAAGCTTAAACCCTAGTTTATGTGTTGCTTCGTAAGGGGCTGATTTGGATCCATATGTTTCATGCTATGGTTAGGTTTACCTTAATACTTTTGTTGTAGTTGCGGATGCTTGCAATAGGAGTTAATCATAAGTGGGATGCTTGTCCAAGTAAGGACAACACCCAAGCACCGGTCCACCCACATATCAAATTATCAAAGTACCGAACGCGAATCATATGATCGTGATGAAAACTAGCTTGACGATAATTCCCATGTGTCCTCGGGAGCGCTTTACATCATATAAGAGTTTTTCCAGGCTTGTCCTTTGCTACAAAAAGGATTGGGCCATCTTGATGCACCTTATTTACTTTTATTACTTGCTACTCGTTACCAATTACCTTATCCCAAAACTATCTGTTACTGATAATTTCAGTGTTTGCAGAGAATACCTTGCTGAAAACCGCTTATCATTTCCTTCTGCTCCTCATTGGGTTCGACACTCTTACTTATCGAAAGGACTACGATAGATCCCTATACTTGTGGGTCATCAATCCACAATTCATCGGATCTTGGCAAACACACCGCAAAAGAGTATTACATCGAATAGATCTCCAAGAATATCGAGGAGAACTTCGTATTGAGAATCAAAGAGAGAGAAGAAGCCATCTAGCTACTAGCTATGGACCTGTAGGTCTGTTGTAAACTACTCACACTTCATCTAAGAGGCAATGGTGTTGATGTAGAAGCCCTCCATGATCGAATCCCCCTCCGGCAGGATGCCAGAAAAGGCCCCAAGATGGGATCTCACAGGTACAGAAGGTTGCGGTGGTGGAAAAGTAGTTTCGTGGCTCCCCTGGAAGTTTTTGGGGGTATATGTGTATATATAGGAGGAAGATCTAGGTCAGAGGGTCACAGAGCGGCCCACAAGGTTGGAGGGCGCGCCCTCCACCCTTGTGGCCGCCTCGTGACTCTTCTGACTTGCACTCCAAGTCTCCCGGGTGTCTTCTGGTCCAAGAAAAATCATCGCAAAAGTTTTATTCCGTTTGGACTCCATTTGGTATTCGTTTTCTGTGAAACTCTAAAACAAGGAAAAAACAGAAGCTGGCACTGGGCTCTAGGTTAATAGGTTAGTCGCAAAATCATATAAAATAGCATATTAATGCATATAAAACATCCAAAACAGATAATACAATAGCATGGTACAATAAAAAATTATAGATATGTTGGAGATTCATACGTCTCCAACGCATCTATAATTTTTGATTGCTCCATGCTATTATATTATCTATTTTGGATGTTAATGGGCTTTATTTTACACTTTTATATCATTTTTCGGACTAACCTACTAACCGGAGGCCCAGCCCAAATTGTTGTTTTTTGCCTATTTTAGAGTTTTGCCGAAAAGGAATATCAAATAGAGTCCAAATGGAATGAAACCTTTGGGAACGTGATTTTCTCAACGGACGTGATCCAGGAGACTTGGAGTGTGTGTCAAGAAACAACCGAGGAGGGCACGAGGTAGGGGGCACGCCTACCCCCCTGGGTGCGCCCTCCACCCTCGTGGGCCCCTCATTGGTCCACCGACATACTTCTTCCTCCTATATATATCCACGTACCCCCAAACATCCAGGAGCACCACGAAAACCTAATTCCAGCGCCGCAACCTTCTGTACCCGAGAGATCCCATCTTGGGGCCTTTTCCGGAGCTCTGTCGGAGGGGGCATTGATCATGGAGGGCCTCTACATCAACTCCATGGGCTCTCCAGTGATGTGTGAGTAGTTTATTTCAGACCTTCGGGTCCATAGTTATTAGCTAGATGGCTTCTTCTCTCTCTTTTGATCTCAATACAAAGTTCTCCTCGATCTTCTTGGAGATCTATTCGATGTAATCTTCTTTTGCGGTGTGTTTGTCGAGATCCGATGAATTGTGGGTTTATGATCCAGTTTATCTATGAACAATATTTGAATATCCTCTGAATTATTTTATGTATGATTGGTTTATCTTTGCAAGTCTCTTCGAATTATCAGTTTGGTTTGGCCTACTATATTTATCTTTCTTGCAATGGGAGAAGTGCTTAGCTTTGGATTCAATCTTGCGGTGCTTGATCCCAGTGACATAAAGGGAACCGACATGTATTGTATTGTTTCCATCGAGGATGAAAATATGGGGTTTATATCATATTGCATGAGTTTATCCCTCTACATCATGTCATCTTACTTAAACCATTACGCTGTTCTTATGAACTTAATACTCTAGATGCATGCTAGATAGCGGTCGATGTGTGGAGTAATAGTAGTAGATGCATAAATCATTTCAGTCTACTTGTCGCGGACGTGATGCCTATATACATGATCATACCTAGATATTCTCATAACTATGCTCAATTCTATCAATTGCTCGATAGTAATTCGTTTACCCACCGTAATACTTATGCTCTTGAGAGAAGCCACTAGTGAAACCTATGGCCCCCGTGTCTATCTTCCATCATATTAATATTCCAATACTTAGTTATTTCTATTGCCGTTTATTTTACTTTGCATCTTTGTTTATATTTATCATAAAAATATCAAAAATATTATCTTATCATATCTATCATATCTCACTCTCGTAAGTGACCGTGAAGGGATTGACAACCCCTTTATCGCGTTGGTTGCGAGGTTTTTATTTGTTTGTGTAGGTCCGTGGGACTTGAGCGTGATCTCCTACTGGATTGATACCATGGTTCTCAAAAACTGAGGGAAATATTTACGCTACTTTACTGCATCACCCTTTCCTCTTCAAGGGAAAACCAACGTAGTGCTCAAGAGGTAGCAAGAAGGATTTCTGGCGTCATTGCCGGGGAGATTCGCGCCAAGTCAAGTCAAGATTTGACTCCTAACAACGAGCCATTACTGGCACCATTGTCGAAGTCTACGCACAAGTCAAGACATACCAAGTACACATCACAAACTCTTATCCCTCGCATTACATTATTTGCCATTTGCCTCTCGTTTTCCTCTCCCCCACTTCACCCTTGCCATTTTGTTCGCCCTCTCTTTTTCCATTCCCCTTCTCTTTTTCTATTTGCCTTTTTGCCCATTTCTTGTTTGCTTGTGTGTTGGATTTCTTGCTTGTCACAATGGCTCAAGATAATACTAAATTGTGTGACTTTACCAATACCAACAACAATGATTTTCTTAGCACTCCGATTGCTCCTCTTACCGATGCTGAATCTTGTGAAATTAATGCTTCTTTGTTGAATCTTGTCATGAAAGATCAATTCGCCGGCCTTCCTAGTGAATATGCTCCTACCCATCTAAACAACTTTGTTGATTTGTGTGATATGCAAAAGAAGAAAGATGTGGATAATGATATTGTTAAACTGAAGCTATTTCCGTTTTCGCTTAGAGATCGTGCTAAAGCTTGGTTTTCGTCTTTGCCTAAAAATAGTATTGATTATTGGAATAAGTGCAAAGATGCTTTTGTCTCTAAGTATTTTCCTCCCGCTAAGATCATCTCTCTTAGAAACGATACTATGAATTTTAAGAAACTTGATCATGAACATGTTGCACAATCTTGGGAGAGGATGAAATTGATGATATGTAATTGCCCTACACATGGTTTGAATCTTTGGATGATTATATAGAATTTTTATGCCAGATTGAATTTTGCTTCTAGAAATCTTTTAGATTCGGCCACGGGAGGCACTTTTATGGAAATCACTTTAGGAGAAGCTACCAAACTCCTAGATAATATTATGGTTAATTATTCTCAATGGCACACTAAAGATCTACTAGTAAAAAAGTTCATGCAATTGAATAGATTAATGTTTTGAGTGGAAAGATGGATGAACTTATGAAATTGTTTGCAATTTTATGAAGAAAAACTTGAGTTGTTTCTATCCCTAGAAAACTTTATGATGAGTGGGAACCTACTACTAAAATTAAAATTAAAGATCATGAGTGTTATGCTTTGTGTGATTTGGGTGCTAGTGTTTCCACGCTTCCAAAAACTTTGTGATTTGCTAGGTTTCCGTGATTTTGATGATTGTTCTTTAAACTTGCACCTTGCGGATTCCACTATTAAGAAACCTATGGGAAGAATTAATGATATTCTTATTGTTGCAAATAGGAACTATGTTCCCTTAGATTTCATTTTTCTTGACATAGATTGCAATCCTTCATGTCCTATTATTCTTGGTAGACCTTTCCTTAGAACGATTGGTGCAATCATTAATATGAAGGAAGGGAATATTAAATTCCAATTTCCATTAAGGAAAGGCATGGAACACTTCCCTAGAAATAAAGTTAAATTACCATATGAATCTATTATGAGAGCTACTTATGAATTTCCTACCAAAGATGGCAATACCTAGATCAATCCTTGCTTTTATGCCTAGCTAGGGGCGTTAAACGATAGCGCTTGTTGGGAGGCAACCCAATTTTATTTTTATTCCTTGTTTTTTGCTCATGTTTAGTAATAAATAATTTATCTAGCCTCTCTTTTGGTTGTGTATTTTGTGTTTAATTAGTGTTTGTGCCAAGTAGAACCAT
Source organism: Triticum dicoccoides (assembly GCF_002162155.2). Classification (NCBI taxonomy): domain Eukaryota; kingdom Viridiplantae; phylum Streptophyta; class Magnoliopsida; order Poales; family Poaceae; genus Triticum; species Triticum dicoccoides. Next base: position 483,821,031 of record NC_041390.1, on the reverse strand, counting down.
TGGCAAGACTTGAGGAAAGTCTTTTTTATCTTGCTGTAAAAAACAGAAACTTTAGCGCTCACGAGAATTGCTTCCATTTTTATTTGGAAAGTTATATTTAGTTAATACTTTTTGCAGATGATTAATAGATAAATTCCTCACGTCCATCAATTTATTTTAGAATTTTGGGGGTTCCAGAAGTTGCGTTAGCTACATATTACTACAGACTGTTCTGTTTTTGACAGATTCTGTTTTTTGTGTGTTGTTTGCTTATTTTGATGAATCTATGGTTAGTAAAAGAGTTTATAAACCATAGAGAAGTTGTAATACAGTAGGTTTAACACCAATATAAATCAAGAATGAGTTCATTACAGTACCTTGAAGTGGTGTTTTGTTTTATTTCGCTAACGGAGCTCACGAGATTTTCTATTTCAGTTTTGTGTTGTGAAGTTTTCAAGTTTTGGATAAAGATTTGATGGATTATGGAAAAAGGAGTGGAAAGAGCCTAAGCTTGGGGATTCTCATGGCACCCCAAGGTAAAATTCAAGTACACCGAAAAGCCTAAGCTTGGGGATGCCCCGGAAGGCATCCCCTCTTTCGTCTTCGTCTATCGGTAACTTTACTTGGAGATATATTTTTATTCACCACATGATATGTGTTTTGCTTGGAGCGTCTTGTATGATTTGAGTATTTTATTTTTATTTTACCACAATCATACTTGCTGTACACACCTTTTGAGAGAGACTCACATGATTTGAAATTTATTAGAATACTCTATGTCCTTCACTTATATCTTTTGAGCTATATAGTTTTTGCTCTAGTGCTTCACTTATAACTTTTAGAGCACGGCGGTGGTTTTATTTTATAGAAATAATTGATCTCTCATGCTTCACTTATATTATTTCGAGAGTCCTTTAGAACAACATGGCAATAATAAAAACTTTCATACATGTGCATTGAATACTATGAGAAGTTTAATACTTGATAATTGTTTTGAGATATGGAGATGGTGATATTAGAGTCATGCTAGTTGAGTAGTTGTGAATTTGAGAAATACTTGTGTTAAAGTTTGTGATTCCCGTAGCATGCACGTATGGTGAACTGTTATGTGATGAAGTCGGAGCATGATTTATTTATTGATTGTCTTCCTTATGAGTGGCGGTCGGGGACGAGCGCTGGTCTTTTCCTACCAATCTATCCCCCTAGGAGCATGCGCATAATACTTTGCTTTGATAACTTGTAGATTTTTGCAATAAGTATGTGAGTTCTTTATGACTAATGTTGAGTCCATGGATTATACGCACTCTCACCCTTCCACCATTGCTAGCCTCTTTAGTATCGCGTAACTTTCGCCGGTACCATAAACCCACCATATACCTTCCTCAAAACAGCCACCATACCTACCTATTATGGCATTTCCATAGCCATACCGAGATATATTGGCATGCAACTGTCCACCGTTCTGTTTATTATGACACGCTCCATCATTGTGATATTGCTTTGCATGATCATGTAGTTGACATCGTATTTGTGGCAAAGCCACCGTTCATAATTTTCATACATGTCACTCATGCATCATTGCACATCCCGGTACACCGCCGGAGGTATTCACATAGAGTCATATTTTGTTCTAAGTATCGATTTGTAATTCTTGAGTTGTAAGCAAATAAAGTGTGATGATCATCATTATTAGAGCATTGTCCCAGTGAGGAAAGGATGATGGAGACTATGATTCCCCCACAAGTCGGGATGAGACTCCGGATGAAAAAGAAAAAAAGAAAAAGAAAAGAGGCCAAAAAGAAAAAAAAATAAAGAAGGCCCAAAGAAAAAAAATGAGAGAAAAAGAGATAAGGGACAATGCTACTATCCTTTTCCACACTTGTGCTTCAAAGTAGCACCATGATCTTCATGATAGAGAGTCTCCTATGATATCACTTTCATATACTAGTGGGAATTTTTCATTATAGAACTTAGATTGTATATTTCAATGATGGGCTTCCTCAAAATGCCCTAGGTCTTCATGAGCAAGCAAGTTGGATGCACACCCACTTAGTTTCTTTTGTTGAGCTTTCATATACTTATAGCTCTAGCGCATCCGTTGCATGGCAATCCCTACTCACTCACATTGATATCTATTAATGGGCATCTCCATAGCCCGTTAATACACCTAGTTGATGTGAGACTCTCTTCTCCTTTTTGTCTTCTCCACAACCACCATTCTATTCCACCATAGTGCTATATCCAAGGGTCACGCTCATATATTGCGTGAAGATTGAAAAAGTTTGAGAACATCAAAAGTATGAAACAATTGCTTGGCTTGTCATCAGGGTTGTGCATGATCTAAATATTTTGTGTGGTGAAGATAGAGCATAGCTAGACTATATGATTTTGTAGGGATAACTTTCTTTGGCCATGTTATTTTGAGAAGACATAATTGCTTAGTTAGTATGCTTGAAGTATTATTATTTTTATGTCAATATTATACTTTTGTCTTGAATCTTTCGGATCTGAACATTCATGCCACAATAAAGAAAAATTACATTGAGAAATATGTTAGAAAGCATTCCACATCAAAAATTCCTTTTTATCATTTACCTACTCAAGGACGAGCAGGAATTATGCTTGGGGATGCTTGATACGTCTCCAACGTATATATAATTTTTGATTGCTCCATGCTATTATATTATCTATTTTGGATGTTAATGGGCTTTATTTTACACTTTTATATCATTTTTGGGACTAACCTACTAACGGGAGGCCAGCCCAAATTTCTGTTTTTCCTATTTTAGAGTTTCGCTGAAAAGGAATATCAAACGGAGTCCAAACGGAATGAAACCTTCGGGAACGTGATTTAGGAGACTTGGAGTGTGCATCAAGAAACAACCAAGGAGGGCACGAGGCAGGGGGGCGCACCTACCCCCCTGGGCACGCCCTCCACCCTCGTGGGCCCCTCGTTGATCCACCGACGTACTTCTTCCTCCTATATATATCCACGTACACCCCAAATATCCAGGATCACCACGAAAACCTAATTCCACAGCCGCAACCATCTGTACCCGAGAGATCCCATCTTGGGGCCTTTTCTAGGGCTCCGCCGGAGGGGGCATTGATCACGGAGGGCCTCTACATCAACTCCATGGCCTCTCCGATGATGTGTGAGTAGCTTATTTCAGACCTTCGGGTCCATAGTTATTAGCTAGATGGCTTCTTCTCTCTCTTTGGATCTCGATACAACCTCGATCTTCTTGGAGATCAATTCGATGTAATCTTGTTTTGCGGTGTGTTTGTCGAGATCCGATGAATTGTGGGTTTATGATCCAGTTTATCTATGAACAATATTTGAATCTCCTCTAAATTCTTTTATGTATGATTGGTTTATCTTTGCAAGTCTCTTCAAATTATCAGTTTGGTTTGGCCTACTAGATTGATCTTTCTTGCAATGTGAGAAGTGCTTAGCTTTGGGTTCAATCTTGCGGTGCTCGATCCCAGTGACAGAATGGGAACCGACACGTATTGTATTGTTGCCATCGAGGATAAAAAGATGGAGATTATATCATATTGCATGAGTTTATCCCTCTACATCATGTCATCTTACTTAAAGCATTACTCTGTTCTTATGAACTTAATACTCTAGATGCATGCTGGATAGCGGTCGATGTGTGGAGTAATAGTAGTAGATGGAAAATCGTTTCGGTCTACTTGTCGCGGACGTGATGCCTATATACATGATCATACCTAGATATTCTCATAACTATGCTCAATTGTATCAATTGCTCGACAGTAATTCATTTACCCACCGTAATACTTATGCTCTTGAGAGAAGCCACTAGTGAAACCTATGGCCCCCGGGTCTATCTTCCATCATATTAATCTTCTAATACTTAGTTACTTCTATTGCCGTTTACTTTACTTTGCATCTTTGTTTCTCTTTATCATAAAAATACCAAAAATATTATCTTATCATATCTATCAGATCTCACTCTCGTAAGTGACCGTGAAGGGATTGACACCCCCTTTATCGCGTTGGTTGCGAGGTTCTTATTTTTTTGTGTAGGTGCGTGGGACTTGAGCGTGATCTCCTACTGGATTGATACCTTGGTTCTTAAAAACCGAGGGAAATACTTACGCTACTTTACTGCATCACCCTTTCCTCTTCAAGGGAAAACCAACGCAGTGCTTAAGAGGTAGCAAAGATGTATCACTCATTCATTTACTTTTATCCACACCTCATGAACACAATGATCTCATCTTTACAAGATGCAACATTCAAACAAGATAAATTTAAGCTTGGGGGAGTTGATGAGTCCAAATTTTGCATTATTTTACACCTTTTATCTGCACCGTGGAAGTATTTGGAGGCGCAAGGAAAGAATCCAAATAATATTGTATTAAAATCAAGTTAATTGGGATAATAAAAGACTACAGTAAAAGAAAGAAATGGGAAGAAAGAAGCGAAATAGAGGAGGACAACGCAATCGACAATGCACGGTATGGTTGCGCCTTCTCATACCGTCGGTCGTACCACTCACTGTTGCAACATCCCGGTCTAGTATTTTACCCCTATTCGATCGGGTGTGGATCAGACGCCTACCGCCACCAGAAAACTCTTCCATAACGGAGAACCCAGGACTCCGGAAGGATTTTAGTTGAGGAATTGATAGAAGGGATCCACCGTGGCGTCCTCCCATCAAGAGGGCATCATCATCATCATCTGTTTACTCCATCACCATCTCATGTTCATCTCATTGTAATACATTAGACCATGTAGATCCATTTTTGTATTACTTTGGCACTTCATCATGTTTACCAAGATTCATACCACAATGGTTATGATCTCGACGTGTGAGTAATCTCCATAGTTCTTAGGGATATGGAGGAACGCTAATAATTTAGGAATTGAACTTTGGTAGGATTTGACATCCTCTTTATATGTTTATGTTAATGATCTTCTCAATGTTCGGTGAAGTTGACCATGCAACATATGCCTCTTTTTGAAAACCGGTTATTATTATCGATGTGATAGTGGGTTTGTGGAGGTCTGTAGTGACAGTACCTATCTCCTTCATTCCTTAATCATTGAAATAGGTGATAAACGGAGACTGCCGTATCTACATCCATGGGGAAACCCTTAATTATTACCGTTCGGTAACTAGAGTGGGGATAAACGGTGCTGGTGTATGTGATACGGGGTTGCGACATGTATTTATGTATTTGTACTTAGATCCACCCACTTATAGTAACATATAAAGTGACTTAGGAATCCAAACTTCAAATTATGCTTAGGCATAGGTCATGTTACATACTCCATTGGGGAATCCAAACTCCCTGAGACACTCTAGCCGTATTGATTCCAAAAACCGTAATTTCACGTCTTGCGCTCTTTTATTTTACTCTGGTATTTTATTACCTTGTTCACTATAACCTCGTAATATTTCAAACTTCCATCTCCACTTTGCTTTAGATGGCAACTTGCTAGGGGGAACAACTTTATAAACCCTTACAAGAGACAAAGTCAATTTCCCATGCTCCATGTGGGCTCGATACTCTTACTTCAAAAAGGCTACAAAAAATCATGTGCACTTGCAGGTCATCAACATGTCTGAGGTCTAAGGTAGTAGATCAAGGAGCCCCACAAACCTACATGTATGGTTTGCACGCTCATCTCAGATCAAGACAACATGCATGAACTCTGGCCCTAGGTCGGCTCGAGTGGAGTAAAGCACTAAGGCATAAAGCTTGGCCTCCCACTATTGCCATCCTATCTTACTACCTCATGTCATAGCGAAGCTAGGTTAATCACTATCCATAAGGAACAACGGCTGGATATAACATGATGCGAGCAACACCCTAAGCATGCATGCTATGACTCACATGGCTAAACATGGCAATGGGTCAAGAAGAACAGGGCATGCTTGAACTAGAAGGTAAAGATCAAGTTAATAGGATGCAGTACATAAGGCTAGTTCATTAAACAGGACCAATTAAGGATGAAGGTTAACAAGTGTGGTTATCATGGATGAACATGGCATAATATGGTGAGGTGCATAAGCTAGCACTATCTACTTATTTTAAATGAAGTGGCAAGATAAAGCATTTACCAATTACTCCATTAAAGAAAGGTTAATTGCTAATTAGGCCTAAATCAAATTTTAGTTGATGCAACCATGTATGAATATGACATATTAATGATCTATGTATTAATGTGATCAAGATGACATATTATAAACATATTAAATTAAGCTATGATTAATTAGTTGTTAAATATCCTTGCAAAAGAATTAGTTATTAATTATGCATGTAATTATTGTATTAATGCAATTTAATTAAATGTGGATATTATATGGTACAAACATGAATGCAAAAGGTATATTCATATACTACACATTTTTCTGAGCAAGTTTCTTATATAACACTAGATCATCTGAACAACGTTTGAATTACTATGATTTATTCAATTGAAGTTTTTCTGATAATAATAAATAGGAAGAGAATATAAAAGATATTGGGCCAGCAAAACAGCGCATCAAGTGAAACTTAACTAAAGTACACCTACTGGGCCAGAAGCGTCAAGCTCGACCCAATAACCATCTCACCTTCCTAGTTGCTGTTAACATATACTAGAAATCTACCAATTTTTGTTTTGCAAAAAGGACCAAGGTCATGTATTAAGTATCATGGGACCTTACAAAATACATTTACAGAAAAAATAGAAATAGATTCAAAATCTTGGGGGGGCGAAGTCTGCTTCCTCCTCCATGCACCCACGGTGTGCTGTGGGCATGAAATATTTGACCAGCTATTACTAGTATATATACTGGTATATGAAATATACCTTTTGTGGATAAAGTCAGATGGTGAACCGGCGGCCTCCTGGTTCGTTCACCGGTCTGGTTTTCAGTACTGTGATTAAGACGCATAGAAGCAGCAAGATGTCGCATAATGTTTAGGGACCAAAAGTTTGGCAGGGTTTGGTTGGCAAATTTTGGCTGTTTATGTTGATCCAGTTTGACACGATCGTGTCGTTGATAGTTCAACAATTTGACAGAGTCATATTCTGCTCTGCGTTGATTATTGCTCATTCTCCTGCGAATTTTCACGCATGATCCAAGAAAGTTCCAACACTTTTTTTTTTGTGTGTGCACGAATCGACAAGGAACTGTCGATCGTTGAAATGACCGGAGCGCAGTAGCAGGCCCACCATGTTAGAAAATCGTCATCTTACTATGCGATCGCGCTGTATATCTTCCCTGGTACGTACGTTTCAATCTTTTCATGTCCCTACGTAGGAGTAGTAGATAGCTAGTGCGATGGATTTGGCAAGCACGAGTCAAATCCAAATCTCATGGTGTGACTTGTTTAAGCCGGCGATCACAATGATTAGTGTGACATACTGCTTATGCGCCTAGTCAAACCATGTCTGTCGAGCAGACCTTTTTAAGTCGGACGTTCGCTGTCCCAACTTTTGTAATCGGCACCAACCATAAGCAAAGGCCATTTCGTGAGGAAGAAACTTTTCTACAGTTAATCGTTAGCAAAGAGACAGCCGCTACGAACAAAAGGGGGCAGTAGCACGATAGTAATATATACGCAACGATAAGCATGCATTAGGTGAGTGAATTACGGTCAAGGTGACACTGACCCATTGCTGCTGCCATGTAGAATGTATTCCCATATGCATCTGTCTGCCAACCAACAGTCCTCCCCGATGTGACTAATTTACCCGAGAAAACAAAAAACATTCGAACTGTTGCTTTTTTTTCATGATAAAACGTGTCTCATTCATATCATAAAAAACAAAGTATAAATCACGTAAAGACTGACATGACAAAACTGAAAAGATAGTAGAACATCTCTGAGTTTGACAGCAACGCTCGTCAACTGCTTCCGGCACCACCACAGCAGCCACCGAAGAAAAGAATGACGAATCACCACCTCACCCGAGCTCGACGCGGCTTCATCGCTGATATGCAGCTTTACGGACCTCCAAAGTGGCTCACCAAAAGTGAAGCCTTGCCGTTGAACGAATCAGACCGGGGCAACACCCCGGACACGCCATCCAACTCCAGATCTGGCACTCCACCACGACTAAGACGCCGAAGGAGGAAACCATATCTGCCATCCACAAACCACAATCTGCATCCGCTCCTGGACTACCTCCCAAGCTCCGCGTCGACGCTGGACCAAACGTCGTCGCAACGGCGGAGCCCGAGGACACACGTCCACCACGAGGATGCCGCCGCCGCCACACCATCCTTACTTGAACAGACTGGTTTCCAAATCCATCCCCAACCATAGGACCGATGGCCTCGTCAGGGAAAGATCCGAAGATTCATTATTCAGCGCCGACATCGTCATTACCAAAGTAAAAACGATGAACAACCTAAAAACCTAAACTATAAAGGAGAAAAATCGATCCACACGCGTGGATCCGGCGGCCCCCCTCACCACCGACGACCGAGGTCGCCGGCGGAGGGGAGCCGCCGGAGAACGGCGTTGGGAGATTGGCCCTCGCGGCGGCTAGGGTTGCAGCCGCCAGGGACGAGAGGAAAACTGGCGAAGCGTTATACGTCGGAGAAATTTCGTTCGAACTATTGCTTTTCGAAGAAATTTCTCCAGACCGGACCCGTACTAAGAGCATCTTCAATAAAAAAATGTAATGCAAAAATAATAACTTTTGCATCTTTGAGGTCCAAAAACAACTCTCCAACAGATGATGCAGATGTAAAAAAAATTACATCCCACCTTCGCGGTTGTAAACTAAAGCATCTCGCGGTACAAATTTGCATTCCACCTACATAAAATGTAAAAACACGACTACACGCCAACTGCCCAACTGTCATTGTTTTTTCCTTCCGCACGACTAGCCACCACCCGACCGACTCC
>NC_041390.1:483807483-483811861 GCF_002162155.2 Triticum dicoccoides | reverse complement strand
GTCCCCCGCCGCTTGCCTCGCCGGCCCGTCGCCCGCAGCCGCCAATTCACTTTCGGCCGCCGCCGAATCAAAGCTTCTCATGCGGCTGGCCTATACGCCTTCTCCGGCGGTCCCCGAGCCCGCCGCCGAATCGAAGCTTCTTAAGCGGCTGTGGCTGGCCTAAACGTCTTCTCCGGCAGCCACCGAGCCCGCCACGCCTTCGCCCCCCGTCTCCCGCCGCCCGCCTCACCAGCCCGCCACCTGCCCGATCCCCTTTCCGCTGCCACCATCGTCGGCCGATTACAGGCAGCTCCAGCGCCGCCCCGTGCTGCCGCAATCGGTTTGGCTTCCTCTGGACCTCCCCTACCCATTCCTCTCCGTCGCCGGCCGATTCCGGCCATCCCCACTGGCCCCGGTGAGCTGCAACGGGAGCGCGTGAGCTTTGACAGTTTCGACAGTAGGTTCAATGCACTAGTTTTACATCTTCTAATACATGATCTGTTGGAGTTGGCTCTTTTTTGAAGATGTAAAAAACACTTTTTAGTGATGTAAATTATATAACACCTAGTTTTACATCTCTAAATTTACATAATCTATTGAAGATGCTCTAACGTATAACAACCTGCAGTGTCCATGGCCGGGGCACGTAGATTCCCAGCACGCACGACGCGCGATCGGGAGCACACGAGACGGCACGGGGATAGCCAGGTTCCCGTGCGAGGAGGGAATTTGGTCGCTTGGTCGTATGCAGCTCAATTATGCCGGCTCGCTTGGATTTTACCGGGTGGTGAGATGAGAGAGAGACCGTGGGATCGAGGCGGTGGTTGCAAAGGAGGTAATATGCATGTGTGGTGCCGTGTTCTCTTGCTCGTGACCGTGCCCCGTTCTCTGTACGGCTCTAGGCTGAGATTCTCTCCGGGGTTTGGTTGCTCTCTTTCGACGTGGAAACGTGGAGCTTACTTGTTGACTGTGTACACTGAACTAGGGCCTCTCTTTCAGTGCAAATATATCGGTATCCGGAGCAAAGTAACCTCTAGCTAATTTTTGATAGTATGTTTTGTTTAATTACTAGCGTGCACGCCACTCATGGTAGAACAGAGTTCCGGTTAATCGGTGCACCTTTTAAGCTCACGGCGTGGCCTGAATCTAACACAGGCCCACATTTCTCCGAGTCCTCGCACTCAGGTGATGGGCGCGACGGCGCGGGCTCTGGTGATGAGAGGGACGAGAAGGACGGAAGCGAAACGTATTTGTTCGGCCCGTGTGACCTCCCTACTCCTAGCTCTGGTACACGATGGTATGGTCCCGTCTCTGAAGCTAGCCTCTCATTCTGCGAGATGACGACGACGACGACATCGATCGTGCGTACTATACGTCTCTATACCACCCGAGGATGATATACGGGACGAAGAATATGAGAGGGAATAACGAGGGAATAAGAACCTCCAGTGCCTCTCTGGGAGGGCTAGCTAGCTGGCTTGGACGTGAACGTGAAGCCATGCAAACCGCCAAAGGCTACCCGCGTCACGGACGTCGCTCCACTCGGCGCCCTCACGCTAGATTGCCAACTCTTTTCACGAGGGACCAGACCATTGCTACTGCTCCGGTGTGATGCGATTCCTTTTCGACCTGTTGCGTTAGCCGCTAGCTAGTGCATGTTTGTTGGGTTGGCTGTTGCTTCTACTGCGTAGAGCGCTGTGTATGTACTGTACGCGGTCCAAAGTATGACTAATCAGCAGGGAAATCTACTCCTTTGGGATATATTTACGGATCTTCATACTATTTCGAGAACAGATGTGGGAGGATTACAGGGGCTCTAGAATGGCGGTAACGTGCTCAAATCCCGTTTCTTTCTTTTTTTTTTTGCGGGGAAAATCCCGTTTCTTTTTGGGGTAGAAATCTTGTGTATGTATGTCAGCTTATATATCTCGAGATGTTGACACAGGCTTGGAGTAGTCTTGGCCCATGAAGTCACCCTCAACCTCACGAGTCCATGTCAATTAGGACGTGGCAGAAACTGCCATCATCAGCGGCTAGCAGTCAGGACCTAGACAGGTAGGCACCAACATGTATATCTAGCACAAGAATTTTCGAAAATGCCTTTTGGAGCTCGGCCTCCATGGAGGCCGGTTTTTGAAAAACACAAAATTCATGAAAATTCATATTTTTACAATTCAAAAAAATCTGAAAAAATTACAGATATACATGGAGGCATAACACACATGTGTGTAAATTTTTAGGACGAAATACGTTGAAATAAAGGCTGTGCAAAAAAGACAAATCTGAGGCTTTTTAACACATGTTACTATTCATCCTTAAAGTTCAAAAATTTGTCTTTTTTGTGTAGGTCGCATTTCGAAGTATTTCATCTTGAATTTTTACATGCACATACATTTCATCCGTGTATAGTTGCATATTTATTTTCAGAATTTTTTGAAGTCAAAAGTTTGAATTTTGAATTTTTAAAAAATAAAGGGCTCCATGGTGCTCGGTCACCAAAACACCCTACTCATCTCTTTCTCGGGACACTTACCATCAGCAAGACAAATTGACTAACTTTTTCTTCTGTGCTGTCTTTCGAAATAAATGAAAAAATTTCTCTGTTCTCCACGTTTCATGTTCCTTGTTGCACTCTCCTTGAGTTCCACTCCAATTAGAGCACGGCTTCAATCGACCGACCTACACGACACGCTTCCGCTGTATGAACAAATATTCCCAGTGTCCATGCCGCATCTCATCATTGTACCATAGCTTTCAGTCACAAGAGAAGGGTCCACTTTATTCTCTCGACGATCGGCCTAGCCAATTTACAAGACATGTATCACTGCATTATTTTGGCCTTTCTTTCTTCTGTAACCGGAAAACAGTAGGAAAATATCCTACCGTGATTTTTCATAATAAATGGTGTATGTACCTGGGCAAAAACAAAACCTAAATGCTAAAATCTGACATCAGATTTGTAATGTTTCCCGTCGAACGCGCTGACTACCGTTGGATTTGGCGCACAAATCTTGATGTGTCCGCGTGTGCTACGATCAGAGAATTATAATGCGTTCGATAATTTTCGTCCGCGTCACGAGCGTTCCCATGTACCTGTCTTCCCCCCGCCCACGGTTGGCCTTATCCTTTTTCTCATCAGTTTTGTTACATTATCCCAGTTGATGTTATATTTCCTTGATCTTGCATGAAGATTTGTTTAATTTTTTTTCCAATTTTTTTTCTTCTTCTTATATACTATGTCACTTGGCTGAGACTTGGTTAAGTCTCAGTCGACTGAGACCTAGCTACACCAATTTCTCATTTGCTCCCCACTCACGTGTGCCGTCACCGCCGATTTTTTTTCCCGCTCTCATGGCCGCCGCGTCTCCACCTCCACTGCGCAGTTCCGGTCTGGAGCCCGCAGCCCCAACCATCGCTAGGCTTGCACAACTTCCGTCACCACCACGTTCATCTGCTCGCTGCACGCCGACAGTGACTAGGGAGAGGGGACGAGGTGGATAGTGGCTGGAAGGGCGACGGCGCGATTTGGATTTGCGGAAAAAATAAATAGTTTCTAAGATGTTTTGGGGGGAAACCGACATGTCCCGCCCCTGCGGGGGCCGAGCGGTGACGGGTGCGGCTCCAAGCCCACCACAACTGAAGACCCGACAATGGCGTTTACCGACACCTACCACTGATATTTTCCTATGTTTCAAGCATTATTGGATTTTCCTACATCCTTTTCACGTCAACCTTTTCTGTATTCAATACAAAATTCTCATGCTCCAATTAGGCCACTTTTTAAGTTTGTTTACTATTTTTGAAGCATTACCTCATTTTTCGGCTATTAAAAAGGGCAAAATGCTCTTCGGTTCTATATAAAGTGCAAATGAGCTTGATTCGAAATGAAACATGGCATTGTGCTTTCTGTTGGGGAATGTTGCATGGAAAACAAAAAAAAATCTACGCACACGCAAGATCTATCCATGGAGATGCATAGCTACGAGAAGGGAGAGTGTGTCTATGTACCCTCGTAGACCGTAAAGCGCAAGCGTTTATCAACATGGTTGATGTAGTCGAACACCTTCGCGATCCAACCGATCAAGTGCCGAACGTTTAGCTCGATGCGACGATGACGTCTTCGCCTTCTTGATCCAGCAAGACGGACAAAGTAGTAGATGAGTTCCTGCAGCACGACGGCATGGTGACGGTGGTAACGCAACTATCTGCGAAGGGTTTCACCGAGCACTACGAAAATATGACCGAAGACGAAGTAGAGGGAGAGGAGCGCCACACACGGCTTGGGGACCATGGTGTGTGTTGCCCCTCTCCCTGCACACATATATATAGGTGGGGGAGGAGGTGAGGCAGCCGAGGGTTCCCCCAAGGGGCCAGCGGGCACCTTAGGCGCCTGCCTTGG
>NC_041390.1:483779117-483806875 GCF_002162155.2 Triticum dicoccoides | reverse complement strand
AGGAGGGCGTGGCGCCCCCTCCTCCTTTCTTCCTCTTAGGTGGAGGGAAGGCAGGAGGGGCTAGCCCTCGCCCATTTCCTTCCCTAGGGCCGGTGACCTAGAGGTGGGGCGCGCCAGCCCCTTGTGGGCTGGTGTGCTCCCCTCTTTTGGCCCATATGGCCCAATAACCTCCCGGGGCTTCTCGGAACCCCTTTCGGTGATCCGATGACTACCCATACATTCCGAAACCTTTTTGGTGACCAAATAGTATCGTCTTATATATCAATCTTCACCTCCGAACCATTCTGGAACTACTCGTCATGTCTGTGATCTCATCCGGGACTTGGAACAACATTCGGTCATCAACTCACATAACTCATGTAATACTATATCGTCAACGAACGTTAAGCGTGTGGACCCTATGTGACGCCCTCGATTCAACCGTACACTAATCATACACGCAAATGTGTACGATCAAGATCAAGGACTCACGGGAAGATATCACAACACAAACTCTAGACACAAATTAAAAACAATACAAGCTTTATATTACAAGCCAGGGGCCTCGAGGGCTCGAATACATAAGCTCGAATACACAAGAGTCAGCGGAAGCAACAATATCTGAGTACAGACATAAGTTAAACAAGTCTGCCTTAAGAAGGCTAGCACAAAAGCATCTACGATCGAAAAGGCAAGGCCTCCTGCCTGGGAGCCTCCTAACTACTCCTGGTCGTCGGCGGTCTTCACGTAGTAGTAGGCATCAGTGGCGTCCTCTAGCTCCTGGGATCCGTCATCTGGTCACAACAATCGGGTATGGGATAAAAAGAGGTAGCAAAGCAACCGTGAGTACTCACCGAAAGTACTCGCAAGACTTACATCAGATCTAAACTAAGTATGCATCTGTATCAAAGGAAATGGGCTGTATCTGTGAACTAAACCGCAGAATGCCAGAAGAGAAAGGGGAAAGCCTAGCCTAGCGAAGACTAGCATCTTCAAGGAGCTTCAAGCATCTTGTAGCATATAGAAGAGGACAGATCAACATATAGAAGTAGTAGTGTTATCAACCTCGGCCAGAGATCCTTTCGCGACTACCTGCGAGAAAGCAATCCCAGAGCCATACTATCCAGTTATCATCACAATCCATTTCTCATCACAAGTATCCAGTTCTAGTTGTATTGATCGGGATACAACTCCAAGTGTCTGTTACCGTAGGACAGGCTATCGATAGATGTTTTCTTCCCTGTAGGGGTGCACCAACTTACCCACCACGCTCGATTAACTCCGGGCGGACACACTTTCCTGGGTCATGCCTGGCCTCGGCCAAACAATACGCCGCAACCCGACCTAGGCTTAATAGAGAGGCCAGGGCGCCGGACTAAACCAATGCCCCTAGGGGTCATGGGCCATCTTCCCGGGAACTCCTGCACGTTGCGTGGGCGGCCGGTGAGCAGACCTAGCTACCTCCTTCAAAAAAGCAGGTCCTTACGCAATCCAACCCGGCGCGTGCCGCTCAGCCGCTGACATCTATTAAACTTCGGCTGATGTATACGACGTAGAATGCCCGTACTATGCCCACGTGATGGTTAGTGCTATCAGGCCAGAGGCCCCTCGGATCAAATATCCAAATCGTAGTGGATTATGAATGCGCGGTAATAAGCAGAGACTCATGAAAGGTGTGACCCCATCGCCCCGTCTCGTGTACTTGCGGCAAGGGCTAAGAATGCCCAGCCATGCCTCGTGAGTATCTCGCGGGCACCTTCCAGGTCAACCCGACTCCACATCACTCGCGGGTACCCCTCAGGGTCGACCCGCCTTTCCAAGTAACAACTGTAAAGTCCAAGTATCCGTGTGTCCAAACATCAAGGGGAAAACCCGAGGAATCACCCCCGGTGAATTCCACTCGATGTAATCATCAAGGTGAACGTAAGAGGATCCACCCTCGAGGTTCACACTTGAGGGATTTCACGACAGAGCCGCATCGGAAGTGGTTAAGGAGGAAATCACCCTTGATGACCACGACCGAATAGCTACACTACATAGGTCTCATCAGGAGTGATGTATGAGGTTCCACCCTCGACACTCGATGGCAACTCTGCAGAGTCGTCCAACTAGGGGGGTGATGTGCGGTGTCGGGGCCTGGACGTCGATCACGTTGATCGAGTCATCGAACATAAAGCGGGGCAACTGGGACAAGGTGGGGGTCACTGATGGATCACTAACCAACCTATACTAAGCAGTTTAGGATAAGCAGGTAAGGTATGAAAGGAGGTAACAAGAACAGGCTATGCATCAGAGTAGGATCATACATAAAGCAGTAGCAGTTCTAATGCAAGCATGAGAGGGAAAGAAATGGGCGATATTGGAATGCTCAAGGAGGGTTTGCTTACCTGGAAGCTCTGCTGAAAAGGAAGAAGTGTCGTCGTCGATGTAGTCGATCACAGGGGCGACATCGGTCTCGGGGTCTATCGGAGAGAAGAGGGGGAAGAAACAGTAAATACAGAGCAAACATATGCATCACTAAGCATTACATGACGACAGGCAGAGCTAGGGTTGTCCTAATGTAGTACTACACGTTGCAGAGGGGATAAACATCCAAGGATGAATTCCTGGCGTTAGACGAATTTCGGACAGGTGGAAGAGGGGGAACGGTTCCATATTCAGCATGCTAGGGGCATGTGACTGATGAAAGGACCGCGTATTTGGATTCATTGGATTTTTCTGAGCAACTTCCATATAGAAAACATTTTCATCCGAGCTACGATTATTTTCTATGATTTTTCAAAGATTAAAGCATTTCAAGAAATTATTTAAATTGACAGAAAAGCAAAATATGATGTCAGCATGACATGTTGATGATGTCAACAGTCAACAGGACTGCTGACCAGGTCAAACTGACCAGTGGGTCCCACATGTCATACACAGAGGGCTAACAGTGGGTTATTTTAATTAAACAGAGTTAATTAGCAGTAGGGCCCCGCATGTCAGTGACTGATTAGGTTAACTAATTAGTTTTAATTATAAAATGTTTTAATTAGTTTAATTATGCGGTGGGGCCCGCGTGTCAGTGACACTGTGTGCCCAGTCAGCACAATTGACCATGGTCAACATGGTCAACTGGGGCCATGGGGCCCGCGGGCAGTGACATAGAGGCGGGCCCCAGGTGCGCCACATCGGCGGCGTCGGGGTTTCACCGCTGGCGACCAAAACAGCGGCGGGGCTCGCCGGACTTCGTCTAAATCGCGCCATAGGGGGTCTTTAGGCGCGGGACATGGCACGTTCAAATGAGGGGAGCTCGCCGCGTCGCGTGGTGAGGTCGGTTGGGCTCGCGGCTGGCCGAAACTACGCCGGCGACGAGTGGAGGCGGGGTTTAGGCACGGATGGGGATTGTGCAACGGGGCTCCGTTCGCTGCGTGTTTGGGGCCGAACAAACGAGCGTGTCGAGGCGCGTCGAGGGGGTAGTGGTGGCTCGCCCGGGGATGGCCGGAAGTGAGTTCCTCGTCGATGGCAGTGGCGACGGCTTTGGGTGCTCAACGGAGTCGACGTTGCAGACTGTGATACATCCATTTTGCATCATGCTTTTATATCGATATTTATTGCATTATGGGCTGTTATTACACATTATGTCACAATACTTATGCCTATTCTCTCTTATTCTACAAGGTTTGCATAAGGAGGGAGAATGCCGGCATCTGGGATTCTGGGCTGGAAAAGGAGCAAATATTAGAGACCTATTCTGCATAGCTCCAAAAGTCCTGAAACTTCACGAAGACGTTTTCAGAATATATATAAAAAAATACTCAGCGGAAGAAGTTCACCAGGCGCCGTACCCCCCTGGGCGTGCCCCCCTACCTCGTGGGCCCCTTGGTGGCCCTCCGGTGGCCATCTTCTGCTATATGAAGTCTTTCAATGGGAAAAAAATAAGAAGCCATCTTCTCGGACGAAACTCCGCCGCCACGAGGCGGAACCAATCTAGGGCTGTAGCGGAGCTGTTCTGCCGGGGAAACTTCCCTCCCGGAGGGGGAAATCGTCGCCATCGTCATCACCAATGCTCCTCTCATTGGGAGAGGGCAATCTCCATCAACATCTTCATCAGCACCATCTCCTGTCAAAACCCTAGTTCATCTCTTGTATCCAATTCTTGTCTCCAAGTTCGGGACTGGTACTAGTAGGTTGCTAGTAGTGTTAATTACTCCTTGTAGTTGATGCTAGTTGGTTTAATTGGTGGAAGATCATATGTTCAGATCCTATATGCATATTAATACCCCTTTGATTATGAACATGTTTATGCTTTGTGAGTAGTTACGTTTGTTCCTAAGGACATGGGAGAAGTGTCATGTGAATTTGGTCTTCGTTCGATATTTTGATGAGATGTATGTTGTCATCCCTCTAGTGGTGTCATGTGAACGTCGACTACATGACACTTCACCATTGTTTGGGCCTAGAGGAAGGCATTGGGGAGTAATAAGTAGATGATGGGTTGCTAGAGTGACAGAAGCTTAAACCATAGTTTATTCATTACTTCGTAAGGGGCTGATTTGGATCCATATGTTTCATGCTATGGTTAGGTTTACCTTAATTCTTATTTCGTAGTTGCGGATGCTTGCGAGGGGGGGTTAATCATAAGTGGGATGCCTGTCCAAGTAAGGACAGTACCCAAGCACCGGTCCACCCACATATCAGATTATCAAAGTACCGAACGCAAATCTTATGAACGTGATGAAAACTAGCTTGACGATATTCCCATGTGTCCTCGGAAGCGCTTTTCTCTATATAAGAGTTTGTCTAGGCTTGTCCTTTGCTCCAAAAAGGATTGGGCCACCTTGCTGCACTTTATTTACTTTTGTTACTTGTTGCTTGTTACAAATTATCCTATCACAAAACTATCTGTTACCACTTATTTCAGTACTTGCAGAGAATACCTTGCTGGAAACCGCTTATCATTTCCTTCTGCTCCTCATTGGGTTCGACACTCTTACTTATCAAAATGACTATGATAGATCCCCTATACTTGTGGGTCATCAAGACTCTTTTCTGGCGCTGTTGCCGGGGAGTGAAGCGCCTTTGGTAGGTGGAATTTGGTAAGGAAAAATTTATATAGTGTGCTGAAATTTACTGTCACTTGTTACTATGGAAAGTAATCCTCTGAGGGGCTTGTTCGGGGTATCTTCACCCCGACCAGTAGAGCAAAGAGTTGCTCCTCAACCTACTGAATGTTCTGCAAATGAAAATGTCTGCTTTGAAATTCCTTCGGGTATGACAGAAAAACTGCTAGCTAATCTTTTTTTAGGAGATGGAACAAAGCATCCTGATGAGCATCTAATATATGTGGATGAAGTTTGTGGATTATTTAAGCTTGCAGGTGTACCCGAAGATGTTGTTAAGAAGAAGGTCTTCCCTTTATCTTTTAAGGGAGATGCATCGACATGGTATAGGCTATGTGATGATATGGGGTCTTGGAATTACAAACGATTGAAATTGGAATTTCATCAGAAGTTTTATCCTATGCATCTTGTTCATCGTGATCGCAATTATATATATAATTTTTGGCATCGCGAAGGAGAAAGCATCGCTCAAGCTTGGGGGAGGCTTAAATCAATGTTATATTTATGCCCCAATCATGAGCTCTCAAGAGAAATGATTATTCAAAAATCTTATGCTCGGCTTTCTGATAGCAATCGCACCATGCTTGATACTTCTTGTGCTGGCTCTTTTATGATGAAGACTATTGAATTCAAATGGGATTTATTGGAAGGAATTAAACGCAACTCTGAAGATTGGGACCTCGACAAAGGTAAGGAGTCAGGTATGACACCTAGGTTTGATTGTGTTAAATCTTTTATGGATACCAATGTTTTCCGTAAATTTAGCACTAAATATGGACTTGACTCTGAGATAGTAGCTTCTTTTCTGTGAATTTTTTGCTACTTATGTTGATCTCCCCAAGGAGAAGTGGTTTAAATATCATCCTCCCATAGAAGTAAAAGTAGATGCACCTATTAAAGTTGAAGAAAAGACTATCACTTATAATGATCCTATTGTTCCTACTTCTTATGTTGAGAAACCACCTTTCCCTGTCAGGATAAAGGATCATGCTAAAGCTTCAACTATGGTTCATAAAAGCAATATTAAAACTTATACACCTCCTGAGCAAATTAAAGTTGAAACTAATACTGCTATTGTTAAAGATCTCTTGTCTGATAATATTGATGGGCATGTTATTTATTTGTGTGATGAAACTGCTAGAATTGCTAAACCTTGTGCTACAGATAAACCTAGACCTATGGTAGGCATGCCTGTTATTTCTGTTAAAATAGGAGATCATTGTTATCATGGCTTATGTGATATGGGTGCCAGTGCTAGTGCAATACCTATTAGCCTATATAGAGAAATTATGCATGATATTGCACCTGTTGAGTTAGAAGATATTGATGTCACAATTAAACTTGCCAATAGAGATACTATTTCACCAATGGGAATTGTTAGAGATGTTGAAGTCTTGTGTGGGAAAACTAAATATCTTGCTGATTTTCTTGTTCTTGGTTCCCCACAAGATAGCTTTTGTCCGATTATATTTGGTAGACCCTTCTTAAACACTGTTAATGCTACCATAGATTGCCAAAGGGATGTTGTTACTATCGGTTTAGATGATATGACTCATGAATTTAATTTCTCTAAGTTTAGTAGACAACACCGTGAAGAAGAATTACCTAGTAAGGATGAAATTATTGGTCTTGCTTCTATTGCCGTGCCTCCTAGTGATCCTTTAGAACAATATTTGCTAGACCATGAAAATGACATGTTTATGAATGAAAGAAGGGAAATAGATGAAGTATTCTTTAAACAGGAACCTATTCTGAAACACAATTTGCATGTTGAAATCCTAGGGGATCCTCCTCCACCCAAGGGTGATCCCGTGTTTGAGCTTAAACTGTTACCTGATACTCTTAAATATGCTCATCTTGATGAGAAAAAGATATATCCTGTTATTATTAGTGCTAACCTTTCAGAGCATGAGGAAGAGAGATTATCGAAAACCCTGAAGAAGCACCGTGCTGCTATTGGGTATACTCTTGATGATCTTAAGGGCATTAGTCCCACTCTATGTCAACATAAAATTAATTTGGAAGAAGATGCTAAACCAGTTCATGATCATCAACGACGGCTGAATCCTAAAATGAAAGAAGTGGTAAGAAAAGAAATACTAAAGCTTCTTGAGGCAGGTATAATTTATCCCGTTGCTGATAGTCAGTGGGTAAGTCCTGTCCATTGTGTCCCTAAGAAGGGAGGTATTACTGTCGTTCCAAATGATAAAGATGAATTGATTCCTCAAAGAATTATTACAGGTTATAGGATGGTAATTGATTTCCACAAATTAAATAAAGCCACTAAAAAGGATCATTACCCCTTACCTTTTATCGATCAAATGCTAGAAAGATTATCCAAACATACACATTTTTGTTTTCTAGATGGATATTCTGGTTTATCTCAAATACCTGTGTCAGCTAAAGATCAATCAAAGACTACTTTTACTTGCCCTTTTGGTACTTTTGCTTATAGACGTATGCCTTTTGGTTTATGTAATGCACCTGCTACCTTTCAAAGATGCATGATGGCTATATTCTCTGACTTTTGTAAAAAGATTTGTGAGGTTTTCATGGATGATTTCTCCATCTATGGATCCTCTTTTGATGATTGCTTGAGCAACCTTGATCGAGTTTTGCAGAGATGTGAAGAAACTGATCTTGTCTTGAATTGGGAAAAGTGCCACTTTATGGTTAATGAAGGTATTGTCTTGGGGCATAAAGTTTCTGAAAGAGGTATTAAAGTTGATAAAGCCAAGGTTGATGCTATTGAAAAGATGTCATGTCCCAAGGACATCAAATGTATAAGAAGTTTCCTTAGTCATGCCGGATTTTATAGGAGGTTCATTAAGGAGTTCTCAAAAATTTCTAGGCCTATGACTAATTTATTACAAAAAGATATACCATTTGTTTTTGATGATGATTGTGTAGAAGAATTTGAAGTACTTAAGAAAGCATTGATCTCTGCACCTATTGTTCAGCCACCTGATTGGAATTTACCCATTGAAATTATGTGTGATGCTAGTGATTATGCTGTAGGTGTTGTTCTAGGGCAAAGAGTTGATAAGAAATTAAACATTATTCAATATGATAGTAAAACCCTAGACAATGCTCAAAGAAATTATGCTACTACTGAAAAGGAATTCTTAGCAGTTGTATTTGCTTATGATAAGTTCAGACCTTATATTGTTGATTCTAAAGTAACTATTCACACTGATCATGCTGCTATTAAATATCTTATGGAAAAGAAAGATGCTAAACCTAGACTTATTAGATGGGTTCTCTTGCTACAAGAATTTGATTTACATATTGTTGATAGAAAGGGAGCTAAGAACCCCGTTGCACACAACTTGTCTAGGTTAGAAAATGTGCTTGATGACCCACTTCCTATTGATGATAGCTTTCCTGATGAGCAACTAAATGTCATAAATGCTTCTCATACTGCTCCATGGTATGCTGATTATGCTAATTACATTGTTGCTAAGTTTATACCACCTAGTTTCACATACCAGCAAAAGAAAAAGTTCTTCTATGATTTGAGGCATTAATTTTGGGATGACCCACATCTTTATAAAGAAGGAGTAGATGGTGTTATTAGACGTTGTGTACCTGAGCATGAACAGGAACAGGTCCTACGCAAGTGTCACTCCGAAGCTTATGGAGGACACCATGCTAGACATAGAACTGCACATAAGGTATTGCAATCTGGTTTTTATTGGCCTACTCTCTTCAAGGATGCCCGTAAGTTTTTCTTATCTTGTGATGAATGTCAAAGAATTGGTAATATTAGTAGACGTCAAGAAATGCCTATGAGTTATTCACTCGTTATTGAACCATTTGATGTTTGGGGATTTGACTATATGGGACCCTTTCCTTCCTCTAATGGATATGCACATATTTTAGTTGCTGTTGATTACGTTACCGAGTGGGTAGAAGCTATTCCAACTAGTAGTGCTGATCATAACACTTCTATTAAAATGCTTAAAGAAGTTATTTTTCCGAGATTTGGAGTCCCTAGATATTTAATGACTGATGGTGGTTCACATTTTATTCATGGTGCTTTCCGTAAAATGCTTGCTAAATATGATGTTAATCATAGAATTGCACCCCCTTATCACCCTCAGTCTAGTGGTCAAGTAGAATTGAGTAATAGAGAGCTCAAATTAATTTTGCAAAAGACTGTTAATAGTTCTAGAAAGAATTGGTCCAAGAAACTTGATGATGCATTATGGGCCTATAGAACTGCATATAAAAATCCTATGGGTATGTCTCTGTATAAAATGGTTTATGGAAAAGCATGTCACTTACCTCTCGAACTAGAACACAAGGCATATTGGGATGTTAAAGAGCTCAATTATGATTTTAAACTTGCCAGTGAGAAGAGGTTATTTGATATTAGCTCACTCGATGAATGGAGAACCCAAGCCTACGAAAATGCCAAGTTGTTTAAAGAAAAAGTAAAAAGATGGCATGATAAAAGGATACAAAAGCGTGAGTCTAATGTAGGTGATTACGTATTGCTATACAACTCTTGTTTAAGATTTTTTGCAGGAAAACTTCTCTCTAAATGGGAATGTCCTTACGTTATCGAGGAGGTCTATCGTTCCGGTGCCATAAAAATCAACAACTTTGAAGGCACAAATCTGAAGGTGGTGAACGGTCAAAGAATCAAACATTATATCTCAGGTAATCCCATAAATGTTGAAACCAATGTTATTGAAACCGTAACCCCGGAGAATACATAAGGGACACTTTCCGGAATGTTTTAGACTCCGAAAAGGAACAGGTATGTGGTACGATAAGTAAACCGACTTGAAAACAGTTTTTAAGACAATATTTCTCTGTTTTGGAATATTTAGAAAAATAGAAAAATAAGAAGTAGTCTGGGAAGGACACGAGGGCTCCACGAGGGTGGAGGGCGCGCCCTACCCCCTGGGCGCGCCCCCCTACCTCGTGGGCACCTCGTGTGCTCTCCGGACTCCGTTTTCGTACACGACACGTATTTTGGTCGGTAAAAATTCATTATATAATCTCCCGGGGGTTTTGACCACCGTATCACGTAAAAATCTCCCATTCTTGTTTCAAGCTGTTTTCTGCCAGGGTTGTCGAAGCTAAGCATCATGTCGTCTCCCTCCTCCTCCAACAATGGGGGCAACGATGCTTGGCTAATGATGATAGAGCTGAAGAGAGAAGACCCATGGAGACCCACAAGGATGGAGGGATCAAGAAGGCCACTGAGGACCAAGCTCCGGCAACAGAAGACATCCTTCAACTTAATCAGAATCTTCTTACCCCAACTGAGATCGAAGCTTTCAAGATGATCGAGTTAGCTCATATACAAAATAAGTATCTCACACGTGAAAATATTTTCTTGAAGGAGCATATCATCGCACTCAAAGGTACTATCCGCAAGTTAGAAGACCTCCTACGCTCGATGTGCGACTATCCATCATCAACAACTCCTCCTTCTTCACCAACAAAGGAGACATAATCACATGGGTATGGGCACTCCCCTTGGCAACTGCCAAGCTTGGGGGAGTGCCCCAGTATCGTATCACCATCACTTCTACCTTTACTGTTTTTCTTAGTTCGATCCTTTTGGTAATATCTTGTTCTAGTAGAATAAAAGTCTTAGTATGATCTAGTTGTGAGTTTTGCTTTATAATTCTTCTATGAAATCGAGTCCGTGAGCTATATAATAAAGATTAGTGTTGAGTCAAGGGCTTGATTAATTTGCCATGATCCTAAGGGAACAAAAGAAAAGAGAAAGAAATAAAAAGAAACAAAGAGATCATGTGAGTCTTATGGAGAGTAATGAGCTCACATAGAAAAAGTATGATGAATAAAAGTTGTTGAGAGTTGACAAGCATAGTTTTGGTCATCGGTGCAATTAATAGGAAGTAATAAAGAAAGATAGGTCTTCACATATAGATATACTATCTTAGATATCTTTTATGATTGTGAGCACTTATTAAAATATGACATGCTAAAGAGTTGATGTTGGACAAGGAAGACAACGTAATGGGTTATGTTTTCTTACATCTAAGATAAATTATATTGTCATGGATCATCCAACATGGTTGATCTTGGCTTTCCCTCTCATGCTAGCCAAATTCATCGCACCAAGTAGAGATACTACTTGTGCGTCCAAATAACCTTAAACCAGTTTTGCCATAAGAGTCCACCATACATACCTATGGATTGAGTAAGATCCTCCAAGTAAGTTGTCATCGGTGCGAAGCAATAAAAATTGCTCTCTAAATATGTATGACTTATTAGTGTGGGAGAAAATGAACTTTATACGATCGTGTGATATGGAAGAAATAAAAGCGACATACTGCATAATAAAGGTCCATATCACAAGTGGCAATATAAAGTGATGTTCTTTCACACTAAGATTTTGTGCGTCAAACCATAAAAGCGCATGACAACCTCTGCTTCCCTCTACGAAGGGTCTATCTTTTACTTTTATCTCCAACCTTGCATAAGTGTAACATCCCAAATTTTCAATTTGGAATGTTATACATTAGAGCATCTTTGCATATCATGTTTTATTGCATTTTGGTTGATCCTAGAAATTCCATGCAACTCAAGGACCTACGGAGAGAGTTGGGGATTTCGTTATTTTCATATTTGATGTTTTCTCGAATTATGAAAAGAGGATCGTTTGATTTTAATTATTTTTCTCTGAATTATTTCTTTCATTAAAAATGAAAGAGCAAGGATAAAATGACTTCATCAAAATAAATAAATATCATATATTTAATATTAAAATCAAATAAGGTTTTATTTTGGAGTTTTTCGCTATTTTATTTAAATTTAGGAAAAATGCGCATTTTTCAAAATTGCATTTAGGCCCCAAATAAATGTTCACCTTGTCCGGCTTGATTTTTTAAGTCGGGGAAAATTTATTTCGGGATTTTTGGAGTCCGTTTAGTATTTATTTTCTTTCTTTTTCTGCACGTCTAATTATTTTTAAAAAAAGTCGACCTACTTAGGGCCGTACTCGGCCAGGACTTCTCGGGCCAGGCCTTTATAAGCCGCGCCCCGAGGCCCGTTACCGCCGCCCCACCCGAAACCCTAACCCCGCTGCCGCCGCGCCGCCGCCCTCGTTCCCGCCCCGTGCCGCCCCGCTGCCGCCCCGCGCCGGAGCCCGCCGCCGCCGCCGCCCCGCCGGACCTCCCGCCGCCGCCGACGCGTCGGTTCCCGCCGGAGTTCGAGGTAGCCGCCGGTTTTTTAAGAACCGATCGGTTTATTTCATAAACCCTAGATCCATTTTTTTTCTAGATCCGGTTCGGTTTATTTTGTTCGGTTCATTTATTTAGCGAACGACCGCATTTAAGTTCATTTTAACGAACGGTTTCCATCGTTTAGACATAGACAACGAACGTTCGTTCGTTAGCCTATTCGTCGTTTTTCTTTTTCTCGGATGTTTCCGCGATTATTTCTGATCGCGATTCCTGATCCGATTTTCGTTTTAGTATAACTTTTCGCTCGTTTATCGGAATCAGGCAATTCAAGCGCCTAGAGTTTCGTCTCGAATCCCTCTTTTCGTTTAACCAACGCAAACAAGTTTTTGCTTCTGTAAAATTTGACTTAGATCCAGATTAGTAAACGAAGACCGTTTCTTTAGACGTTTGACTTCCGTCGCTTCGTTTGTTTTGATTCTTTTTGCAAACCGGAGTTCTTAAGTTGAACTTTCTGGTTAGATCTCTTATTTGAGTTTTACCTATGCATTAGATGAGTACTTATTGTATACTTGTTTGTTTGTTTGCGTTAGAGTACCCGGAGTGCGCCGCTTGCAACTTCGAGTCTCTAGGTTTCGCGGATCATCAGCAAGGCAAGTAACAGTTTGATCATACCTCTTACTACCCAGTTTTATTGCATTAGATCAAACCTCAAACATTGCATGATTAGGATCTAATTAAATTGTGGGTTTTGGGAAGTAGATGAGGTAGTACCTATTACCGGTTTTATTATCAAACCCTTGGGAGTTACTTCTACGTGTTGCTTATATTGCCATGCTATGCTAGTAGACGTGGATTGGGTGAGTGTATCCATGACAGATGTGAGATTGTTACTTAATGGTTTATTTAAGGTGGCAACTTTAATACACATCTGGGTGGATTGAGGCACCTGGGTATTCCAGCAATTGCCTATTTTTCTTTATGAACCACCACCCAGGCTCAAAGGGATCATGAGATTATTCATGCTAGAAACTTCCGTGTGCAGCCACAAGCTACTATGGGCTCTAGCATAGTTGATTAAGTCGTGCGAACTCTTAAAGTGGTAGACTAGTAGATGTAGGGGAAAGTAGGTGTAACGGTCTACCCGATCGTAAGGTGCTAGTGCTTCTGAAAGACTATGTCTCGGTCATCCGTTTCTCAAACACCATGTAGTGCGAGAATTCCAATGGAGGAGATCGAGTCTTGTGGGGAAAAGTGCGCAAACCTCTACAGAGTGTATAAACTAATCATGGTTAGCCGTGTCCCTGGTTATGGACATATTAAGTATCTAGTACTTGGATTATCATGTGAATTACATCATGTGACCTTAATTAATTTTGTTGGGTTTTAATGATGATGCTTAATCAGGATTGAGAGGGTGTCTACACTCTCAATGTTTAACAACGACCATGATAGTTAAAATAAAATTTATTCCTTTGCAGTAGGGAAAAATGGCTTTACGCAAAACTGTAACCATAGAGCTTTCCACCAGCCATATATGCATATAGTATAGCCTATTTCTGTTCATTACTCTCTATGTGTTACATTGCCAGCATATTCCATGTGCTGACCTGTTTTCGGGCTGCAACGTTCATGTTGCAGACTTTTCAGACGACGAGTAAGGAGTTTTAGGTCGTGGTTCTATACTCAGTGATGCCGTTGGAGTTGATGGACTCACTTATCTTCCAAGCCTTCCACTATTATCGTTATTACATGGCCTTAAGCCATATTATTTTGTAATAGGTTCTCTTTTGAGACACTCGTTGTAATAAGTGTGTGATTGCTACTCTGTTATAAATCCTTCAAGTACTGTGCGTGTCAGCATTACTGATCCAGGGATGACACTGAAGCACAGAGATCGGACCGTTTGAGGTTTGGTCGCTACAAGATGGTATCAGAGCACACGCTGACTGTAGGACACGACCACTAAGATAAAGACCTAGATCACTACTCACTCTTCTCATTTATGACTCCTCATCTTTTCTACTCTTTTAGGATGGCGGATGCAAGGAACAAGTTCACGCAACCGGATGAAGATACACCCTTTGGACGCCACCTGAAGGAAGTCACTAAGTACCTGAACATTGGATTACCGAGCTTCACCGGGACCTACAACGCCACTTTACCCGAGGAGGAGCGCTGGATGATTCAAGTTCAAGTTCCAGGAAGGACGTTCATGCCAGTCACCGAGCCCATAGAGTTTTCCTTTGATGCACCAACTTGGAGTCTAGGAAAGAGCATGGCAGCACACATCGCCATGGGACGTATTGGAGAAGTTTACTGCAATGATCTCAAGGATACTATCTACCAGATTTGTGGGCGCCGAGATGAGCACTGGGAAATTATCAGCACCAAGAAGGATAGATCAATCGCAGCTTTTATCTAGGAGTTAAGCCAACACATTCGACGTCAGGAAAACCAGATGTGCACAGACATGATAGATCTGAAGAAGGCGATGACAAGAATCACGGAGCTGGAGGAAGAACTCAAGGCTACACGTGAAGATTATGAGGAGGAAATCATCGTACTAGTGGAGAAGAATGACGACCTGATTAAGAAGATCAAAATATTCATGGGAGACCCCACACCAGTAAAGGAAGACGAAGAACCCAAGGAGATTCGCCCGGAATACTACATCATCATCGACGACACCGACTCTGACCTGAGCGATGATGACTATGTTGACGAAGCTGGAGCAGATATCATGGAGTCTGCAACCAAAGAATATTTCTAGTAGACCACCACATCAGTAGTAGTATTCCACCATGTAAATAGAGTAGTCCGAGCACTTTTGCGTTAGTTAGATCGATTGTATGCCCTTGTTTGATTGAATGAAGTGATTTTGTTTGCATTTGCCTCATGTGCATATGGGTAGTGTTTTCTCTCTAGACCTCTCTCTATTCTTAAATCTCATCTTTTCTAAACCCATCAGATGCCTCCGAGACGTGACAATGGATTTGCATTTCCACCGGAGCTCACTCAGTTGATCCAGCAGCAAAATGCGTTGATGCAGTTGCTAGTTCAGAATCAGAATCAGGGGAACAACAACAACAACAACAACAACAACCCACCACCACCACCACCTGTTGATCACTTAACCCGTTTCCTTAGACTGAATCCGCCGGTGTTCTCCAGTAGCACCGAGCCTATAGTAGCAGATGATTGGCTCCGCAAGATTGGAAGGGAGTTAACCACTACAGGATGTACCGATGATGAGAAGGTGCGCTTTGCCACACATCAGTTGGATGGACCAGGAGCATCATGGTGGGAGAATTACACTGTCACCTACCCTATAGCCATAGTGACATGGGACCAATTTCAGCAGGCTTTCCGTACAACCCATGTTTCAGCAGGAGCTATGGCCATGAAGAAGCATGAGTTTCACAACTTGCGCCAAGGAGGACGGACAATTGGCCAATACGTGGATGACTTTAGTAAGTTGGCACGTTATGCCCCGGATGACGTTGCTACGGATGCAGCTAAGCAGGAGAAGTTTCTGGAAGGACTGAATGATGAGTTGAGCATGCAGTTGATGGTAGCAACCTTCAACAACTACCAGGAACTAGTAGATCGTGCTCTTATGATTAAAGGGAAGCAGCAACAGATTGAGAACCGCAAGAGGAAGTATGGACAAGGGAAGTACAATTCAGGAGCTCAGCAGAAGCCACATTTTACCCCAAAATCAGGAGGACATTTTCAGCATACCCATGGAGGGGGAAGTTCGCATAATCATAATGGCCCCAAGAACGGTAATGGGAATGGGGGAAGCAACGGTCAGAACCGTACAAACCCATCAACCCCGGCCAAGAGAGGCCTGAGCCAAGTCACTTGTTATAAGTGTCAGAAGACCGGACATTATGCCAATGAATGTCCTGAAACCCAGAATGGCAATGGAAGCTCTGGGAAGAAGCCGAACCCTTTCAACAGGGGACAGGTGAACCACGTTAACGTGGAGGAGGTTGAAGCCCAGCCAGATGCAGTAATAGGTAAGTTTTTGGTTAAGTCATTTACTGCAATCATTCTTTTCGATACTGGTGCATCACATTCATACATATCAAGGGGATTCGTGGATAAGTATAACCTGCCCACCAAGGTTCTTAGAACACCTATGTTAGTAAGCTCACCAGGAGCGGAGTATATGTCCAGTAAAGGATGTTTTCAAATGCCATTGAGTATAGGTAGGCATGTGTTTCCCTCGGATTTAATCATTTTGGAATCGCAAGGTTTGGATGTAATTCTGGGTATGCATTGGCTATCGATGTATGGAGGAAACATCGATTGCGCCAATAAGTCAATTTTGCTTACCACCGCAGAAGGAAGAAGGGTCAAGTATGTATCACGGCATGTGCCGAATAGGACTCAAGTAAATTCCCTAACAAGAGTTGTACAGGAGGAAGTACCGGTGGTAAAGGATTTTCCGGATGTATTTCCAGAAGAGTTGCCAGGCATGCCACCGGATAGAGACATTGAGTTTTTGATTGAGCTTTTTCCAGGCACAGGACCAATATCTAAGAGACCATATCGAATGCCTGCAAAGGATTTGGAGTAGATTAAAAAGCAGATAGAGGAGTTACTGGATAAGGGATATATTGCCCAAGTTCGTCACCTTGGGGATCACCAGTACTTCTAGTGGAAAAGAAGGATGGATCATTAAGGATGGTTGTTGATTATCGAGGATTGAATGAAGTGACGATCAAGAATAAGTACCCACTGCCGATGATCAATGATTTGTTTGACCAATTGCAAGGACCAAAGGACTTTCCAAGATCGATTTGCAATCAGGATACCACCAGTTGAAGATTCGAGAGCAGGACATACCTAAGACAGCTTTTACTACGAGGTACGGGCTATATGAGTATACCGTTATGTCATTTGGACTGACTAACGCACCTGCTTATTTTATGAACATGATGAACAAGGTGTTTATGGAGTTTTTGGATAAGTTCGTTGTAGTCTTCATTGATGATATACTGGTTTACTCGAAGAATGAAGAAGAACATAAAGAACATTTGCGTTTGATACTTGGTAAGCTCAGAGAACATTAGTTATACGCCAAGTTCAGGAAATGTGAGTTTTGGTTGAAGGAAGTTGGATTCCTCAGACATGTTATATCCGGAGAAGGAATAGCTGTAGATTCCACCAAGGTTGTCACTGTGACAAATTGGGAAGCCCCAAGAATAGTTGGAGAGATCCGGAGTTTTCTTGGACTCGCAGGATACTACCGGAGATTCATTGAAAATTTCTTGAAGATTGCAAAACCTATGACGGAGTTGTTGAAGAAGGATACCAAGTTCAATTGGACTGAGGAATGTGAGGCCAGTTTCTAGGAGTTGAAGAAACGTTTGGTTACCTCGCCAGTGTTGATTCTGCCAGATCAGCGCAAGGATTATGAGGTGTATTGCGACGCTTGACGTCGAGGACTTGGAGCAGTGCTTATGCAGGAGGGAAGAGTTGTTTAGTATGCTTCACGATAGCTTAAGCCCCATGAGTTGAATTATGCTACACATGATTTGGAGTTAGCAGCCGTAGTGCATGCATTGAAGACTTGGAGACATTTTCTCATTGGAAACCATTGTGAGGTGTACACGGATCACAAGAGTTTGAAGTACATCTTCACGTAGAAGGAGTTGAATCTCCAGCAAAGGAGATGGTTGGAGCTCATCAAGGATTATGACATGAGATTGCATTATCACCCCAGAAATGCTAACGTAGTAGCCGATGCGTTGAGCCGCAAGAGCCATGTCAACACACTCATGACCGGAGAGTTACCAAAGGAGTCAGCCGAGGACCTTCTGAACTATGTTTGGAGATAGCTCCGAGAGGCTATGTAGCAGCATTGGAGGTTCAGTCTACTTTGATGGATAGGATCAGAGAAGCTCAGAAGACCGACAAGGAGATTGCCTTTATTAAAGAGAAAATGAGTAAGGGAAAAGTTAAAGGATTTCGTGAGGATGAACATGATACCTTATGTTTTGAGTCCGCGTTTCTGTGCCTAATGACCCAGAGATCAGGAAGCTAATTCTACAAGAGGCCCATGATTCGCCGTACTCAATTCACCCAGGAAATACCAAGATGTATTTGGATTTGAAGGATACTTTTTGGTGGACCGGAATGAAGAAGGATATTGCGGAGTATGTAGCCGTTTGTGATGTATGTCAGAGAGTAAAGGCAGAGCATCAGAAGCCAGCAGGATTGCTACAGCCATTGTCGATACCCGAATGGAAGTGGGATAAGCTAGGCATGGATTTTATCACGGGATTACCCAGGACCCGTTCAGGCTATGACTCGATATGGGTTATAGTCGATCGCTCGACGAAGGTAGCTCATTTCATCCCAGTGAAGACTACTTACAGCAGTGCCAAGTTGGCTAAGATATACATGACTAGGATCGTATGTCTGCATGGAGTTCCGAGGATCATTGTATCAAATAGGGGAACTCAGTTTACCTCAAAGTTCTGGAATCAGTTGCACGAAACTTTGGGTACCAGACTAGAGTTCAGTACAGCTTTCCATCCATAGAGCGATGGACAGACCGAGAGAGTCAATCAAATTTTGTAGGATATGCTGAGAGCTTGTGCGCTAGATTATGGATCTAGTTGGGATAATAACTTGCCATATGCGGAGTTCTCTTACAACAACAGTTATCAATCCAGTTTGAAGATGGCCCCTTTTGAAGCCTTGTACGGAAGACGGTGCTGAACACCATTGTTTCGGGATGAAGTTGGAGACCGCCAGTTGTTTGGACCAGATTTGATTAAGGAGTCTGAACAGAAAGTGAAGTTGATTCGCGATAGGCTCAAGGTAGCCCAGTCCAGGCAGAAGAGCTGTGCAGATTCTAAACGCAAGGAGACAGTTTACAAAGTCGGAGACAGAGTTTATCTTCATGTATCCCCGCTTCGAGGAGTTATGCGTTTTGGAGTTAAGGGAAAGTTAGCGCCACGTTTTCTAGGACCATACAAAGTTTTGGAGCGTATGGGAGAAGTTTCTTACAAGTTGGAGTTGCCCAAAGGATTGTCGGGAGTTCATGACGTGTTCCACGTTTCCCAGTTGAAAAAGTGCCACACAGAGATGGCGGATATACCGCTGAGAGATACAGTGCCGTTGGAAGCAATACAGTTAGATAGCGATTTGACCTACGAGGAGAAACCAGTCAAGATACTCGAGTTTGCCAGCCGAGTTACACGTAGCTAGGTTATCAAATTTTGCAAGGTTCAGTGGAGTCACCATACCAAGGATGAAGCCACCTGGGAGCAAGAGGAAGATCTGCTGAAGGACCACCCTCACCTATTTTCTAGCCAACCCGAATCTTGAGGGAGAGATTCATCCTAAGGGGGGTAGGTTTGTAACATCCCAAATTTTCAATTTGGAATGTTATACATTAGAGCATCTTTACATATCATGTTTTATTGCATTTTGGTTGATCCTAGAAATTCCATGCAACTCAAGGACCTACGGAGAGAGTTGGGGATTTCGTTATTTTCATATTTGAGGTTTTCTCGAATTATGAAAAGAGAATCGTTTGATTTTAATTATTTTTCTTAGAATTATTTCTTTTATTAAAAATGAAAGAGCGAGGATAAAATGACTTCCTCAAAATAAAGAAATATTAGAGATTTAATATTAAAATCAAATAAAGTTTTATTTTGGAGTTTTTCGCTATTTTATTTGAATTTAGGAAAAATGCGCGTTTTCAAAATTACGTTTAAGACCAAGATAAATGTTCACCTTGTCCGTCTTGATTTTAGAAGTCGGGGAACATTTATTACGGGATTTTTGGAGTCCGTTTAGTATTTCTTTTCTTTCTTTTTCTGCACGTCAAATTATTTAAAAAAAAGTCGACCGACTTAGGCCGTACTCGGCCAGGACTTCTTGGGCCAGGCCTTTATAAGCCGCGCCCGAGGCCCGTTACCGTTGCCCCACCCGAAACCCAAACCCCGTCGCCGTTGCCGCCGCTGCCCGCGCTGCCGTCCCGCGCCGCCAGCGCTACCGCCCCGCGCCGCCCCGCCGGACCTCCCGCCGCCGCCGACTCGCCGGATCCCACCGGAGTTCGAGGTAGCCGCCGGTTTTTTAAGAACCGATCGTTTTTATTTCGTAAACCCTAGATCCGTTTTTTCTAGATCCGGTTCAGTTTATTTTCGTTGGTTTAGTTATTTAGCGAACGACCACTTTTACGTTCGTTTTAATGAACGGTTTCCACCGTTTAGACGCAGACAACGAACGTCTGTTCGTTAGCCTGTTCATTGTTTTTCTTTTTCTCGGATTTTCCCGCGATTATTTCTGATCACGATTCCTGATCCGATTTTCGTTTTAGTATAACTTTTCGCTCGTTTATCGGAATCAGGCGATTCAAGCGCCTAGAGTTTCGTCCCAAAACCCTCTTTCCGTTTAACCAACTCAAACAAGTTTTTTCTTCTGTAAAATTTGACTTGGATCCAGATTAGTAAACGAAGCCTGTTTCTTTCGCCGCTTGACTTCCGTCGCTTCGTTTGTTTTGATTCTTTTTGCAAACCGGAGTTCTTAAGTTGAACTTTCTGGTTAGATCTCTTATTTGAGTTTTACCTGTGCATTAGGTGAGTACTTATTGTATGCTTGTTTGTTTGTTTGTGTTAGAGTACCCGGAGTGCGCCGCTTGGTACTTCGAGTCTCTAGGTTTTGCGGATCATCAGCAAGGCAAGTAACACTTTGATCATACCTCTTACGGCCCAGTTTTATTGCATTAGATCAAACCTCAAACATTGCATGATTAGGATCTAATTAAATTGTGGGTTTTGGGAAGTAGATGAGGTAGTACCTATTACCTGTTTTATTATCAAACCCTTGGGAGTTACTTCTATGTGTTGCTTATATTGCCATGCTATGCTAGTAGACGTGGAATGGGTGAGTGTATCCATGACAGATGTGAGATTGTTAATTAATGGTTTATTTAAGGTGGCAACTTTAATACACATCTGGGTGGATTGAGGCACCTGGGTATTCCAGCAATTGCCTGTTTTTCTTTATGGACCGCCACCCAGGCTCAAAGGGATCATGAGATTATTCATGCTAGAAACTTCCGTGTGCAACCACAAGCTACTATGGGCTCTAGCATAGTTGATTAAGTCGTGCGAACTCTTACATTGGTAGACTAGCAGATGTAGGGGAAAGTAGGTGTAACGGTCTACCCGATCGTAAGGTGCTAGCGCTTCTGAAAGACTATGTCTCGGTCATCCGTTTCTCAAACACCATGTAGTGCGAGAATTCCAACGGAGGAGATCAAGTCTTGTGGGGAAAAGTGCGCAAACCTCTACAGAGTGTATAAACTAATCATGGTTAGCCGTGTCCCCGGCTATGGACATATTGAGTATCTAGTACTTGGATTATCATGTGAATCTCATCATGTGACCTTAATTAATTTTGTTGGGTTTTAATGATGATGCTTAATTGGGATTGAGAGGGTGTCTACACTCTCAATGTTTAACAACCACCATGATAGTTAAAATAAATTTATTCCTTGGCAGTAGGGAAAAATAGGCTTTACGCCAAACTGTAACCATAGAGCTTTCCACCAGCCATACACTAGTAGAAAAAGGGTCAAATGTGAAGCACATTAGTGCCGGTTTGAATTTGAGCCGGCACTAATGTGTACATTAGTGCCGGTTCCAACGGCTAGCCGGGCCGCTCTCATTAGTATCGGTTCGTGGCGAACCTTTAGCGCCGGTTCGTGCCACGAACCGGTACTAAAGTGAGTGGTGGCAGGATGTTGTCAGTCTGGGGCCCCTCCAGCACCATTAGTACCGGGTCGTATCACGAACCGGTACTAAAGCTCGTCCTACATAGACCCTTCGTCCACCCGAGCTCGCTCTGTTCTTCCCCTTTCCCCTCTCCTCTCTGTTCTTTTCCCTCTTCCTCTCAAGCTCATCACACATTTTGCCCAAGATTTGAAGGCCCCCATCCATTCAAATGATCACAAAGGTTAGCAACTCTTTCCTTTCACCTCTCATTGCTAGATTAGCTTGTGCAATGCTTTATATAGTGATTGAGTTTTGAGTTTAGTAATTTGGGAGGAATTATATATATGTGCTAGTATTTGATTTATATGCAATCTGAGGTCAAAAATAACACTTAGTTTTGCATATGTAGGTGTGGTTTACTTAGTACCTTCTAAATCTCCGTCGTAACCACTGTCGATCGCTCGCAACGTCCCGTCGCCGGCACCACCTTGTGGTGAGCCTCTTGTTCATGAAGTTTTATATAAAAAAATGATGTTTGTGTGATTTGGATATATATTTACTCGTATAATTATCTTACCCATACGTTGTTTGTTATGCATAGTGCCATGGTTTTGATATCCGTCCCCGTCGGCCCTCGTCCGGGTTATGATTCGGATGTGGTATATTCTCTTTTAAAACTATTCATTGCATTTCGTGTTTATGACAAATTATGCCCATCAAGTTGACATAGATATTTGTATGTAGGAGGTAGTTGAACCCGAAATTCCAACCGACCCTATTGTCGAGAGGTTAAATTTAGTTGAAAGAAAGAACAAGGATTTGAAGGAAAAATTGAAAAGAATTGAGGGGGAGAAGATGGAATTGGAGTTGCATGTTGCCGATGTCGTCGATGATCACAAGATTAAGATGGAGTAAAAAGCGCTTCAAGATTACAAAGATTAGAAAATATGCCATTCGTAGTGAGGCTTGGTATCATTATGCTGTTGGATCAATTGTTACCTTAGTTGCGATCTTGATCGTATTTGTTGTTGCATTTAAATTCTTTAGCTAGAGAGTTATTTGTTCGTTGCATTGAAGTGTTGTATGCTCTTTATGTATGAACTTTATGTATGAACTTTATGTATTGTATTAATTTGATGTTTTCGGTGCTGTGTATTGAAGATGAGCCGGCAATGGATGTACGATGACCGATGCTCTTCCGAGTTCATTAATGGTGTGCATACTTTTCTGCTTGCGGCTGAGGCAAACAAGCGAGCAGATGGTTTTATGCATTGTCCATGTCCTGGCTGTAAGAATGGTCGCAATTACTCTATGTCAAGAACCATTCACGTCCACCTGTTTGAGTCTGGTTTCATGCCCCACTATAATGTTTGGACCAAGCATGGAGAAAGAGGGGTTATGATGGAAGACAATGAAGAAGAAGAGGACGACGACAGCTATCCTAGCGATGGGTTCCCTAAATACGATGATACAACAATGAGGGAAGAAGCTGAGCCGGTAATGCGGGAAGAAGCTGAGTCGGCAATGCGGGAAGAAGCTGAAGAAGAGGCATCGGATGAGCCCGTTGATGATCTAGGTCGGGCCATTGCCGATGCAAAGAGAAACTATGCAAGTGATTTGGAGAAGAAGTTGCAGCACATGTTAGAGGATAACAAAAAATTATTGTACCCGAATTGCGAAGGTGACAAGAAAAAGCTGGGCACCACACTGGAATTGCTGCAATGGAAGGCAGAGAATGGTGTATCTGACAAGGGATTTGGAAAGTTGCTGGTAATGATAAAGGATATGCTTCCAAAGGACAACGAATTGCCCGAGAGTACGTACCAAGCAAAGAAGGTTGTCTGCCCTCTAGGGTTAGAGGTGCAGAAGATACATGCATGCCCTAATGATTGCATCCTCTACCGCCGTGAGTACGAGGATTTGAACGCTTGCCCGGTATGCAGTGCATTGCGCTATAAGATCAGCCGCGATGACCCTGGTGATGTCGAGGGTGAGCGCCCTAGGAAGAAGATTCCTGCCAAGGTGATGTGGTATGCTCCTATAATACCACGGTTGAAACGTTTGTTCCAAAACAAAGAGCATGCCAAGGCGATGCGATGGCACAGAGAAGACCGTAAGAAAGATGGAAAGTTGAGAGTACCTGCTGACGGGTCGCAGTGGAGAAAAATCGAAAGAAAGTATGGGAAGGAGTTTGCAGATGACGCAAGGAATGTATGGTTTGGTCTAAGCGCAGATGGCATTAATCCTTTTGGGGAGCAGAGCAGCAACCATAGCACCTGGCCTGTGACTTTATGTTTGTATAACCTTCCTCCTTGGTTGTGCATGAAGCGGAAGTTCATTATGATGCCAGTGCTCATCCAAGGCCCTAAGCAACCCGGCAATGACATTGATGTGTACCTAAGGCCATTAGTTGAAGAACTCTTACAACTGTGGAATGGAACAGGTGTACGTGCGTGGGATGAGCACATGGGGGAAGAATTTGACCTAAAGGCGTTGCTGTTCGTGACCATCAATGATTGGCCTGCTCTCAGTAACCTTTGAGGACAGACAAACAAGGGATACCGCACATGCATGCACTGTTTGGACGATACCGACAGTATATATTTGGCTAATTGTAAGAAGAATGTGTACCTGGGACATCGTCGATTTCTTCCAAGCAGGCATCCCGTAAGAAAGAAAGGCAAGCATTTCAAAGGTGAGGCGGATCACCGGACGAAGCCTCGCCACCGTACTGGTGCTAATGTACATGATATGGTCAAGGATTTGAAGGTGGTCTTTGGAAACGGTCCTGGTGGACAACCTTTTCCGAATGACGCTGACGGACACGCACCCATGTGGAAGAAGAAATCTATATTTTGGGACCTGCCCTATTGGAAAGACCTAGAGGTCTGCTCCGCAATCGACGTGATGCACGTGACGAAGAATCTTTGTGTGACCCTGCTTGGCTTCTTGGGCGTGTATGGGAAGACAAAAGATACACCTGAGGCACGGGAGGACCAGCAACGTATGCACGGAAAAGACGGCATACATCAGGGTCATGCAAGCTACGCTCTTACCAAAGAAGAGAAGGAAATCTTCTTTGAATGCCTGCTTAGTATTAAGGTACCGTCTGGCTTCTTGTCGAATATAAAGGGAATAATAAACATGGCAGAGAAAAAGTTCCAGAACCTAAAGTCTCATGACTGCCACGTGATTATGACGCAACTGCTTCCGGTTGCATTGAGGGGGCTTCTACCGGAAAACGTTCGATTAGCCATTATGAAGCTATGTGCATTTCTCAATCCAATCTCTCAGAAGGTAATCGATCCAGAAATCATACCAAGGTTAGAGAATGATTTGGTGCAATGTCTTGTCAGTTTCGAGTTGGTGTTCCCACCATCCTTCTTCAACATCATGACGCACGTCCTAGTTCACCTATGCGAAGAGATTAACATTTTGGGTCCTGTATTTCTACACAATATGTTCCCCTTTGAGAGGTTCATGGGAGTCTTAAAGAAATATGTTCATAACCGTGCTAGGCCAGAAGGAAGCATCTCCAAGGGCCATGAAAATGAGGAGGTCATTGAGTTTTCTATTGACTTTATTCCTGACCTTAAGCCGATTGGTGTTCCTGAATCGCGGCATAAGGGCAGACTGGATGGAAAAGGCACGCTAGGAGGGGAACAAATAATATGTATGGACGGACATTCTCTCACTGAAGCACACTACACAGTTCTACAGAATTCCGCCTTGGTGGCTCCGTATATGGATGAACAGAAGAATTTTCTACGCTCCAAACACCCGGAGCGGTCTGATGACTGGATTACACGTGAACAAACCAGGAGTTTCGCCAGCTGGTTGCAGACACGTACCATGCATGACACCTCTATTGAAGATGACCTGTACTTGTTGTCCCAATTACCATCTTCGAATATAATGACTTTCAAAGGGTACGAGATAAATGGTAATACATTTTAGACGATCACCCAAGATAAGAAGAGCACCAACCAAAACAGTGGTGTCCGCTTTGATGCAGAGACCAAGACAGGAAAGGAAACATATTATGGTTATATACAGGACATATGGGAACTTGACTATCGACGTGGTTTGAAGGTCCCTTTGTTTCGGTGCAAATGGGTCAATATGACACGAGGCGGGATAACGGAAGACCCGCAGTACGGAATGACAACAGTGGATCTCAACAATCTTGCGTATGCAGACGAACCATTCGTCCTAGCCAATGATGTGGCACAGGTTTTCTATGTGAAGGACATGTCTACCAAGCCAAGAAAAAGAAAAGATAAGGAAGCAAATGCATCGTACGATGAGCCAAAGCGGCACATAGTTCTTTCTGGGAAGAGAAACATCGTGGGAGTGGATGACAAGACAGACATGTCAGAAGATTATGAAAAGTTTGATGAAATTGCTCCATTCATAGTGAATATTGACCTGAGCATCCCGTTAAATGATGAAGATTTTCCATGGTTACGGCGCAAAGGGACACACGCGAAGAAAAAGTTTCACACCCAAAGATCTGGGGTGTGATCGGCTTCACTATCATCACTTTCTTCTGTGTTTCACACCCAGGAGGGAATCTCTATAATAGTTAGGGTAGTTATGTGTTTTGGCATTTGAAACGCGAAGGAATTTTATGTGCAAACAAATTCTTTCATGCCTTTACTGATTTTTTTAAAGTTAAATGACCCTGAAATTGAAAAGCATTTCAAATGAACTCAGAAAAGGTTGAAAGTTGGCATGGTATAATAATTTCACCCACATAGCATGTGCAAAAAAGTAGAGAGGGTTACCGCAAAAACTGGATGCACTTCGTGTACTAAATGGACAATCTCTTTCAAAGTATCAGGGTTTCGGACGAAAACTCATCCGTTACAAAAGGCATTTCATTTTTTAAATAACCTAAGCATTACCAAATTGAATATAATGATAAAACACACTAATATTAAACATAAGAAAAAAGAATCACTGAAAAATCTATTCTCAAAGTTAAGTCATTCACAAACTAGTGATTTACACAAATTTCAAATAAATCAAAATTTAAACTATTCAAATTTGTAAACTACCGGTACTAACAGAAAGTTTGTAATATTTTGTACCTAAAGCAAAAATATTCACAAAGGAACTCTAAATACAACAAAAAAACAACTCAAACAAAAATAAATAAAGCAAAAAAAGAAAAAAAGCCCACCTACTGCGCCACAGTGGCCTGCATACGACTAGAAACCCAACCTGTTGTTGGGCCAAGATGCAGGTCCGCAAAGGCCCAGTAGGCCCACAGGGCAGCACAGAACATTTAGGTCCAGTAGGCCTGCTTTGGAGAGGAGCTCGAGGGAGCTACCGCACTGGGGCTTATAAACCAGTGCGGACGCCCCTCGGCTAGCGAGGTGGGACGAAACATTTCACACCGCACCTGCGCCAGCGCACCCCCTTTAGTGCTGGGTGGTAGCACCAACCGGTACTAAAGGGGGGGCCTTTAGTACCGGTTGGAGCCACCACCCGGCTCTAAGGGGGGTGCGGTTCCCACCGCTTGGCCTGGCCAAAACAGGCCTTTAGTACCGGTTGGTGGCTCCAACCGGTACTAAAGGTCCATCCTATATAACTAAACACTTCAAAAATTTCAGTTTCTCCTCTGCTTCTTCTCCTCTGCCCCGTCGCCCGCCGCCCCCGTCTCCATAACCCTCGTCGCCACCCCCGTCCCTGTCGTCGCCGCCCCGTCGTCCCCGTCCCCGTCGTTCCCGTCGTCACCATATCCCGGCCCGTCCCCG
>NC_041390.1:483755506-483778852 GCF_002162155.2 Triticum dicoccoides | reverse complement strand
GTCCCCGTCGTTGCCGCCCCGGCCCGTCCCCGTCGTCGCCGCCCCGTCCCTGTCCCCATCGTCGCCATCCCTGTCGTCGCCGCGCCCGTCGCCGTCCCCGTCGCCGCCCCCCCATCGCCTCTCGCCTCGCTGGTGAGCACACACACATACATTTTTTTAGTTTTTTTAGTTATAGAAATAGTTATAAAAATGTTAGAAATTTTTCTTTTTTTAGTTATAGAAATAGCTAGTTATATAGCATTGTTAGAAATGTTATAGAAATGTTAGAATTGTGAGAAATTTTTCTTTTTTTAGTTATAGAAATAGTTATAAAATAGTTAGAATTGTTAGAAATTTTTATGTTTTTTAGTTATAGAAATAGTTATAAAAATGTTAGAAATTTTTCTTTTTTTAGTTATAAAAATATTAGAAATGTTATACAAATGCTAGTTATATATATAGAAATGTTATAATTTTTTCTTCTGTTTTTTAGTTATAGAAATATTAGAAATGTTAGTTATATAGCATTGTTAGAAATGTATAAGAATGTTAGTTATATAGAAATGTTAGAAATTTTAGTTATCAAAATCCAATCATTAAAAAATGTTACTTTTTGTGGGCATATAGCTAGTATTTGTTCTCGATGATGCCCGGCCCGCATCCTCGCCGTCGACCCATCCGCGACGACGTCCGACTGACCCATGTCCGGGACTGGGCTCCGCCGGGCTGGCACTGGGTGGTGCTGCCTGGAGGGGCGCGCCGCTTGATGAGGAACCCGGCCTCGGGTCCCGTCGTCGACCCTGATCTCGTTTGGTGGCGTTCGTGTGGGCCAGTTTTGGTGCGGAGGGAGCTGGCCTCGCCAGAGGTGATACGTCGCCGTGTCAGGGAGGAGGACGAGCACGTCCATCACTACATGGTTGCGTTAGAGGGCGGCAGGTTCTCCAATACCTGGAAGTTTCTTCAGGGATCTCACTTCAGCTATGATCCTATGAGGGTTCCTTCTCTTTGGGTGTCCACCGCCCGTGCCGCAGGAACCGCGAGTGTCCTAGATTCTTCTGTAGTATTCGATCTTTATTAGCTACCTAGCCAGTTATGTACTCCATATATAATATTCGAGACGATGTATTCGAGATTATATATTATTCAAGACGATGTATTCGAGATTATATCTATTATTCGAGACGATGTATTCGAGATTATATCTATTATTCGAGACGATGTATTCGAGATTATATCTATTATTTGAGACGACATATTCGAGATTATATTTGATGATGCTTATTATGTACTATGATTGATTCAGTTTTTCCTTATTAATTGATTGCATCCATGCATTGTAATTTGAATATATTTCTTTTGGATTAGTTAAACAAAACCTATGGCGGACAATATCGACAAAGAGGAGAAGAGGCCCTGTTCAATAT
This sequence comes from Triticum dicoccoides, assembly GCF_002162155.2. Taxonomy (NCBI): domain Eukaryota; kingdom Viridiplantae; phylum Streptophyta; class Magnoliopsida; order Poales; family Poaceae; genus Triticum; species Triticum dicoccoides. Next base: position 483,777,449 of record NC_041390.1, on the reverse strand, counting down.
CATACGCAATCCTCGCGGGCCAGATGATGATCAGAATGAAGAAGATTATGACGGCTCCGAATATCTAAACAACACCGGGGAGGGTGATATGATATTCGATCGCGACGACCGAATTGATGAAGTCGTGAACTATGAACATGACGAAGAAAATGTTGATCTTGAAACAACAAAGACCGGCGAGGTATATATATTTATATAAGCAAGCATCTTGGTGATCATCACATGTTTTAAATGACTTGAAGATATATTAATGAATCAATCTTTCTTCTTTCAGCCATCCGGATCGAGCAAATCTTCAGGCAACAGGACGAAACGAGGCCCCAACAAAAAGTTGAAGTAGGGCGTAAAGTACAATATCGAGGCAATCAGACCTAATGGCGAACCATTTGCGCCTAAGAAGATTGCGGACAAGTTCGTTCGTCAGTGCGGAGTTCTTGTGAAGGACCAACTCCCGATCTCCCTTCAAGAATGGAGAGAGCCATCAAAGCCATGTCCAGGAGTTACTTTTGTCGACGACAGACAAAAACATTTGCTTTGGGAAATGCCATGGAACATTTCACCCTACCAGATCATTTCACAAATGTAGATGTGGAGAAAGTCAAGGACGCTGCTCTTAGGAAGATGGCGGTTGCATTCAAGAACCACAAGATTCATGAATGGGCCAAGTATGTCAACGGAGGAAGGAAGACTCCAGTATTCGAGGGAACACTAGAGAACCAAAGTGCTCATTGGGACGATTTCATGAAATTCAAGGATTCGGAATTATCTAAGGAACGATCGAGAATAAACAAGGCCAATGCCGCAAAAAAGGATAAGTTCCATAAGCTGGGGCCAGGTGGCTATGCGGTGGGAATGCCTAAGTGGGATAAGTTTGAGAAAGAGATGCTGGATGCAGGTGTCAATCCAGAAACATTGAGCTGGCCCCCCAGGTGCATGACTTGGTTCTATGCGCATGGGGGGGAGTTGGACCCGAAGACAGGCATAGTTTCCAAGAAGGCATGTCTGGACAGAGCCGAAGATAAGCTACTTGTTGCAATAGAAGAGGCTTGATCCGGGTTGTTCGAGCCCAACAGAGAGAACGACGAGCTTACGCGTGCCCTGGGAAATCCTGAACACCTGGGAAGAACACAAGGCATGGGCGCTATTCCGTGGTATGAGGGGTTTTCGGAATGGAACACCGACTACAGAACCCGTGCGAGAAAGAAGATTGCGGAGGAGAAGAAGAGGAAGATGGAGGAGGAGCAGAGGAAGCTAGACTATGGACGCCTTCAAGGCCTAGAATCAGCGCACGCGGACTTGGCAATCAAATTCCAGCGGCAGCAGGAGCAGATCGACTCACTTAGCCAGCAAAGGGGGTCTCAGCAGCTAGCGGATGATCCACCAATGGATAGCACCGTCCCATCCATGCTGAGAAGCAGCGTGGGTTCCGCCCCGGGCGACGCATTGCTGGATAGCTACCCAGTGGATGACATCATGGAGAACACTAACTGCGAGCTACACTTCAAAATGAAGAACATATCCATGAAGGTGGCGGACGCCCTTGCTTTTACAAATCCCCCCGAGGCAACCTTCCATTGCAACCCGATTCCAGCGGGCTATGCTCGTGTCTTGGTTGATGAGGTGGTGGACCAATATTCGGGGCTAGAGCTTGACATTCCTGGAGGTGACGATGAGCACACACTAGGAGAGGCCAACCATAGTATCATCCTATGGAGAAAGGATTGCATCATCTTTCGAAGGCCACCGACATCGCATCATCCGACTCCTCGTCGTAGTCCGCCACCGAGTCAGCAGACTCCCGCTCCTCCAAGTCCACCAACGCGTCAGGCCACTCCTCCTCCATGTCCGGCACAGCTTCAGGCCACTCCTCCTCCAAGTCTGGCAAAGCGTCAGGCCACTCCTCCTCCAAGTCCGGCACAGCTTCAGGCCACTCCTTGTCCAAGTCCGGCACAGCTTCAGGCCACTCCTCCTCCTCCAACTCAGCCACGTCAGCCGTCTTCGCCGCCTCAGCAATCATGGAAGAGAGCCGCCTCAGCTATGGTGCGTAGCAGTACAAGTCGAGGTAGTACCGCAGGTACAGGCGGAGGCAAGCGATTTCAATATGGTCCAAGCCTCGCGCCTCTTCCGCAGAGGCCTTACGACAAGTCCGAGGAGGAAAACGTAGCCATATCGAAGGCCGAGGTGGAAGCCCATTTTGCACCGAGACCGCCACCGCCGCAAGGGGAGAAAGTGCCTGTGGAAAAGATTGACAACTTCATTCGTATGGATAGACCACCAGCTCCCAAGCCTGTTGACACAGACTATGAGCGCCACCTCAGGAAGTTAAATCGAACATGTCTACAGAAAGAGGCAAGCTCGAGCTCAAGAAAATCAGCTAGCAAAAAATGCGGTAAAACTGTTCCCCAGCTGGGAGAATAGGCGGCGCAATCAATCCCCCCGCTTGTTGTGCCAACAACACATGAGAGTAGGCGCGCCCAATATTATTGTGGGCAAACCATTAACGTTCCTGGGGTGGGCGATGTGGTAATAACCGAGGAGCATATTGCGCAGGCTGAATCGATCGGGATCACTGTTGGACAACTCCTCGATATCGAGCCCATGTCTCCGACTAGAGAGGAGGAAATAAAACGGAATTATTCCCGGAGCCAACCTTTGGTCGAGCCAGAGGAGGTCAATAAGCTCCCAACGAGAATGTATGCATTGCATCAATGGTACATGGACATTACCAAGATTTCCAATCGATAGTCCCTCATGGTGAATGTCAACGAGGAGCATTACTACCATAAGAAAGCTGTGACCGTTGAGTATTCAGAACTTTTTCAACTATACAATAAAGACGCACTCGACAAATCTATCGTCAGTTGCTATTGTCTATAAGTGATTTCTTTCTGTAATTTATGTCTCAAGCTAGCTGATCATTTTGATCAATCATTACCTGTAATTATCCTCACTATATTCTTTTCTGTGGTATTATGCAGGATGAAGATTTATGAAATAAAAAAAGGTGGACGCTATGGCATTGGGTTCATTGAGCCAAATACCATTAATGAATACACATGGAAAATAGATCCATATCAGGCAAAATGTGTAGAGGAAAGCATGCTACAGTTCTTCAAGGAACTCAAATACAATGAAGATATACTACTTCCTTACAACTTCCAGTGAGTCACACTGTCTTGTACTACAAATTCTGTTTTTCCCTACTAGCTATAGCTACATGTTTTTTCTTACATATGCCCGCTTAATTAAGACATGCAAACGTGTGTGCATGCAGATTTCACTGGATCTTGTTAATCATTAAAGTTGATGAAGGAACAGTTGAAGTACTAGACTCGCTACTTAAGAAAGCAAGTGACTACAGCATCGTGAAGGGGATAGTCAACAGGTAATTTCAATCATTATTAACTATATCTCGGCCTATTTAATTAGTTCATCATTTCCTGATAACAACTATTTAATAACCCATTTATTCATTTTCTTTGTCGGCGGGTAGGGCTTGGGCAAAGTTCATCAGGGTCACTCCAGGCCCATGGAAACAAAGTCTGAAATGGTATCGACCCAAGGTAAGTAATTATGTAGTACTAGCTAGCTGCCATCTCTTTAATTATCTTGCTTGATTAATTATTATCTGATCAAATTCCATTCTCGTAAAGGCCCTGAATCAGGCGCCGGGGAATGATCTATGTGCATACTACGTTTGCGAGAACATTCGCATGATGGCGTCCGAAAGGAGCAAATCTCAAAGACAGGAGTGGGTACGATATCGATTGTCAGAACATTATTCACAATTTTTACACCATTATCGATATCTAGTCACACAACTAATACACATGCATATTGATCTCCTTCTTAACAGTTCAAAGAGGTGCGGGACAAGCTCCTAGCACAGGACCGCATAAAAGCAATTCAAGAGGAAATAGCGGGATTTTTGCTCGACTAGGTCATAGATCCCAAAGGAGAGTACTATTACCCGCTACCGCCCCCATGAACCACTTCCAATTGTTATCGTGCTCCGAAGGCACCAATTAGCTAGGCTAATGCCACTGGCTCCGATGGCACCAATTAGGAGAAATTGTATTTATATACATGTGTGTATATATGTGTGAATTAATTAATGGTGGTTGTGAGACATTCGATGATATATATATATATATATATATATATATATATATATATATATTATGATCGGTTCTACTAGAAATTCTATTTATATATATGCATAACGTGTACAATATGTAGTATTGTAAAATACCAGCAAACAAAAAAGAATTAAATGGAAAACACAAAATTAAATGAAAAAGAAATCATAAACCCAACCCCCCCCCCCAATATTTTAATACCGGTTGATGACACCAACCGGTGCTAAAGGGCTCTCTGCCCCCGAAGCTGGCTCGTGCCACGTGGTTGCCCTTTAGCACCGGTTCATGCTGAACCGGTACTAAGGGGGGGGGGCTTTAGTGCCTACATTTTAGCGGCGGTTACCATACCTGCACTAAAGGGCCTTACGAACCGTTGCTATTGCCCGGTTCTGCACTAGTGATATATGCATATAGTATAGCCTATTTCTGTTCATTACTCTCTATGTGTTACATTGCCAGCATATTCCATGTGCTGACCCGTTTTTGGGCTGCAACGTTCATGTTGCAGACTTTTCAGACGACGAGTAAGGAGTTTTAGGTCGTGGTTCTATACTCAGTGATTCCGTTGGAGTTGATGGACTCACTTATCTTCCAAGCCTTCCGTTGTTATCGTTATTAGATGGCCTTAAGCCATATTATTTTGTAATAAGTTCTCTTTTAAGACACTCGTTGTAATAAGTGTGTGATTGCTTCTTTGTTATAAATCCTTCAAGTACTGTGCGTGTCAGCATTACTGATCCAGGGATGACACTGAAGCAAAGAGATCGGACCGTTTGAGGTCTGGTCGCTACAATAAGAGTCATGGTGATCTTCACCCTTCCTTTTTACATTTTTTCCTTTGGCAAGCATAGTATGTTGGAAAGATCCTGGTATATATGGCTAATTGGATGTGAGTTTTCATGAACTATTATTGTTGACATTACCCTGAGGTATAACGTTGGGAGGCAAAACTATAAGCCCCTATCTTTCTCTGTGTTCGATTAAAACTCCATACCCCTAAGTATTGCGTGAGTGTCAGCAATTTTGAAAGACTATATGATAGTTGAGTATGTGGACTTGCTGAAAAGCTCTTATACATTGACTCTTTCCTATGTTATGATAAATTGCAATTGCTCCAATGACTGAGATTATAGTTTGTTAGTTTTCAATGAAGTTTATGATTCATACTTGAAATTGTGATTGAATTATTACTCTAGCATAAGAGATTATATGGCAAGAATTATATAAGTTGCTGTTCTAAGAATGATCATGATGCCCTCATGTTCGTATTTTATTTTATCGACACTTCTATCTCTAAACATGTGGACATATTTTTCGATTTCGGCTTTCGCTTGAGGACAAGCGAGGTCTAAGCTTGGGGGTGTTGATACGTCCATTTTACATCATTCTTTTATATAGATATTTATTGCATTATGGTATGTTATTACACATTATGTCACAATACTTATGCCTATTCTCTCTTATTCTACAAGGTTTGCATAAGGAGGGAGAATGCCGGCAGCTGGGATTCTGGGCTAGAAAAGGAGCAAATATTAGAGACCTATTTTGCACAGCTCCAAAAGTCCTGAAACTTCACGGAAGACGTTTTCAGAATATATAAAAAAAATACTCAGTGGAAGAAGTTCACCAGGGGGGCCACACCCTGCCCACGAGGGTGGGGGGCTCCCCCCTACCTCGTGGGCCCCCTGGTGGCCCTCCAATGACCATCTTCTGTTATATGAAGTCTTTCGATGGGAAAAAAATAAGAAGCCATCTTCTCAGACGAAACTCCACCGCCACGAGGCGGAACCTTGGCGGAACCAATCCAGGGCTCTAGCGGAGCTGTTCTGCCGGGGAAACTTCCCTCCCGGAGTGGGAAATCATCGCCATTGTCATCACCAACACTCCTCTCATCGGGAGAGGGCAATCTCCATCAACATCTTCATCAGCACCATCTCCTCTCAAAACCCTAGTTCATCTCTTATATCCAATTCTTCTCTCCAAGTCCGGGATTGGTAGTAGTAGGTTGCTAGTAGTGCTAATTACTCCTTGTAGTTGATGCTAGTTGGTTTAGTTGGTGGAAGATCATATGTTCAGATCATATATGCATATTAATACCCTTCTGATTATGAAAATGTTTATGCTTTGTGAGTAGTTACGTTTGTTCCTGAGGACATGGGAGAAGTCTTGCTATTAGTAGTCATGTGAATTTGGTCTTCGTTCGATATTTTGATGAGATGTATGTTGTCATCCCTCTAGTGGTGTCATGTGAACATCGACTACATGACACTTCACCATTGTTTGGGCCTAGAGGAAGGCATTGGGGTGTAATAAGTAGATGATGGGTTGCTAGAGTGACAGAAGCTTAAACCCTAGTTTATGCGTTGCTTCGTAAGGGGCTGATTTGGATCCATATGTTTCATGCTATGGTTAGGTTTACCTTTATACTTTTGTTGTATTTGCGGATGCTTGCAATAGAGGTTAATCATAAGTGGGATGCTTGTCCAAGTAAGGATAGTACCCAAGCACCGGTCCACCCACATATCAGATTATCAAAGTACCGAACGCGAATCTTATGAATGTGATGAAAACTAGCTTGACGATATTCCCATGTGTCCTCGGGAGCGCTTTTGCCTATATAAGAGTTTGTCCAGGCTTGTCCTTTGCTCCAAAAAGGATTGGGCCACCTTGCTGCACTTTATTTACTTTTGTTACTTGTTGCTCGTTACAAATTATCCTATCACAAAACTATCTGTTACCACTTATTCCAGTACTTGTAGAGAATACCTTGCTGGAAACCGCTTATCATTTCCTTGTGCTCCTCATTGGGTTCGACACTCTTACTTATCGAAAGGACTATGATAGATCCCCTATACTTGTGGGTCATCATGGTGTGCGAAGTCAAACTAAGGGCACGGGCGGCTCCACCGCGAGGCCCTGAGCGTGATACGGGGCTCGGTTGAGCTCGACGACGTCAGTAGCGACGGCGAGGGGCTCAGCGGGGGGTCCGAGCTTCGGCAGCTGCGGTGAGCGAGCTTGAGAGGGAGACGGCCTACATGAGAGAGGTAAGAGGAGGGCGAGCTCACCGAGAGGGTGCACGAGGGCCTGACGGTGGGTTTAGGAGCTGTAGTGGGCACCGTCGTTGAAGAAGACGACGACGGGGTGGGCACTGCAGGGGCGGCGAGCTCTAGTCCGTGGTTGGAGAAGACGTAGCGGGGCACCGCGGCACTCGGGGACTCGTCAGAGAGGGGCGGGGATAGTGGTGGCCGTAGTCAGCACGGTGCTGCGGCCATGGGCACGCACGGGAGGAGGGATCTGGTGAGGGTGGCGAGGCAGAGAGGACCAGGGAGGGGGCGCGAAGGGGAAGTAGGCGATCTATGGTTGGCAGGGGCATCGCCGGCGACCTTATCCGCGTGGGACAGCGGCGGATGGCCGGCACGTGGCCATCCCGGCCATGTGCGGCCGCACGGCATCCACGGCGCCCGTGTGAACAGAGGAGGGAGACAGGGGCACCTAGTGGGCTGGGCCGCGCTGGGTCTTAGGTCAGAGGCCAGGTAGGCCTTTTTTATATTTTTATAGTCTGCCTTAATTTATTAATAGAGAGAGAGAGAAAGGGAATTATTTGGTCAACTGTTTCACTTAAGAAAATTTTGGGATGTGTCCCATTAAATCCCTGGTGATTATAGACAGTGCCACAAATATTTTGGAGACTAGAGGAATTCATTTGTTATTTTTCATAAATAGGATAGCATTTAAAAATGCTGAATTGGTGCTGTTATAATTGCTAATGGTCATCTTTGCACAAAAGTGATGTTGTGTTCCTTAACAAATAATTGTTATTGAATTTTTGACAAATGATGGCCATTTTTCCAGCAACTTTTGAGCAACTTCAAACTTCACTTGAATTTGAATTGACTGGAATTTCATATGGGATATTGATCAAAGGTGATGAAGCACTGTTTGGAAAAATGATTTGTTTAATCATAGAGGGTTACTGTAGCATGACACTGGGGGTGTTACAAATCTCCTCCACTACAAGAAATCTCGTCCCAAGATTTAAGTGCGGAAGTAAAAAGTAAGTTCGGGAGAACTGACCCTTATAGGGTTAATTATCTGGTGAACAATTCAGGGAATGTGGCAGAAGTATGCCTCGAGTTGAAACTTAATAAGACCTCGAGAGCATGTATGAAGGTACAACAGGAAGGATCAAACAGATAGACAAATGATTGATACCCGAACAAAGTGTGAGAAAGGGGTTCAGAGCATCGGTAATAGATCACCTCTCAGACAGTGGCTCGTGAAAACACACAAAGCCAAGAGCAAATGATACTTCAGAATAAAGGATATACATGAGAGTCAGGTTCCGATCCTGTGGAACTGTGGGTTATGGGCCCACTATGTGGGTTAAAATAGAAGGAGCGATGACATCTTGCGCGGTCATGATAGCAAGGCATGTCAGAGGGTAGCCTGTCAGTTATGTCGGCAACAACGTAGGTACCAAGGGCGAGGGACGAAGAGAACCATTTTCTTGCTCGTTGAACAAGGCGGGCCATTAGGCAAAGTTCTCGTCCATCGGTGGCTACCGGAATGTCATCAACAATAGTAACATGGTCTTTACTGACAGAGTTGTACATTGAGGTGCTTACCTAAGCAGGAAATTATCTCTACTGAGATAAGTTTGTTTACTGGAAAGGTTAAACAAAAGAATGGAAAGGAAAATGTGATTATCAGATTAAACAGAACAATGGAAAGGAAAATGTGTTTAAACACATATTTCAAGGGTATATCCTTCCCAAGAGCAAGTAGAGCATGATATCCATGATAGGACATAATGTAGAAAACCCTTTTTAGGAAAGGGGAGAGAATCTTCATGACATTACCCATACAACGGTGTTTGGATATTTGGTCAAGAGAAAAGAAAAAAATTAGCATTGCGCTTCAAATGTTCTTGTTGATGAACAGAGTACCACAAACAGGCTTAGAGATAGCATTGACATGGCTCTCAAGCAAAGATCAGACTATGGATACACAAAGGATCCATCGGAAACAACTTATAAAATATGTCAGGCAATTTTAACAAGAAAAAGATGAGGATGGGGCCCACGGGCTCAGTAACAATTCATCGAGGGGCAAGGAGGGTATTTCTCATCATGAATTCGATTGATAACCTGGAAGAGCTCATAATGTTTATGATGATCACGACATATTTGTCGAGAGGTTTCATGAAGATGTAATTGATCGGCGATGACATCAATTCAAAGAAATGATGAAGCGAAAGGTTATGGGGACCACGGGTATGACACAAACTCGGAATCAAGCTTGTTGTTAAAGGTGAAAAGATATGACGAGGAAGATTGACGTAAGCTTAGCTCATCATCGAAAATTGTGCTCCGAGAAGGACCAGGTAGCATGGATAAAATTTAGCACGATAATGATATAGCCGATCAGGCTGGGAATGATGTGATGGAGTATCATTCCAATGAGAATTCACAAGAGGTAGTGCAATGACACAATATCCTCGAGAGAACAAGGGGGCAATACTCGAGGTAGATCAAAATAGAGGTTGGACAGATGAAATGATCTGCAGAAGACAAGTATTTTAACTTGTCTGGGAAATGTAATCGAGGAGAAAATATGGTCGGAACCACGATTGCAAAGAACCAATTTACACATGCAAGATGAGCTTGTACCAAGGGAACATTAATTGTATGAGAAGCTTCCATGATAAGATCTACATCGTGTCTATGGGCATGAACACAAAGTTCAAGGTCGACTCCCACTTCTTCAATGCATAACCTCTCAATTACTTCTCGCATTTGACGAAGTTGTAGTGTAGAAATTTTTATCGGGCGTAACACTAGTAGAGTATGACCCATAGAAATTTCCGGGTTCACACAAATTAGGGATATCATTAGTTCAACCCCTTGGGGCATCTTAGGAACATATACCACAAGTTTTAGGAGTAATTAACACAAGCTCGAAAGCAGAGCATGTTTGACAAAAGGCTAGGATACAATTTACCAAAGGCATTATGTATCCGAGGAAAGTCTCACAAGGTTATAGAATATGAAGGATGCCATCGGATAAAATCCAACAAGGGGTCTAGAGGTCCACAACGGAGTTGAAGTGAGTATCGGTACTCAACCAGAGGAAGAAGAAATGCAAAGGCATCGGATTATAGAACATCTGAATAATTTCAAAGTTTAAATGCAAGGAATTATGGTTTCCAAATGGGGGACCGGAAGTAGAAGCTCTGATCAAAAGATAAGCAAGTTGAATAGACATAGATCGACAAGCATTCAAGGTTTGTTTACCGAGAACCAGCTCATGTCCGGAATGACATTTGAGCCGGGAGGATAATTTATAAGGATCAACTGATGATTGCGGGCATCCGCAAACATACCGAATCAAGGGCTCAAAATGACAATGAAAAAGGATGCCAATGAACATTGCTAGACATATGGAACACTACCATAATGCAAGCAAACAAGTATTTCAATAGCATAAGGCTGTTGAGGATTTTCGGAAGATCAAATAGTGTTTCAAAGTATCTCGTGAATCACCTGATCCACTAGGGATGAACAAATCCTCGATAAGGGTGAGGATTTATCGTAAGGGCTTTCATGCGGTAATGATTTGCAAGGCAGTAAGTTCAAAGGGTTCTCGGGACAACGGAGAGTATTTCGAGACATCTTGTAATAACAAGAGCAACTTGGAAAGATTATATAGATGGCAAGTGCATGTAGTTAACCATAGGGGTTAATGGTGGAAGGGGTTGCAAAAGCGATGAGCACATGTTCTCGGGAGAACATCAGAGAGTATCTTCGAAGTCTTCTGGTGAGGCAGACGATTATTTGGAAAGAAGGGTTCTCCGGGAGGAAGTAGTTATGAGAACCTAGAGTTAGAGTTAGAAAAATCATTTAACCCGAATAGAAGAGAGATCAGAGTCCCTGAGTATAGACGAAGAGTAAAAGATCCTAATACCACCCAATGGCGACATGGGCCCGTAAGGCACACAACCATGTTAGTACAAGTTTTTCAGTAAATAGACTCGACTTCGGCCAATGAGTTGGAAAGGGGACTACCTACAAGCAGTCGGCTCTGATACCAACTTGTGACGCCCTCGATTCAACCATACACTAATCATACATGTAAATGTGTACGATCAAGATCAAGGACTCATGGGAAGATATCACAACACAACTCAAGACACAAATTAAAAATAATACAAGCTTTATATTACAAGCGAGGGGCCTCGAGGGCTCGAATACATATCGTCGAATACACAAGAGTCAGCAGAAGCAACAATATCTGAGTACAGACATAAGTTAAACAAGCCTGCCTTAAGAAGGCTAGCATAAAAGAATCTATGATCGAAAAGGCAAGGCCTCCTGCCTGGGAGCCTCCTAACTACTCCTGGTCGTCAGCGGTCTTCACGTAGTAGTAGGCATCAGTGGCGTCGTCTGGCTCCTGGGATCCGTCATCTGGTCGCAACAATCGGGTATGGGAGAAAAAGAGGTACCAAAGCAACCGTGAGTACTCATCGAAAGTACTCGCAAGACTTACATCAGATATAAACTAAGTATGCATCTGTATCAAAGGAAATGGGCTGTATCTGTGAACTAAACTGCAGAATGCCAGAAGAGAAAGGGGAAAGCCTAGCCTAGCGAAGACTAGCATCTTCAAGCACCTTCAAGCATCTTGCAGCATATAGAAGAGGACAGATCAACATAATGTAAAGTAGTAGTGTTATCAACCTCGGCCAGAGATCCTTTCGCGACTCCCTGCGAGAAAGCAATCCCAGAGCCATACTATCTAGTTATCATCACAATCCATTTCTCATCACAAGTATCCAGTTCTAGTTGTATCGATCGGGATACAACTCCAAGTGTCCGTTACCGTAGGACAGGCTATCGATAGATGTTTTCTTCCATACAGGGGTGCACCAACTTACCCACCACGCTCGATTAACTCCGGCCGGACACACTTTCCTGGGTAATGCCCGGCCTCAGCCAAACAATACGCCGCAACCCGACCTAGGCTTAATAGAGAGGCCAGCATGCCGAACTAAACCTATGCCCCCAGGGGTCATGGGCCATCTCCCCGGGAATTCCTGCACGTTGCGTGTGCGGCCGGTGAGCAGACCTAGCTACCTCCTTCAAAAGGCAGGTGCTTACGCAGTCCAACCCGGCGCGCGCTGCTCAGTCACTGACGTCTATTGAACTTCGGCTGATGTATATGACGCAGAACGCCCATGCTATGCCCACGTGATGGTTAGTGCTATCAGGCCAGAGGCCCCTCGGATCAAATATCCAAATCGTAGTGGATTAGGAATGCACGGTAACAAGAAGAGACTCACGAAAGATGTGACCCCGTTGCCCCGTCTCGTGTACTTGCGGCAAGGGCTAAGAATGCCCAGCCACGCCTCGTAAGTATCTCGCGGGCACCTTCCAGGTCAACCTGACTCCACATCACTCACGGGTACCCCTCAGGGTCGACCCACCTTTCCAAGTAACAACTGTAAAGTCCAAGTATCCATGTGTCCAAACATCAAGGGGAAAACCCGAGGAATCAGCCCCGGTGAATTCCACTCGATGTAATCATCAAGGTGAACATAAGAGGATCCACCCTTGAGGTTCACACTTGAGGGGTTTCACGATAGAGCCGTATCGGAAGTGGTTAAGGAGGAAATCACCCTCGATGACCACGACTGAATAGCTACACTACAGAGGTCTCATAAGGAGTGATGTATGAGGTCCCACCCTCGGCACTGGATGGCAACTCTACAGAGTCGTCCAATTAGGGGGGTGATGTGCGGTGTTGGGGCCTGGACGTCCATCATGTTGATCGAGTCATCGAACATAAAGCGGGGCAACTGGGACAAGGTGGGGGTCACTGATGGATCACTAACCAACTTATAATAAGCAGTTTAGGATAAGCAGGTAAGGTATGAAAGCAGGTAACAAGAACATGCTATGCATCAGAGTAGGATCATACATAAAGCAGTAGCAGTTCTAATGCAAGCATGAGAGGGAAAGAAATGGGCGATATCGGAATGCTCAAGGAGGGTTTGCTTGCCTGGAAGCTCTACTGAAAAGGAAGAAGTGTCATCGTCGACGTAGTCGATCATAGGGGCGGCATCGGTCTCAGGGTCTACCGGAGAGAAGACGGGGAAGAAATAGTAAATACAGAGAAAATAGATGCATCACTAAGCATTACGTGACGACAGGCAGAGCTAGGGTTGTCCTAACATAGTACTACACGTTGAAGACGGAGGGGATAAACATCCGAGGATGAATTCCCGGCGTTAGACGAGTTCTGGACAGGTGGAAGAGGGGGATCGATTCCATGTTCAGCATGCTAGGGGCATGTGACTGATGAAAGGACCGCGTATTTGGATTCGTTGGATTTTTCTGAGAAACTTCCATATAGAAAACATTTTCATCCGAGCTACATATTATTTTCTATGATTTTTCAAAGATTAAAGCATTTCCAGAAATTATTTAAATTGACAGAAAAGAAAAATATGACGTCAGCATGACATGTTGATGATGTCAACAGTCAATAGGACTGCTGACCAGGTCAAACTGACCAGTGGGTCCCACATGTCATACACATAGGGCTAACAGTGGGTTATTTTAATTAAATAGAGTTAATTAGCAGTAGGGCCCCACATGTCAGTGACTGATTAGGTTAACTAATTACTTTTAATTATGAAAATGTTTTAATTAGTTTAATTACGCGGTTGGGCCCGCGTGTTAGTGACACTGTGTGCCCAGTCAGCATAGTTGACCACGGGGCCATGGGGCCCACGGGTAGTGACCCAAAGGCGGGCCCCAGGTGCGCCACGTCGGCGGTGTCGGGGTTTCGCCACCGGCGACCAAAACAGCGGCGGGGCTCGCCGGACTTCACCGGGATCGCGCCACAGGGGGTCTTTAGGCACGGGACTTGGCACGTTCGCACGAGGAGAGCTCGCGGCGTCGCGTGGTGAGGTCGGTTGGGCTCGCGGCTGGCCGAAACTGCGTCGGCGACGAGTGGAGGCGCCGTAGGTGTTCGTGCACGGATGGGGATTGTGCAACGGGGATCCATTCATTGCGCGTTTGGGGCCGAAAAGACGAGCATGTCGAGGCGCGTCGATGGGGTAGTGGTGGCTCGCCCGGGAATGGCCGGAAGTGAGTTCCTTGTCCACGGCAGCAGCGGCGGCTTCGGGCGCTCGACGGAGTCGATGTTACGGGGTGTGGAAAGACAAAGTAAGGGCACAGGCGGCTTCGCCGCGAGGCCCTGAGCGTGACACGGGGCTCGGTTGAGCTCGACGACGTCAGTAGTGACGACGAGGGGCTCAGTGGCGGGGCCGAGCTTCGGCAGCTGCGGTGAGCGAGCTTGAGAGGGAGGCGGCCTATGTGAGAGAGGTAAGAGGAGGGCGAGCTCACCGAGAGGGCACACGAGGGCCCGACGGTGGGTTTAGGAGCTGTAGTGGGCACCATCATGGAAGAAGACGAGGTGAGCCGAGGAAGAAGAGGACGGCGGGGTGGGCACTGTATGGGCGGCGAGCTCTAGTCCGTGGTCGGAGAAGACGTAGCGGGGCACGGCAGCGCTCGGGGACTCGTCAGAGAGGGGCGGGGACAGCGGTGGCCGCGGTCAGCACGGTGCCGCGGCCATGGGCACGCACGGGAGGAGGGATTTGGTGAGGGGGGCGAGGCGGAGAGGACCAGGGAGGGGGCGCGAAGGGGAAGTAGGCGATCTAGGCTTGGTAGGGCGTCGCCAGCAACCTTATCCGCGCGGGACGGCAGCGGATGGCCGGCACGTGGCCATCCCGGCCATGTGCGGCCGCATGGCATCCACAGCGCCTGTGTGAACAGAGGAGGGAGACAGGGGCACCTGGTAGGCTGGGACGCGCTGGGTCTTAGGCCAGAGGCCAGGTAGGCCTTTTTTATATTTTTATATTCTGCCTTAATTTTTTAACAGAGAGAGAAAGGGAATTATTTGGTCAACTGTTTCACTTAAGAAAAATTTGGGATGTGTCCCATTAAATCCCATGTGATTATAGACAGTGCCACAAATATTTTGGAGACCAGAGAATTCATTTGGTATTTTTCATAAATAGTATAGCATTTAAAAATGCTGAATTGGTGCTATTATAATTGCTAATGCTCATCTTTGCACAAAAGTGATGTTGTGTTCCTTAACAAATAATTGTTATGGAATTTTTGACAAATGATGAACATTTTTCCAGCAACTTTTGAGCAACTTCAAACTTCACTTGAATTTGAATTGACTGGAATTTCAAATGGGATATTGATCAAAGGTGATGAAGCACTGTTTGGAAAAATGATTAGTTTAATCACAGAGGGTTACTGTAGCATGACACTGGGGGTGTTACACCCTACGGGTTCAAGAATGATGTAGACATGATCGAGACACCTCTCCGGTCAATAGATAATAGCGGTACCTGGATGCCCATATTGGTTCCTACATATTCTATGAAGATCTTTGTCGGTCAAACCTTATGACAACATACGCAATTCCCTTTGTCTGTTGGTATGTTACTTGCCCGAGGTTCGATTGTCGGTATCTTCATACCTAGTTCAATCTCATTACCGTCAAGTCTCTTTACTCGTTCCGTAATACATTGTCTCATAACTAACTCCTTAGTCACTTTGTTTGCAAGATTCTTGTGATGTTGTATTATCGAGAGGGCCCAGAGATACCTCTCCGATACTTGGAGTGACAAATCCCAATCTAAATTCATGCCAACTCAAACAGACACCTTCGGAGATACCTGTAGAGCATCTTTATGATCACCCCGTTATGTTGTGACGTTTGATAGCACAAAAGGCATTCCTATGGTATCTGGGAGTTGCATGATATCATGGTCGAAGGAACATGTATTTGACATTAAGAAAGCAGTAGCAATAAACTGAAGGATCATATGCTAGGCTAATGGATGGGTAAGTGACAACACATGTCCATGGTTAGGAAACCTTAACCATCTTTGATCAACGAGCTAGTCTAGTAGAGGCTCACTAGGAACACGGTATTTGTTTATGTATCCGCACATGTATTTTAGTTTCTGATCAATACAATTCTAGCATGAATAATAAACCTTTATCATGAACAATGAAATATAATAAAAAACATTATTTCACCCGTAGGACATATTTCCATCATTTTCATTGGAACCATGTAGAATTTGGAAAATTTTGCAAGTGTTATGGGGAAAACTTGATGCACTTAGTGTACAAACTGAACACTCTCCAGTGATGTATTAGGGTTTAGAACGGAAAACACCACCCATGACACACAACTCAATTTTCTGACATCATTTTCACTTCAAACTTTTTCTATGTTTAATACACACGATTGGAACTCCCAGGCTGTAATTTGGCCACTTTTATAATTGGGTTGTTATTTTTGAAGCATTAACTTATTTTCTGACCATTAAAAAGGGCAAAATGATGTTCGATTCTCAATAACATGCAAATGAGCTCGAAAAGGGATAAAATTCGGCATGGTGTCTTCATAGGACCCTGTAGGACGTGGTAAAAATTTAAGAGCATTACAGCGAAAACTTGATGCACTTCGTGTACAAACAGAACGCTCTCCTGCGAAGGATGAGGGTTTCAAATGGAAACCATCGCCTGCCACACACAACTTAATTTTCTTACATTATTTCCACTTCATGCTTTTCTATTTGTAATACACACCATTGAAAGTCCCATGCTCACATTTGGCCAATTTTATTATTGGTTTCTTATTTTTGAAGCATTAACTTATTTTCCGACCATAAAAAGGGCAAAATGCTCTTCGATTCTAAATAACATGCAAATGAGCTCGAAAAGCGATGAAATTTGGCATGGTTTCTTCATAGGACCCTCTAGGACGTGGTAAAAATTTAAGAGGATTACGGTGAAAACTTGATGCACTTCGTATACAAACTGAACACTCTCCAGCTAACGAAAACAATTTCCTTCCACATATAACTCCTTTCTTTTACACCATTTTACTTTTAAAAAATTTCTAAGATGAATATACACCATTGAAAGCTCCATGCTCAAGGTTGGGAGTAATCTGGGTAAATAATCATAATATGTCCAAGCACTTTCCTTACTTATATGAATCTTTTTTATTTTTAATTTAAGAAACTAGTGTATATTTTTAGGGCATACACTCCTATCTATATCTACTTTCCTTGAGCATAATATAGGGTTTTTTATTTGATTCTAAATTCCAAGATAAGTCATTAGAACTACTAATAAGATGGTCCTAATATATTAGCAATAATTAGATTGCCCCCTCTTTTTATTCACTTTGTTACTTCTATTCTAGACCCTATCCCTATGGTTTATTCTTATGAAATGCCATATAATATAGAAGGTATAAGAAATGGACATAATGAAATTCTTGATTCGATCTCACGACCTAATTTATTTGATTAATGGATCAACAACCAAACCACCCATTTTATGAAAAAGAAGGAGCATGGTCTTATTCAAATTCAAAGCGATTCGTAATCTTCAACTAGTTCTGTGCTTCAATATAATTTCCCGGAGAAAGCGCTATAGCTTGTTTCCAATATTCAACAGCTTGATCAAACCAAGCTTTTGCAAATTCCGAATCACCCGTGGCGGGTGCTATTGTTGCGCGACACTACTTATTTTAGAAACTTTTTAAGAGGTTGGGCGCGGGTTAGTGAACTACTGTAGTGGTGGGCAGGATCATACGTTCGCCATAGATACCTTGAGTGATGGCCTACAAATGCACATGGTTTAATTGTAGTTTTTTTAAGTAAGAGTATCGATCCCATAAGAAGCACATGAATCAAACATTTATCTCTTGTAGGGTTCAAATAACAATGTGTGCAAGCTAACTGAAATCCAAAGCAATAGCAATATTGGTGAAAGTGTTATTGCGAACATAGAATTAAAGTACTGAATTAAAATAAAGTAACAAGGGATGTGGATGATAGATGTTGAAATCGATAGGACTAAGGCATTACTAAGGAGTCAGGATTCCCCACTAGTGTGCGTCTAATACCGATGCCTAAGAATAATGATGTGTTGGATTCCTAAGCCACTTTATATATTTTTATTTATGGGTGGAGCAGGTACAAATATGTGCATACATGTAGCAGCAGCCTTGTATGACATACGCCACCACCGTTCTTTCCCACTCCGGTTACCAGACAGTGATTAAGGGGAAAAGGTCCTCGCACTACTAGGAAAAGGCCTACTAATGGCGCACCAGTTTTGCCTACTAATGGCGCATCACTGGTGCACCATTAGTATCACGCCACTAGTATTTTTTACTAATGGCGCACCACTGGTGCGCCATTAGTATCTGGTATACTAATGGTGCACCACCCAGTGCGCCATTAGTATATAACACCATGCGCCATCAGTATGCCTCCCAGGGCCATATTTAACCATGTGATTTGGCACACTAATGGCGCACTGCAGATGGATGCGCCATTAGTATACTTGGCATACTAATGGCGCACTCTGTAGTGATGCGCCATTAGTATGAATATTAGGTTTTTTTAATTTTCTGATTTTTGCACAGGTTACAAAATATATTATTTGACAGAATATAGACAGTAGCACACAGCAACAGCAGATTCATCGAATACAATAGAAGATTAGTCTCCGAATACAATTCATCATATTAGTCTCCGAATTCAAAAGACCGAACAAAGATAAAACATTACAAGTCTCGAGACCGCAAGTATCGAGTTTGTCAGAAGTAATACTAATCCTAACAAGTCCTACTAATCACCATCATACAACTTCTACTCGTTATTCATAACAAGTCATACGATCATCATCTTGATAGTCATCGAACCAACCCTACTTAATTGTTCTTAGCACATGATCATCAGTATTAGGCAGGACCTAAATACCCTATTTAAGTTAAAATAGCATAAAACAATATAGACCCCGACTCTCCATTATGGAGAATGGAGAACATCCTATCTCCAATTCTTGCGCTTCGCTTCCTTTTTCTTCCAAGAAGCTCCTTACGACTGTCCATACATTTTTTCCATCCTTTGATTTTCGTGTCTCCACTTCTTTTAGAAATCTTGTATGGACAGTTGAGATTCGTAGCACGACCTAGCTGTATGTTCAAAACATTAACACTACCTTTCTGATACATCATATGAGGCACACAATTCTCTGGGATTATCTATTGAAAAACATAGTAATAACTTCATAGTTAGCAATGATGTACTAGTTTTAGAAGTATGCAAAAGATGCACGGATGTCGTAATAGTAAAAATCTTACCAGGGTATCTCCATGGTAGTTACCGTAGTTGAACACATGCACTAGTGGCACGTATTTACCATAATGTTGAGGAGTTTGATTGTGGATAATGTAATTCTCAATGTCAGTACAAAATCCGACCAGATGATTTTTCTCCTTGTAAGTTGTTAATTCGGAGCCATCGGTGTAGTGGGTTTTGTCTACCATCTCCCGCACATTCTTTGAATAATAAAAATAAGCTGTCAATGGAAATAAGCTGTCAACTATTTTGAAATAAACAATATAAATTAGCTAATAACTATGTTTGAGAAACTCACATAGCGGTAGAACTGGAGGCGTATCAACAAGGACCCAAATGTCCATATTGTCTTGGTTGATGTCAGGATTACCAAGATCCATGGTGATAAGCATACCCTCATCAAAACCATACATCTTGCAAAATGCTTCCCAATTTTTGCAACCAAAATGGGTTACGCTCTCAGAATTATATAGATTTACTTCAAAGTCCACATCGTGATGAGTCCTTAGGTGAATTTCTTTGTTTCAGAAATTTCATGGTCTTCAAAATCCATCCTCTCCAAGACATAGCGTCTTGCATGGCATGGGATAAGCTATACTCGAATTGTAAAAGATGTAAATTACACATTGAAATAGTTGAAGTCATGCTTAATTATGAAAATAACACTTGTCGTCGTTGTGTACCGTTTCAACTTCGAAGGTCTCCTCGAGCTTAATGCTGAAGCGCCGATCATCGTCCAGGTGAGGCATGTCGCACAGACCTCGATTGTCGTGGCACCAGTCGCACTCCGCCGGGAGACTTTCGTCGTCCGATGATGATGACGACATATCCTACGTTCATAATTCAAAACTACATCATTTAAGGTTTGTCGACACCGAGGCATCCTAAAAGCTAAGCTTTTATCATTTAGGGTTTGTTGACACCGAGGCACCCTAAAAGCCTAAGCTTTCATCATTTAGGTTTTTATCGACACCGAGGCACCCTAAAAGCCAAGGTTTTATCATTTAGGGTTTGTCGACGTCGAGGCACCCTAAAAGCCTAAGCTTTCATCATTTAGGTTTTGTCGACGCCGAGGCACCCTAAAAGCCTAAGCGTACATCATTTAGGTTCTCATCGACACCGAGGCACCCTATAGAAGCCAAGTTAAGTTTTCATCATTTAGGGTTTGTCGATGCCGAGGCACCCTAGGTTGGCCCTAATCACTTGGCACTAATCACTTGGTTCTATTGCCACCTATGTTGGGTTTATCATCTAGGGTTTATCGATGCTAAGGAGAATTCTAAGTTGGGCCTTATCACTTGGCTCTATTGCCACCTATGGTTTAATGCAGCAAGAATGGCGGGGCAGTTGATCCTACTTAACTAAGTACTAAGATACCCCGGCCCATGCATTAGTCGCAAGTACCCCATATGTCCTATTTTTAGCAAAGTCATGCTAAAATTCACGGAAAATTTCAGCATGACCTTTGCTGAAAATAGGACATATGGAGTACCCAAATTTGCCAGAACGGAAGTTAATCGACATTCTGGCAAACTCAAGGGCCTCTCGGGGTACCTGCAAATTCATCATGTCACAATGGTCGGAGACAAAACCCAGCAACTTTAGAAGTCTTTCACAGATTTGTTTGCAAGTTCTGATATGTAATAAAGATGAGCCTCAAAGATGAGCCTCCAATGCTGATTTGTTTGCCTCAAGACAAGATGAACCTCCAATGCAAGAAGTAATAAAATGTTTGCAAGTTCTGATATGTTTGCAAGATGAACCTCCAATGCAACAGTCCTAGACATTAGGACACTACAATGATCTACAACCTTATGTAAAGTGCCAACTCTACAGATTTCTTTTTCACAGCTTTTATATTATTTTTAGAAGCAACACAACAGGGTTAAACACCAGAATCTTGAGTCTAATTAAACCCTAAAATAAACATTTCTCTTTCCCCTCCCCCCTCCTATCCCTCTGTCTCTCTTTCCCAGCTCCAACCCCAAACACAAATTAAGTTAGCCATGGTTTAAACACCAGCTCATTCATTCTCACCGCTGGTCCAGGTGCTCTTATCCTCCTCGTGCCTCTATCCTCTCCCTCAGCCCAGGAACACCTGCACATTGACAGCAAAAAGCAACAGCTTGTTCAGGCACTTCTTTTTTACTGTGTTATTCCAGCAAGGAAAAAAACTTTGCTTCAAAAGCAATAAGAGAAGGAGTGCAAGCATCTAATGCTTGCTGCTCTTCTTCTTGCCACTTGCAGCACTGCAACTTGCCTCCTGATCCTCCTAATGCACCATCACAAAATTAAGTTCGGGTTAACCCAATGGTTCCAGATTATTTAATGTATGTGGCCCAATTGATCTAGGGTTTACTCAATGGAGAGTAGTACTAGTATAGAAGTAAACAAAATCACGAGAGCTTGCGCCTGAATATACCGACACCCAACCGTGGCTAACTTAATGAGCTCCAATTCCCATTATTATACACTACTAGCTAAGGAGAGGAGGAAGAGAGGAGAAGAGAGGCAGAGGAAGGAGGGTTACCTGACCATGATGAGGAGG
>NC_041390.1:483729617-483755046 GCF_002162155.2 Triticum dicoccoides | reverse complement strand
GGAATTAGCTAGGGGGCGAGGGAGAGGGACGAAGGGGATCTGGCGAGAGGGAGGGAATTAGCTAGGGGGGAATCTTACTAATGGCGCACCTGCGGTCGGTGTGCCATTAGTAATCTTTTTTTACATAGCAATGGCGCACTAGGCAGAGGTGCGCCATTAGTAATCTTTTTTTTACATAGCAATGGCGCACCAGCCAGAGGTGCGCCATTAGTAATCTTTTTTTTATATATAGCAATGGCGCACCAGCCAGAGGTGCGCCATAAGTAATTTTTTGGTCGCATGTAATAATTTTTTAGAAAATGAATATGAATATGAAACAGTAATATTTTTTTATAAAAACAGTAATAATTGTTGTTTAACAACAATTGTAGTCTACACTTTATTTTTTTTTAAATGAAGAGGGGAGAGGAGGCGCGGGTGGGATCGAGATCGAGATGGAGGGGAAATCGAGATCGAGACGGAGGGGATCGAGATCGAGTGTCCACATGAATATTCAATATTTTATCATATTGAATATGAAAAAATATCATCCAATTTGAAAAAATATTCATGAATTCTAAAAGTTCCCATGAAATTTAAAACTATTCATGATATCAAAAAGTGCCCATGAAATACAACCGAGAAATGAAGACTACGATTTAAATACAGTTGATCTTAGCTAGCTATCTGTTCATAATCTTCTTGCCCTTCTTTTTCGCAAATGGAGTTCTTCTGTGGAATGGACGTCCTTTAGGTAGGGTGGTCCTGCTTCTTCTTGTGGTGTATTCTGCTACTTCATCGTCGTCGTCATGTTCGATCTTCGGGTCGCCGTACTTGTTGAAGTATTGCTCATTGGCTACTTGCGTTTCCTCCACGCGTCATCGTCTCGAAGCCACCTTCGATGTCCCATGAACACGGTTTTCGAAGACCCGGGATCTCTATCTAGCGGGCGATACGTTGTGTCATCCATGCACCTGACGCATCCAGAAAATCCGTGGACCACCTGCCCCGCGAGATATCCGTAATCGAGATAGTCGTGCACCATCGTGAGCAGTGCGGCTCTCATAGCGAAATATTCTTTCTCTGCGGCGTCCCACGTATTGGCTGGCGTTTTCCACGGCATGTCTAGCTCCTCTTTCAGCAGCCCCAGATACAGATTGATGTCGTTCCCTGGTTGTTTCGGCCCTTCAATTAGCATACTCATGTGAATGTACTTCCTCTTCATGCACAACCAGGGGGGAAGATTGTACATCCACACAAACACAGGCCAGGTGCTATGTGTGCTTCTCTGGCTGCCAAACGGATTGACTCCTCGGTGCTCGCGCCCAGCACGATGTTCCTTGGATCCTTCCCAAATTCTGGGTGTTCGAAGTTCAACGCTTGCCACTGGCTCCCATCCTTAGGGTGACTCAGCATCTTGTCTTTTTTATTTATCTCCGGATCATTTGCGTCATCTTCTCACATCTTGTCCTCCCTATCCGCGTGCCAACGCAGGAGGTTTGCTACCTTAGGGTTCGTGAAATACCGCTGCAGACGAGGAGTGATCGGAAAGTACCACACCACTTTTCGAGGAGCTTTCTTCCTCTTCTTGTATCGAGTGACGCCGCACACCAGACATATGGTAGACTCCGCGTGCTCGCCTGGATAAATGATGCAATTGTTCATGCACACATGGTATTTCACGTGTAGTAAATCTAGAGGACACACGACTTTCTTCGCCCCCTCGAAACTGGTCGGGCACTTGTTCCCCTTGGGAAGACGTTCGTGCCAGAATGACATGTTCTCGTCGAAGCATACATCGGTCATTTTGTGTTTTACCTTCATCTCCAAAGCCATGAGCGTTACTTTCAGGCGGGTATCCTCGGGTCTGCATCCTTCATACAATGGAGTAACTGCGTCTATCTCCAGTTGATCCAGCTTGGCTTTCTCTCGCGCGGCAGCTCTTGCGTTATCTGTCTGCTTGAGAAGCAGCTCTTGAATATGAGGGTCCTGCACCCAGCCCATCGATGGTCCATCGTCGTCTGCTCCTTCGGCATCTAGATCTTCATGATCATGCCCTTCGTCTGCTCCGGCATCTTCCTAATCATCATGTCCGGCATCTTCTACATGATGACTCTGTACAGCATCACCGTCGTGATCATGTCCTGGAGATTCTTCGTCTTCTCGCCCGCCTGAGCCGCGGTGGTTGTCTTGCTTCCCTTCCTCATTTCTTGCCCGGCCCCCATGGACGACTTCATAGTCATCTTCATCACCTTGCCACCGATAGCCATCCATGAAACCACGCAAGAGCAGGTGGTCCCGCACTTGCCCGGAATCCGGGTCCGCAATAAGGCTCTTCAGCTTGCATCTTCGACATGGACATTTTATCTCCGTCTCGTTCCTTTGAAGCATCTCGGCCTTCGCGGAGCTCAAAAACCTATCCACGATGCCTTCGGTCATCGTGCGGACCATGGTCGCCTGCGGGGTAGAGCAAAACGATATTTTAGAACCAAGAAAAATTTTGGCATGACTTTCCCTAAAAATAGGACCAAAAAGAATGCATAGTGCCAAAATTCTCGCCGAAACGGAAATGAATCAACATTCCGGCAAAATATTGGCAACTATCGCATTTCAAATACCGGTACCTGCAAACACAAACATATATGCAACACCACAAACATATGCAACACCACAAACATACATAGATCTAGATAGGCCACAAAAAGTGCATGTGCACGTTGTTGGAGCGAGCTAGGGAGAAAAAAAGTAGATCTACAACATGAAGATAGCTTTCCCCTTACTTACCTATCAAAAAAAGGTAATTTCAACACTTAATTTTGATGAATCTATGGTGCAAATGAGGTGAGGAGGAGGAGGCAGCCGACAAGCTTAGAGAAGGAGGTGGGGGGAATGAAGTGGGGAAAGTGAGTGTGTAGGTGTGGCTGTCCAAAAATATCTAGCTGGTCCCAGGTTACTAATGGCGCACCACAGAGACATGCGCCATTAGTAACCCAACATACTAATGGCGCACCACACAGACATGCGCCATTAGTAGTTTTGCAAAAAACTAAAAAAATAATTTTTATACTAATGGCGCACCGTGGCAAAGTGCGCCATTACTAGTTTAAACTAGTAATGGCGCACTATGCAATGGTGCGCCATTAGTAGTTTTGCAAAAAAAATACAGTAGTGGCGTACTCTATTGCTGGTGCGCCATACTAATGGCGCACTCTGCCCGGATGCGCCATTAGTATGTTTGAAAAAAATGAAAAAAAAACCATTTTGCTACTAGTGGCGCACCATGTGCCTGGTGCGCCATTAGTATATAGTAATGGAGCACCACATGTCTGGTGCGCCATTAGTGTCATTTCCATCTATAGCCTTTTTCCTAGTAGTGTCGTGGACTCAACCTATAAGTGCTCTCTGTTTACCCCCCCCCCCCCCATTGCAATGATCCGGGATGAAGGGAGATAGGTCCTATCACATACTTACCACGGCAACCAACCGGTTCGCCAACAAGCGGCAGCAATAAGCTTCCATCCAAAATTGGCATATGTTGTATGGTCGAATTCACCCAACATTAAGAAAACTATTAACATAAACATACAAATAGGATATCAAATCCTAACAGCAAATGATCTATTACACATAGGATTCCTTCATATCCCCGAGAACTATGAAAATTACTTGCACATCAAGAGCACAATCGAGATGAGATGAATTATGATGAACATGATGATCTCACACGAGTAACACAAGATTGAATCCACTCTCGATATTGTGTTACGAATGATGGGGATGAGATGATGATGATAGTGCACTACTGTAGGATGGTTCAAAGTGACACTACGGTCAGAGACCCTTCGACGAAACTGTGTGCGATGCCATAATCGCAAAAGGTGGTGTAAAAACTGTCAAAAAGGTGCAAAATGTTTGCGATGACGGATGCATCAAACATGGTTCAGATTTTAGTTGCATGTGCAATGCAGGGCATATGGTTCAGCTCAATTAACTATTTACGATGAGGAGGAACAAAAGAAACGGGCAGCCAGATGAAGGCGTGTGCGATATATAGCATATGGTTCACTAGAATGAACTGTGTGTGATTAGGCAAGACAATGGAAACGGTTCAACTGAACAAGATGTGTGTGATACGCGGCAAACGGGTCCGTAATCAGAAATGTGTGAGAAGACCAATAATAACACAAACGATTGCTACTAATAAGCCATGTGATTTGCTCTATCTACAGTCGAATAACATGTATATATATATAACTGAAATAAACATCCAATTACATAAGTGACTATACAGATCATTCGCACACACCTCAATAAACAATTGCATGCATTCTAAAGTAGGAGAAATGATCGTCTAGTCATCTACTTCTTGTGACGCTCCCACCACTACTATGTGGCTCGATCCCTCGTCTGGGCCAGGAAGAAGACAGTTCCTCGTGTTAACGATCCGCCTGCACATCTCGTAGCTTGTGTACGCATCCATGGCCGCGTACTTGACATGTTGTTCATTCAGTCTCTTATGCCACACACTATGCCAGGTGTTCCTATCCTTATTGCTCTCATACTTCATCTTCATGTAGTTGGGGTCGATGATGGCCAAGGCGATGTCAACTAGGGAGTTCAATTTGTTTTTGTCGTTGCCCCAGACCTTGTAGTCGCGCTGGATTTTGACAAGATTCGGGCATTTCAAGCCCGAAACCTTGAGCGCTTTTAGATCATTGGTGGTGTCCACCGCAACGAAACTATGGTCGGAGTTGTTGATAAGCCCGGAGAACGCTCGCAAGGCATTATGGCCAAGTGGTAGTGGTAGACGAGGACGTCATGTCACACGCACAGTTGGGCGACAGCAACCTTTTGATCATGCCCGGCATGACTCATGGTGTACTCGAGGTCGAAGCCGACCACTTGGTACTTGTCCTTGGCAAGGAACTGCTCCATTGTTTGGATGGAGCTCTCCACCGAGACCGGATCATCCGTGTACACCATCGAGAGAGCCTTCCCCCTCACCTGGGTGTCAACGACGTGTTGCATGGTGAACTTCCTGCCGTTGTCATCGTCGGCCGCTTGGAGCGCCATTGGAGCCACAGGGGCCGCCATTGGAACCGCTGGATGTCCTCTCTCTATGTGTCCTCGTGGGCGTGCTTATTGTGTCGTGTGAGACAAAATATGAAGGTAAATGGCTGTAGGAATAAAAGGGGCCCGACGGCGTGGATTCTCGGCGTGTCCGCATGGCAGTTTTTGTAGCGGCTACATCGTCGCGCTGTGATAGGCGAGGAATCAGGAGATCTACGAGGAGAACCACCGCTTCGAGAGGGGTCTTCTAGAGCGGCAGAGAGCGTTCGACGTGAGCGTCGCTGAAGCTGCAACAGCGGCCGGCACCGTATTGCGGTTTCCTCCTCCGCCTCTTACTGAGCGCGCTCGGCAGAGGAGAGGCAGCCGGAAGTAGTACAAAGCCCCTCCGCAGTAGTAGTATTTAGGGGCTATTTTGTTCAGTTTATCTGACTATAGATGTGGTGGAACTATACAACGTACTTAAAAGTTAGCTAGTATATATAGTTGAACTAGCTATTTCAGTACGTGGTTGGCAACAATTGGGGTAAAGTTTGGTCGGTTCAGCTGTCGAGTTGACCTATTTGTATAAATTAAGAACGACTGCTTAATCTAACTATGCTTAATTACTGAATTTTAGTTGCAGAAATTAGATACTGCTAGTGATTTTTAGCTTCATATTTTGACAAATAGCAGTGTTGCAAGGTAGACAAATGGCAATGTTACTAGATCAAAAAATGTCAATCTTTCCAGTTTGACAAATGGTAACATACCCAATATGACAGATGCAAATCGCACCAAATTGTTTGTAAGTGGTTGCACATGGGTCATCCAAAAGAAACGTTTGTGTTGAAGAGATGCACAAATCCTGCTCTCACTTTGCATCATGTCGTCCCAGGGTCGACGGGCGGGGGGCGGGAGGACGGCAACTGGCGGCACTGAGAGGTAGCGTTCGACAACAGCATCCCATGCTACTGAGGGGGGCGCGCACACGGAGAGGAAGGCGGAAGGCCATGGAAGTCAAAGGGCTCGCTTCCCAGTGAGGCTGTGCAGCGTACTTCTCGCACACTTCCTTGTGAGCCTGCGCATTTGAGGACAGCTTGCACTCCTCTCGGTCAGCCTGCCCACCGGACTATGCTCGCACGCCTCCTGTTTAGTCAAGGTCAAGCAGCTGTCCGCACGACACCTCCTACAACCATTAAAACCAAGACACATGGTGTCACGTGAATGGTTAACATAACACACACGGTTTGAATTATATAAATGTTTGAGATATTAAAGTGCCAGCTATTTTTTCAAAATGCCTTTGTTGGCTATCTTATTCGAGTGCGCCTTCTCTCAAAATGGACACGAAAAATACCACAGCATGTCGGGTGCCATTCCTTGATAGCATGCTAAGTTTCATGAATTTTATACAAGTTTTAGATTTACTAGAATTTAAAAATAAAGTATCGCAACATTTTGCCGGCAATCAACGGTGCCCAGGTGTTTGAAATTCATTCCCATTTCTTGCATGGGACCTAAGCATGCACCCAAGGACACATATTTGATTTTTCAACCAATTTATATGCCTTGGAGCATGTGCATGTAGTTCAAATTTGAATTATGCACATAAATGCATTGAAAACTCAGTTAATGCATAAAAATGTCCAAACGAACCCCGAAAAATCAAAAAAATGACACAACACACATGTTGTTCTATGTTGAAACGAGAAAATTTTTGGAAGCAATAAGAGGCAATGGATATAGTTTCATCCCCAAAGGTGGGACGTTCCCCACTGAAACCATCATGCTTGTTGTGAGAAGCTTCGGTTTGCGAGAAGCATATACCCAAACCTGCCCCAAATGGGATAAATTTTTTACCACAGCATGCTGATGCCGCTCCATGATAGCATACCAAGTTTCATGAATTTCAGACGAGTTTTGGATTTACTAGAATTTAAAAACCAGGCATCTCAATGTTTTGCTGGCAATCAACGATGCCCTAGTGCTTGAAATTCATTCCCATTTCTCGCATGGGACCTAAGCATGCACCCAAGGACTCGCTTGAATTGTGCACATAAATGCATTGAAAACTCAGGTCATGCATAAAAATGTCCAAACGAACCCTGAAAAATCACAAAAATTGACACAACACTCTTGTTGTTCTATGTTGACACGAGAAATTTTTTGGAAGCAACAAGAGGCAATGGATATCGTTTCGTCCCCAAAGGTGGGACGTTCCATACTGAAACCATCATGCTTGTTGTGAGAATCTCTAGTTTGTGAGAAGTATATACCCAAACCTACCCCAAATGGGACAAAAAATTTACCACGACATGTTGATGCCGCTCCATGACAGCATGCCAATTTCATGAATTTCAAACGAGTTTTGGATTTAGTATAATTTAAAAACCAGTCATCTCAATGTTTGCGGCCGAGTGTCAGTGGCAGGGTGTTTGACATTCATTCCCATTTCTTGCATGGTACCTAAGCAGGCAACCAAGGACACATATTTGAATTTTCAACTAATTTATATGCATTAGAGCATGTGCCGGTAGTTCAAATTTGAATTATGCACATGAATGCACATAAAACTTAGTTAATGTATAAAAATGTCCAAGCGAACCCCGAAAAATCTCAAAAATTGACACAACACTCCTGTTGTTCTATGTTGACACTAGGAAAAAAATTTGAAATCGAGAAGAGGTAACAGATATCATTTCGTCCAGAAAGGTGAAACGTTCCCTACGGAAACCATCACACTTGTTGTGTGAGAAGCTCTCGTCTATGAGAAGCTTATACCCAAACCTGCCCCAAATGGGACAAAATTTTTACCATGGCATGTTGATGCCGCTCTATGATAGCATGCCAAGTTTCATGAATTTTGGATTTACTACAATTACGAAAGCAAGTACATTGACATTTGTCGGAGAGCCACGGTGCCGTGGTGTTCTAATTTCATCCCCATTTCTTGCATGGGAGATAAGAATAAATCCATGGACACATAACCCATGTTGGTGCACTGGAGCATGTGCATGTAGTTTAATTTTGAATTGTGCACCTGAAATGGCTAGAAAACGAATTTAGTGTATAAAATGTTCAAACAAACCCTAAATAATTACAATTCTTTTACGAAACACATGTAGTTGCATGTTCACTCCAGATAAAATGTCTAACAATTCAAACACCGTCCATTGCCGTTGTGACCCCATTATGTAATTCAAATCAAGATGAAAAATCAAGTAGATCGCACACAGTTTATTATCACCAACCGTGTGAGATAAAGCACAAAATATCCTGGAGCACCGTCGGTGTATAGTACGCCTATGGCTTATGCGAGAAGGTGCGTCGGCTACAGTCCATAGCCGACGTCTCAAGCACACTAGCTCGCTCCCCAAATATCATTTCACTATTCAATCATAGCCGATGAAAGATGGGCATGTGGACCCATGTCCTAAGGGCAACTTCGGTGGCCCACTCCAGCGAGAGCGCAGCCACAGCCACCATGCGTGTGCTAAGAAGGTGCATGAGCGCGGCCGCAATTTGCGACCGGGCGGCCATGGCTTCCCAGACGGCCGTTGTTGCATCTCAGGTGGCAGCAGCAACATCTGGCTCGGGGATAACAACTGGCGAGAGCGGCACAACAGCTGTCCGTTCTGCAGCGGCGGCCTTAGCCCTGAAGGAGATCGCCCAAGACCATGTCAAGGCCACCCAAACCCAGCTCCTGGCGGTCACCACACAAATCGAATGAAGCTTCTCCGACAACGGTCGGTAACCCACAGCCGAAGAGCTGGCAATCGCCGAGAGCATTCGAGCAGCTGTCTGTTCCTCCGCCGCATACCTTGCAACGATGGAGCCCGTCCAAGCCCAGATTGCGTCCTCCCACGCCTAGCTCGTGGCGGCCTTTTCTAACGAGATGGCGGACGTGGATGGAGAGATACTTGCAGAGTATGGTGCGATGGATGCCATGGAGCCCTTTCCCCGGGAGACCGTCGAGCGTGAGCTGGACATGGAGCCGGCGGTGGAGATCTACGAGCAACAACCGTAGTAGTACTCTTTGTTTTGTTTAATTAAGAGCACCGGTCTTTAATTTGTTAGAGTAATGTTTAGGTCAGCTAGTGATAACCCGCAAGTATAGGGATCGCAACATTTTTCGAGGGTAGAGTATTCAACCCAAATTTATTGATTCGACACAAGGGGAGCCAAATAAAATTCTCAAGTATTAACAGTTGAGTTGTCAATTCAACCGCACCTGAAAGACTTAATATCTACAACAAAGTTTTTAGTAGCAAAGTAATATGATAGTAGCGGTAACGGTAGGAAAAGTAATAGTTTTGGTTTTATAGTGATTGTAACAGTAGCAATGGAAAAGTAAATAAGCAAGGATCAATATGTGAAAAGCTCGTAGGCAATGAATCAGTGATGGATAATTATGTCGGATGCGATTCCTCATGCAATAGTTTTAACATAGGGTGACACAGAACTAGCTCCAATTCATCAATGTAATGTAGGCATGTATTCCGAATATAGTCATAGGTGCTTATGGAAAAGAACTTGCATGACATCTTTTGTCCTACCCTCCCGTGGCAGCGGGGTCTATTGGAAACTAAGGGATATTAAGGCCTCCTTTCAATAGAGTACCGGACCAAAGCATTAACACTTAGTGAATACATGAACTCCTCAAACTACGGTCATCACCGGTAAGTATCCTGATTATTGTCACTTCGGGGTTAACGGATTATAACACATAATAGGTGACTATAGACTTGCAAGATAGGATCAAGAACTCACATATATTCATGGAAACATAATAGGTCCAGATCTGAAATCATGGCACTCGGTCCCTAGTGACAAGCATTAAGCATAGCAAAGTCATAGCAACATCAACCTCATAACATAGTGGATACTAGTGATCAAACCCTAACAAAACTAACTCAATTACATGATAAATCTCATCCAACCCATCACCGTCCAGCAAGCCTACAATGGAATTACTCACGCATGGCAGTGAGAATCATGAAATTGGTGATGTAGGAAGGTTGATGATGACAATGGCGACAGATTCCCCTCTCCAGAGCCCCGAACGGACTCCAGATCAGCCCTCCCGAGAGAGATTAGGGCTTGGCGGCGGCTCCATATCGTAAAATGCGATGAATCCTTCTCTCTGATTTTTTTTCTCCCCAGACGTGAATATATGTAGTTGGAGTTGAGGTCGGTGGAGCGTCAGAGGGCCCACGAGGCAAGGGGGCATGCTCAGGGGGGTAGGCGCGCCCCCACCCTCGTGGACAGGGTGTGGGCCCCCTGACGTTGATTCTTTCGCCAGTATTTTTATATATTCCAAAAATATTCTCCATTGATTTTTAGGTCATTCCGAGAACTTCTATTTCTTCACAAAAATAACACCATGGCAATTCTGCTGAAACAACGTCAGTCCGGGTTAGTTCCATTCAAATCATGCAAGTTAGAGTCCAAAACAAGGGCAAAAGTGTTTGGAAAAGTAGATATGATGGAGATGTATCAACTCCCCCAAGATTAAACCTTTGCTTGTCCTCAAGCAATTCAGTTGATAAACTAAAAGTGATAAAGAAAAACTTTTACAAACTCTGTTTGCTCTTGTTGTTGTAAATATGTAAAGACAGTATTCAAGTTTTCAGCAAAGATTATGAACTAACCATATTCACAATAACATTTAGGTCTCATGTTTGCTCATATCAATGGTATAATCAACTAGCAAGAAATAATAATAAATCTAGGATGACACCACTTTCTCAAAACAATCATAATATGATATAACAAGATGGTATCCCGCTAGCCCTTTCTGAGACCGAAAAACATAAATGCAGAGCACCCCTGAAGATCCATGGCTGACTGGAAATTTTAATTCATGGTAAAAGAGATCCAGTCACATTCGTACTCAATGTAAACTAATAATAATACATGCAAATGACAGTGGTGCTCTCCAACTTGTGCTTTTGAATAAGAGGATGATGACTCAACATAAAAGTAAATAGATAGGCCCTTCTCAGAGGGAAGCAGGGATTTGTAGAGGTGCCAGAGCTCGGTTTTGAAATAGTGATGAATAATATTTTGGGCGGTATACTTTCATTGTCAACATAACAACCGAGAGATCTCGATATCTTCCTTGCTACACACATTATAGGCGGTTCCCAAGCAGAATGGTAAAGTTTATACTCCCCCACCACCAACAAGCATCAATCCATGGTTGCCCGAAACAATGGGTGCCTCCAACTAACAACAATCCTGGGGGAGCTTTGTTTGCAATTATTTTGATTTGGTTTGAGCATGTGTCTGGGCATCCTGGTGACCAGCCATTTTCTCGTGATTGAGGAGCGGAGTCCACTCCTCTTTAGAATAACCCGGCTAGCATGGAAGATATAGACAACCCTAGTTGATACATGAGTTATTCGAGCATACAAAACAAAATTTCATTTGAAGGTTTAGAGTTTGGCACATACAAATTTACTTAGAACGGCAGGTTGATACTGCATATAGGAAGGTATGGTGGACTCATATGGAATAACTTCTGGGGTTTATGGAATTGGATGCACAAGCAGTATTCCCGCTTAGTACAAGTGAAGGCTAGAAAGAGAATGGGAAGCGACTAGCTAGAGAGCGACGACAGTCATGAACATGCATTAAAATTAATCAACACTGAATTCAAGAATGAGTAGGATATAATTCACCATGAACATAAATATCGTAGAGGCTATGTTGATTTTGTTTCAACTACATGCGTGAACATGTGCCAAGTCAAGCCACTCGAATCGTTCAAAGGAGGATACCACCCTATCATACCACATCACAACTATTTTAATAGCATGTTGGCACACAAGGTAAACCATTATTAACTCCTAGCAAATTAAGCATGGCATGAGCAACTATAATCTCTAATTGTCATTGCATACATGTTTCATTCATAATAGGCTGAATCAGGAATGATGAACTAATCATATTTACAAAAACAAGAGATGTCAAGTTCATACCAGCTTCTCTCATCTCAATCAGTCCATCATATATCATCATTATTGCCTTTCACTCGCACGGCCAAACGGTGTGGATAATAATAATAGTGCACGTGCATTGGACTAAGCTAGAATCTGCAAGCATTCAATACAAGGGAGAAGACAAGGTAATATGGGCTCTCTGTTAGATCAACAATAATGCATATGAGAGCCACTCAACATTTTCATCATGGTCTTCTGCTCTCGACCCCCAAAGAAAAGAAAAGAAACAAAACTATTTACACGGGAAAGCTCCCAACAAGCAAAAGAAGAACGAGAAATCTTTTTGGGTTTTCCTTTTAATTACTACTACTACTGGAATGGAAAGTAAAATAGCTTAAAACCACAACTAATTTTTTTTGGTTTTTCTTAAGGTTTTTAAAAGACACAAGAAGAAAGCTTAAAAAGGAAATTAAACTAGCATGGATATTACAATGAAAAAGTATGAGCATCGACAACTGGCATGAGTGTGTGAACATGAATGTAATGTCGGTGAGAAATACGTACTCCCCAAAGCTTAGGCTTTTGGCCTAAGTTGGTCTATGCCCATGGATCAAAGTTGTAGCTGGGGTCGTACTGAGATGCAGCGGCAATTGCCTCATGAGCTGCAGCTTGGAGGCGAGCTGCCTCCGTCCTCCTCTCATACTCGTTAGCCTCCTCCCTGGTTATAATATATCTCCTTTTTGCCTAAAAGTCAAAGAAACCAGGAGCAGGGAGAGCAACATGAATAGTGCGACGTCTGTCAAAGATTAATCGCTATTGGAGGAACGAACCCGTTCCTCTCAATAAACTGATGACGAACCATACCATTATAATCTAGATAAGTAGGGGGCAACTCCATATCATATCCATGTATGGGTACCTCAAGAAAATTAGCTAAACAGGCTGCGTAAATTCCACCGAACAAATCTCCATTAATACTGTTATTATGCAACCTACCTGCAATAATAGCCCCCAAGTTATATTGTTTATCACCTAATATAGCACTCTTGAGGACACTAAGATCTGGAACACACATGTGGCATGCCTCATCTTTACCGTTAATGCATCTAGCTATAAAGAGAGCAAAATAATGTATGGTAGGAAAATGAATACTCCCTATGGTAGCTTGTCTTATTTCTCTAGATTCCCCCATAGTGATACTAGCAAGAAATTCTTTAAACTCAGATTTGCGAGGTTCACTAACACTACCCCACTGCGGGAGTTTACAAGCAGTATTAAAATGTTCTAAGTCCATGGTATAAGATTTATCATAAAGATCAAATAGGGCAGTGTGAGAATTGCGTGATGATGTAAATTTAAACCTTCTCACAAAGGAATCAGTTAGGTAGTGGTACTGGGGGCACTTATCTGACACGAAGCCCTCAATTTCAGCATTACGCACATATGCTTCAAATTCCTCCTTAATTCCTGCTTGCACCATGAAATTTTCTGACGGCCATTCACAAGGCCGCACTTGAGCTTCTCTTGGTAGTTCATAGTCCGGCTCACGTATTTCGGGCCTGGGTCCTTGCTTCTTTGAAGAACCACCTTGGTACATTTTCTTAAACATATTTCTTCCTCTGAAAAATTTCTGAAATTTTTAGTAACTCAAATATAAAAGTGAACCAAACCACTACTAGAAAAACGGCTATAGATGGAATTGACACTAATGGCGCACCAGACAAGCGGTGCGCCATTAGTATATACTAATGGCGCACCACCTTCTGATACGCCATTATAGTTGAAACTACTAATGGCGCACCTGGCCCAGGGTGCGCCATTAGTATCAATTTTTTTTTGAACTAGTGCGCCTGTCCAAACATACTAATGGCGCATCCAGACACAGTGCGCCATTACTAGTTGTAACTAGTAATGGCGCACCTGTCGGAAAGTGCGCCACTAATGTTGTTTTTTTATTATATTTTTTATTCCTTTTTTTGCAAAACTATTAATGGCGCACTATTCCACTGTGTGCCATTACTAGTTTAAACTAGTAATGGCGCACTGTGGAACAGTGCGCCATTAGTATGTTTTTTTTGTAAAACTACTAATGGCGCACCACCAGAAGGTGCGCCATTAGTAACCTGGATTACTAATGGCGCATTTAGAGTTGGTGCGCCATTAGTAAGTGGGCAGCAACAAGATATTTTGGACATCCTCTCCTACCCACACTCACTTTCTCCCAACTTCATTCTCTCCACCTCCTCCTTGTCTCGGGTGCCTCCTCTTTTTAACCTCATTTCCACCATAGATTCATTCAATTTAAGTGGTTAAATTACCTTGTTTTGATAGGTAAGTAAGGGGGGAAGCTATATTTATGTTGTTCTCCCTACAACAATGTGCACATGCACTTTTTATGGCCTAGCTAGATCTATGTATGTTCGTGGTGTTGCATATGTTTGTGGTGTTGCATATGTGTTTGTGTTTGGAGGTGACCGGTATTTGAAATGCGATAGTTGCCAATATTTTGCCGGAATGTTGATTCATTTCCGTTTCGGCGAGAATTTTGGCATTAAGCATTCTTTGTGGTCCTATTTTTAGGGAAAGTCATGCCAAATTTTTTCTTGGTTCTAAAATATCGTTTTGCTCTACCCCGCAGGTGACCATGGTCCGCACGATGACCGAAGGCATCGCGAATAGGTTTTTGAGGTCCGCGAAGGCCGAGATGCTTCAAAAGAACAAGACGGAGATAAGATGTCCGTGTCGAAGATGCAAGCTAAAGAGCCTTATTGCGGACCCGGATTCTGGGCAGGTGCGGGACCACGTGCTCTTGCGTGGTTTCATGGATGGCTATCGGTGGCAAGGTGATGAAGATGACTACGAAGTCGTCCATGGGGGCCGGGCAAGAAATGAGGAAGGGCAGAAAGACAACCATCGCGGCTCGGGCGGGCGAGAAGACGAAGAATCCCCAGGAGATGATCATGACGGTGATGCTGTACACAGTCATCATGTAGAAGATGCAGGACATGATGATGAGGAAGATGCCGGAGCAGACGACGGGCATGATCATGAAGATGATGATGCTGGCGGAGCAGACGACGCTGGACCATCGATGGGCTGGGTGCAGGACCCTCATATTCAAGAGCTGCTTCTCAAGCAGACGGATAAAGCAAGAGCTGCCGCCCGAGAGAAAGCCAAGATGGATCAACTTGAGTTAGACACGGTTACTCCATTGTATGAAGGATGCAAGCCCGAGGATACCCGCCTGAAAGTAACGCTCATGGCTCTGGAGATGAAGGTAAAACACAAAATGACCGATGCATGCTTCGACGAGAACATGTCATTCTGGCATGAATGTCTTCCCAAGTGGAACAAGTGCCTGACCAGTTTGGAGGAGGCAAAGAAAATCATGTGTCTTCTAGATTTACCGCACGTGAAATACCATGTGTTCATGAACAATTGCATCATTTATCGGGACGAGCACGCGGAGTCTACCATATGTCCGGTGTGCGGCGTCACTCGATACAAGAAGAGGAAGAAAGCTCCTACGTTGGCACGCGGATAGGGAGGAGAAGAAGCGAGAAGATGACGCAAATGATCCGGAGATAGATAAAAAAGACAAGATGCTGAGTCACCCTAAGGATGCGAGCCAGTGGCAAGCGTTGAACTTCGAATACCCAGAATTTGGGAAGGATCCAAGGAACATCGCGCTGGGCACGAGCACCGATGGAGTCAATCCGTTTGGCAGCCAGAGAAGCACACATAGCACCTGGCCTGTGTTTGTGTGGATGTACAACCTTCCCCCCTGGTTGTACATGAAGAGGAAGTACATTCACATGAGTATGCTAATTGAAGGGCCGAAACAACCAAGGAACGACATCAATCTGTATCAGGGGCTGCTGAAGGAGGAGCTAGACACACTGTGGAAAATGCCAGCCAATACGTGGGATGCCGTAGAGAAAGAATATTTCCCTATGAGAGCCGCACTGCTCACGACGGTGCACGACTATCTCGGTTACGGATATCTCGCGGGGCAGGTAGTCCACGGATTTCTGGATGCGTAAGGTGCATGGATGACACAACGTATCGCCAGCTAGATAGAGATCCTGGGTCTTCGAAAACCGTGTTCATGGGACATCGAAGGTGGCTTCGCGACGATGACCCGTGGAGGAAACGCGAGGATCTGTTCGATGGTGAAACCGAACCCCGAAAACGCCCGTGTATGAGGAGCGGCGAGGAAATAGACAAGCTGTTGAAAAATTGGAAAGACTGCCCACTGCCGAGAAAGAAGCAAAAGGCGCCAGAGCCGAGAAAGAAGCGAAAGGCGCCAGAGCCGCCGCTGAAGGTATGGAAAACGAGGTCTGTTTTCTAGGACTTGCCGTACTGGAAGATCCACCGTGTGCCTCACAGCCTTGATGTCATGCATATCACGAAGAACGTGTGCGAGAGTCTGCTTGGTACCCTGCTCAACATGCCAGAGAGGACCAAAGATGGGCCGAAAGCAATGGCAGACTTGAAATCAATGGGCATCAGGCAGGAGCTTCACGCTATATATGATGATGACGATGATGATGAGGCGAAGCAGGACACATAAAGTCATCGCAAAGGAAAAAATGCCAAGAAGACCGAAAATGACTACCCTCCCGCGTGCTTCACTCTAAGTCAGGAGGAGATTGAGCAGTTTTTCACCTGCCTCCTAGGAGTAAAACTTCCTTACGGTTACGCGGGGAAGATAAGCAGATACCTAGACCCAGAGAAGCAGAAGTTCAGCGGGATGAAGTCTCACGACTGTCACGTGCTGATGACGCAGATACTTCCAGTTGCAATCCGTGGGATCATGGACACGCACGTCCGTGAAACGCTATTTGGCCTATGCAACTTTTTCAACGTCATCTCTCGAAAGTCGATTGGCGTGAGGCAACTCAGAAGGCTACAGGAAGAGATCGTGGTGATACTATGCGAGCTTGAGATGTACTTCCCGCTCGCATTCTTCGACGTTATGGTGCATCTGCTGGTCCATATAGTGGAGGATATCATCCAACTCAGGCCGACGTTCCTGCACAGCATGATGCCGTTCGAAAGGATGAATGGTGTCATCAAAGGATACGTTCGCAACATGTCACGTCCAGAGGGAAGCATAGCCAGGGGCTTTCTGACCGAAGAGTGCATCTCCTACTGCATGAATTATCTAGGCATCGAGAACCCCGTTGATCTGCCCGTCAACAGGCACCTCGGCAGGCTCGCTGGATGGGGTCACCGTGAGGGTCGCCGCGAAATGCATGTCGACTTCGAGGGTCGACTCGCCGACTTTGAAAGAGCAAACCTAGTCGCGCTACAACACATAGACGTGGTCGATCCTTGGGTGGTAGAGCACAAAACCTTTATTAAGAAGACGTACAATGACCGAGGCCAACAGAGGACGGACGGAGATATACTCAAAGAGCACAACTCATGTTTCACGCGTTGGTTCAAGCAGAAGCTTCTGTCGTACCCTTTACATGAGGATTCTTCCGCGGAAGAACAACTCATATTCGCCTTGTCACAGGGCGCCGAGCACAACCTGATGACCTATGAGGCCTACGAGAACGGCTACACATTCTACACCGAGGCCAAGGACATGAAGAGCGATGGTTATCAGATGACCCAGATGCCACCCAACTTGTTTATGGTTCAACTGGTTCGGGTGCTGCAGGCTGCGACGAGTTGTTACCTCCGATTCGACCCGTCGGGGCTGACGATGATTACGTGATGACCCTCAGCGCCTGCCTGAGCTGGCCCCTGCTTTGGCCGAAGAGCCAGATTCGTTTGGGGGCAGGGGACACCACCCCAAAGACAACACCGCCAGTCGTGCCGGTGCCAAGTCGGCCCCATGGCAAGACCGCCGCAACGGTGTCGTACATCCCTATGCCACTGGATCCAAACATGCATATGGCACAGGATCAGAACGACGACGACGATGATACATTTGGCAACGTCGATCAGTACTTTGCCGATCATGGGTACGGTGGCGACTTCATGGGGCCTCCTTCTGAAGAACCCAACCCAACAAAAGACGTGCACGATCTAGCTGGTACCATGGAGAAGCCAAGTTGCAACAGGTGTCGTCTGTAGTTCAGCTCTCAGGAGACGCCTCCAGCTGCCGACTTCACCGAGCCTCAGATAGGCGAGGTGCGAAATATTATCAGCCCCAACACACTCAAGAAGGCGGTCTGTGAGCAGAACTCGGTCCCATTACAGGAGAATAAGAAGGCACGCAAAAGAAAGACTAACAAGGGTGCGGGCCAGCCGGCACCGAGTACGATCCATGCTCAGGACGAGCCACCTTCACCTGAGGATTTAATGAGGAGGCTGCATGTGGCGGGTAGGCCGATGCTACCGAGAAATATGCTCGATGCTGCAACCGATGCTATGCGGAGTCTGCATGACAGTGTTCTTTCTTTGGAGAAGCGGCGTCTCAGAGAGAAGGATGTGGCATACCCGGTTTTCGCGGCCAAGGTGCCAGAGGGCAAGGGCTTTGTGGATAACTCCATCGGGGGTACGATCGTCCTGCGGTTTGATGACATCCATGCTATGTTGAACCTTCATCCGCTGCACTACACCTTCGTTCGGCTATTTTCGCTGAGTATGGAGATGCGGATCATTCGCGACAAGACCCCGGACATCGTGATAGTCGACCCCTTCTACATGCGTGCCAAGATCTTGGGCAGCGCTGGGGACCGGCAAGTCGCGAGTTCTTACCTAGAAGGCGTCATTCTGGCAAACCAAGTTAAGGATAACTTCCTCGTGCCTTACTTTCTCGAGTAAGTCCTCCCCTCAACCGCCCCGTAACATATGAATTCCTAGATTTCGATCGTTTTTCTTTTAACATTCCGTGTTTTCTGCAGTGACACACATTGCACGCTCATCCTCCTAAGCCCCAAATATTCCATGGCCACGTATTTAGAAGACTACACAAATGTCAAGAAGGTTCTTGATGATGTTCTCCCCGGCTATGCCAAATCTGGAGGCACCTTCACCAGGCCTATTCGTAAGTACGGCAAGCACGTGTTCTCCCACAATACGACATTCTGCTGCGTCAAGCAGCCGCCTGGCGGTCAAAAGGGTGCCTACTACGCCATCCATCACATGCGGGCGATCGTACGGGACCATCATCAACTTCTTCTACCGAGTAAACTCGAAGATTGGGCCGCGAGCGTGTCGACAAGAATTCTTTCGCATCCAGTCGGAGTTTGCGGAAATCATCCATCAAGATTTCC
The DNA here is from genome assembly GCF_002162155.2 of Triticum dicoccoides. Taxonomy (NCBI): domain Eukaryota; kingdom Viridiplantae; phylum Streptophyta; class Magnoliopsida; order Poales; family Poaceae; genus Triticum; species Triticum dicoccoides. The sequence goes on along the minus strand of NC_041390.1, from coordinate 483,735,839 downwards.
TTCATACCTCGGGGCAGTTCTACCTCAGAAATCAACCGTCCAACAGTGACATCGAGACAATGCTACAAATGCAGGCTGACAACGACCGTTATTTCATGACTCCCATGATAGACGGCGGCTTCATCCACGCTCCGGTCCCTTGAGTCGAGTCAAAAGCAGTGATGCTATGTCTAGTTCTGAAACATCGATTGGCTCATGTTGTAATTAAACTTTAATGAACTTGTAGTATGTCTCTTTGGTTTCGAGAGTCGTTCAACTTAGATGTAATCGATGCTATTAATGTCTTGCTTTTCTCTTCCGATCATTCTGTTGCATACTTATATATTGCTTATGTATTGTCTGTGAATTGGTACTAACGTTTAGTTTGGCTAGTGCATAGCGATGCCGTCGTATGTCGTGTACAAGGGTAAGGTTCCCGGAGTCTACGACGACTGGGAGGAGTGTCGGAGACAGGTTCACCGATTCAGCAGTAACAGTTACAAAGGGTACACCACTAGGGCCGAGGCCGAATCTAGATACGCCCGCTATCTAGCGGGAGAGGGGAGGGAGCGTTGGAGGAACCGGATGAAGACAAGTTTCATCGTGATGATGCTCATTGTGATGACCGCAGCTCTCTTCTATGTGATGGTAGTTTAGATGATCGATATCGACTTGTAATGTGAAGACAAACTCGCTACTCGCGGTCTCGAGAATTGTAATATAATGTTCTATCTTTGTTCGGTCTTTTCAATTCGGAGACTAATATGATGAATTGTATTCGGAGACTAATATGATGAATTGTATTCATAGACTAATCTTCTATTGTATTCGATGAATCTGTTGTTGATGTGTGCTGTCTATATTTTGTCCAATTATACATTTTGTAACCTGTGCCAAAAACAGAAAATTAAAAAATAAAAAACCTAATATTCATACTAATGGCGCATCACATCACAGTGCGCCATTAGTATGCCAAAGGATACTAATGGCGCATCATTAAACAGTGCACCATTAGTATGCCGAAGTTACTAATGGCGCATCTTGTTGTTGTGCGCCATTAGTATGCCAAAGCACCTGGGTATACATGGCCCCCTGGGAGGCATACTAATGGCGCACTGTTGTATATACTAATGGCGCATCTGAGGTCCGCCATTAGTATACCAGATACTAATGGCGCACCAGTGGTGCGCCATTAGTAAAATATACTAATGGCGTGGCACTAATGGCGCACCACTAATGCGCCATTAATGGCCAAATTAGGTGCGCCATTAGTAGGCCTTTTCCTAGTAGTGAAGTCAACAAGATTGATAGCAACTACTTCTACAAGTGCCTAGAGGCTATATCATGCATTAAAACTACTTTTGACCACATAAATTTGACATGCAAGCTCAAGAACAGGGTCAACTAAGAAGCATAAATTTGCAATAGATGAAGCACTAGAACATAAACTAATTGGACCATTGGAGGAGTCACATACCGAAGAACAATCCCCCAAAGTAGTTTTGTGAATGGAACTTTGAGCAAGGAGATCGAAAATGGCAGCAAGATGAGCTAGAACTCGGGTTTGAGCTGGTGGATGATTTTTCTGGAGGAAGACGAAGTGTGTGGGTGCAAGAATAAGTGGAGGGGGCCCATGTGGGGTCCACGAGGCAGGGGCGCGCCCAGGGGGGTAGGGCGCGCTCTCCATCCTCGTGGGCACCTGGTGAGGCCCCCTAGTGTGTTCTCAGTGCCAATAATTCTTAAATATTCCAAAAAATCATATTAGTTTTTCAGGCCATTCGGAGAACTTTATTTTTAGGTTATTTTTTATTGCAAGGATAATTCTGAAAATAGACAGAAAATACTATTTGTTCTTTATTTAAACTAAATAACAGAAAGTAAAAAGTGGTTACAAAGAGTTGTGCTTTCTAACTTCATCCATCTCATGCTCATCAAAAGGAATCTATTAACAAGGTTGATCAAGTCTTGTTAACAAACTCATTCTGAATCGCATGAAACCGGAGAATTTTTGAATAACACTAAGTTACCTCAATGGGGATATGCACATCCCCAAGAATAGGAATATCATATTTCTTCTTGATAGTAGGAAGAGGAAATTCAAAACCTCCAATAATAATCATTGAAAATTTTCCATTAGGATTGATACTATGGACTTGAGGTTGTTTCCTCGGAAAGTGTACCGTATGCTCATTACCATTAACATGAAAAGTGACATTGCCTTTGTTGCAATCAATAAAAGCCCCTATAGTATTCAGAAAGGGTCTACCAAGAATAATAGACATAATATCGTCCTCGGGAATATCAAGAATAACAAAGTCCATTAAAATAGTAACGTTTGCAACCACAACAGGCACATCCTCACAAATACCGACAGGTATAGAAGTTGATTTATCAGCCATTTGCAAAGATATTTCAGTAGGTGTCGACTTATTCAATTCAAGTCTACGATATGAAGAGAGAGGCATAACACTAACACCGGCTCCGAGATCACATAAAGCAGTTTTAACATAGTTTCTCTTAATGGAGCATGGTATAGTTGGTACTCCTGGATCTCCTAGTTTCTTTGGTATTCCACCTTTAAAAGTGTAATTAGTAAGCATGGTGGAAATTTCAGCTTCCGGTACCTTTCTTTTATTGGTAACAATATCCTTCATGCACTTAGCATAAGGGTTCATTTTAAGCATATCAGTCAAACGCATACGCAAAAAGATAGGTCTAATCATTTTAGCAAAGCGCTCAAAATCCTAATCCTCCTTTTTCTTGGATGGTTTAGGAGGAAAAGGCATGGGTTTCTGAACCCATGGTTATGTTTCTTTAATGTGCTTCCTAGCAACGAAGTCTCTCTTATCATAACGTTGATTCTTTGATTATGGGTTATCAAGATCAACAGCAGGTTCAACCTCTACATCACTGTTATTACTAGCACTACAAAAAAATACACTTCCGTGATGATACGTGTTTGTCACAGTAGGTCGCGTTTTTTGTCATGCATGTACATCCATGACAAATTTATGACAGAATCAAGATAGTCATACCTGTGCTGTCGTATAAGTGTTCCATGACATTACCAAAATTATCATCACGGAAGTGCCCACTTCCATGACGATAAGTCACGTGTCACAGAAGTGCTTTCGTCAAGGGTGACCGACACGTGGCATCCACCGTAACGGAACACCATTAAGCTATCGGGTTGGGTTTTGGATTCGATAACCCGTTAACAACCCCGACCAATGGGGATTTTCCACGTGTAAAATCATCATTGGCTGGAGGAAACACGTGTCGGCCCATCGTCGGGATAGATGTTATCCACTCATTGGACAGAAGGCGCTTATGATACGTTGACATGTGGCACGGCCCAACAGAGGCCCATTCCTGTGAAAAGGCCGGCCCGTTTGACCTGGTCAAAAGGTGGCGGGCCGGCCCATGGAAAGCCTGTTAACGGCATGTTCGCATATAGCCCATTTACAACCCGCTAACCCAAGGCCTGTTACGCCCTATCCGAATTAGGCCCAGTATCATCATCTGGCCATCCAATATGATTCCAGCCTGTTTTCACTTCTGGCCCATGTATGGCCCATGACGTCTTACGGCCCATATGAGGCCCTATGTAACTCTTGGCCTATTAACGGCCCGTGGTGAAACTGGCCCGTAATGAACAGTGTATCACTTTACACCCATTAACGGCCCATGGTGAAACTGGCCCGTAACAAATAGTGTATCACTTTATACCCATTAACGGCCCGTTATTCCGTTGGGCCGTCTCCAGCCCATGTTATCTTTTGGCCTTCTTAGAGCCCATTTATTATTGGGCTCATTTCCAGCATTCGTTTACTTATGGCCCGTTACTGTCATTTTCTGCTTGTGGGCCAAATTCAGCCCGTGGTTACAGTCGGCCCGTTTGTGGTCCGTTAATACATTGGGCCGTTTTCATAGCATCATCAAATATGGCCTATTAACGATGGCCCATTATGGTCGGCCCATGAACGGACGATTCCAACTCTAGCCCATTTACGGCTAGAATGCGGTCTGTTTGGCCCGTATAAGGCCCATTGATGATACGGCCCGTAGAAGGCCCATTGATGATACGGCCCGTAGAAGGCCCACTTTCTACGGCCCGTAGAAGGCCCACTGTTTATACGGCCCGTAAAAGGCCCACTATTTCTACGGGCCGTAGGAGGCCCAGTGTCACTACAGTAAATATTAGCCCATGGTTATTGTGGCCTAGTTTTAAAAATAGGTTATCGCAGCCACTAGCAAACCGCAGAAAAAGAACTGCACTGACTACAAGCAAATAGATAAACAAGACAACAAGGAAATAAATAAGAAAGCAACTTACACTAGGCTATCACGGCTATTACACATATTACATCCACTGGGCATCAAAGTTCGCCACCAGTGCAAATATAGGGAACACAACAGCATATAAACGCCGCAGCAAAACAAGTCCAGAACTGAAACCACTTCAGAAGAGCTCAAGAAACAATATCCTGGGTACCCATAATGCTGGCAAGATGCTTAGCAAGCTTATTAACTTTCTCTTGTTTGGCGCTTAAGTCCTCCAGCGCTTGCTGTTGCACCAGAAAGTATGCATCTGAATTATGTAGGGACTTCCTCAGTCCTTCGCTTCCTGTCGCATAACATCTGATCGATGCCTTTGAACTTGAAGTTGAGAGTCAAGAAGATGAACTGATTCAGGCAATGAGTTCGAAGAGCTGGTGCCAGCAGTGGTAGCCAGTAACTCGAACACTATATCAAGACAGGACTTTGGGGTTGTCTCAGTGTCTTCAATATAGTTTTTATCAGCTTTCTTGGAGACCAATAGGGATGTCTCACTATCTTGAACCTTATGTGCATTACTTCCTTTACCATTGCATAACAGGGTACTCTTCTCAAATATTTATCCGCGTTCTAAAAGAGAAACAAGCAAACACATCTCAGGTTTACAATGTAGTATATGAAACTCATTTTGGTAAACCAGTTCAGTAGTAAGGTGGACAGGATAAAAACATGAAACAAACATATATCTATGTAGTATGGTCACTGTATGGTCTATATCATTCTAGTTTATGTTGCCAAATCAAGATAGATACAGTTCGAATCATATCTATTTAAGACACAACAGCATAGACAGAATATAAGTGTGGGAAACTACACAACAATAACAACACTTGTAATGTGCATGGCATGAGAACATAACTGTTTATTCAATTGAAACTGAAATCAACATAGAGCAAGTTACAACAGCAAACAGCCAAACACGTTGAAGAAACAGGTTTAAAACATACCTGTTGCGCCATTGGAGTTTCAATTGCATCCTTCAAATTTGAAATTAGTTGGTATAAGTAAATATAGTGATGCAAGAGCAAAGTAGTATGAACCATAGCTACGGAACCTGACCTGAGAACAATTCTTCTTCTGCTTTAAGCATTGACTTCGGGTTCGGAGTGGTGGTCCTCGTGATTTGGGCACTGCAGTTGCCTTACTAACTGCTCGTGTTTGGGTGCTCTATGGTGGAGACGGTGTTGTGTCAACGGGAACTGGGTGTCTATCTGCTGGGGTTGGGGTTAGAAGGGGTGTAGCTAGTTCTCTGTCCAACTGGGTAGGGGTACAATCTGCATGAGTGTGGGTTATGTGTGGTGGGGCTGGTTCTTGGGCACACTACTAGGAAAAGGGCTACTAATGGCGCACCAGTTTTGCCTACTAATGGCGCATCACTGGTGCACCATTAGTATCACGCCACTAGTATTTTTTACTAATGGCGCACCACTGGTGCGCCATTAGTATAGGCCACGGTGCACCATTAGTATAGGCCACTAGTGCACCATTAGTATAGGCCACTGGTGCGCCATTAGTATTTTTGAATTTTGAAGGCGGGAAAATAGTAGTGGCGCACCGTCTAACCCCCACCGTGCGCCATTGCTATTTTTGAATTTTGAATTTGGATCTGGATCGTGAATTTTTTGCCCATTTTTTGCTCGTTTTCTTTGCTCATTTTTTGGCACGATATTATTTCAAATTTTGTTCCTGTTTTTGGATCTTGTACGTTCTTTTGCCGTGTTCTTTTGTCGGAGAGGAGTTCGCCGGAGAGGAGGAGGAGGAGGTCACCGGAGAGGCGCTCGCCTACATCGCCAGAGAGGAGGAGGAGGTCGCCGGAGAGGAGTTCACCGGAGCATCGGAGAGGAGGAAGGAGAAACCATGAGGGGATGGGAGGAGAGGAGGGAGGAGAAACCGGAGAGGAGGGAG
>NC_041390.1:483729003-483729524 GCF_002162155.2 Triticum dicoccoides | reverse complement strand
AAACCGTGAGGGGAGGGGAGGGGAGGAGAGGAGGGAGGAGGAGGTCGCTGGAGAGGAGGAGGAGTTCGCCAGAGAGGAGGAGGGTAGTATGGAGGAGATAAGGGAAGATGGAGTGGAGGAGAGGAGGAGATGGAGTGGAGGAGAGGTGGAGTGGAGGAGAAGAATGAAGAGGTAAGGAGGAGAGGACCACGCCCAGCCATATATACGACATAGTAATGGCGCACCGCGGGCAGGTGCGCCATTACTAACTTTTTTTATTTTTTTGATTTATTTTGAATTTTGAAGGCAGGAAGATACTAATGGCGCACCATGGGCAGGTGCGCCATTAATAACTTTTTTTTTTATTTTTTTGACTTATTTTGAATTTTGAAGGCGGGAAGATAGTAATAGCGCAGCATGGGTAGGTGCGCCATTAGTAAGTTTGAATTTTTTTGAATTTTTTTGCCTCTCCAGATCTTAAAAGCCCCGTATCTTTTTTCTGTTAGGTTTTTGAGGATTTTGAAAATTGTTTAACAGAGTTC
>NC_041390.1:483721151-483728678 GCF_002162155.2 Triticum dicoccoides | reverse complement strand
ATTACTAGTTCAACTAGTAATGGCGCACCACTCCCACGGTGCGCCATTCGTAGTTTTGGAAAAAAAATTAATTTTTTTACTAAACTAGTAATGGCGCACCACTCCCACGGTGCGCCATGAGTAGTTTTGGAAAAAAATTAATTTTTTTTACTAATGGCGCACCGTGGATGTGGTGCGCCATTAGTATTTGCACACTAATGGTGCACCAACACATGGTGCGCAATTAGTATTTAGTAATGGCGCACCACATGTACAGTGCGCCATTAGTGTCAATTTCATCTATAGCCCTTTTCCTAGTAGTGGCAAGTACAACCATGGTTCTATCTGCATCGACAGGTAGCACGATCTTTTCTGAATACCGTGTTTTTACTCCCACAGATACTGCCATCACTCCCTCCAATTGAAATGGCTGATAAACAAGAAAAGTAATTGAATGTATATACATTGTAAGATAGATAGGTGCAATGGATAGTAGGGAAGAAAACAGGGCATGAAATAATTCACATTTATGTTGTCTAAGCAAACAGAATAGCAGGACATAATTTCACATCTATGATGGCTAATTAAACAGGATAGCATGACACAATTTCACATGTATGATGCTAACTAAAAAGGATAGAATGACATACTTCAAAATATGATGACTATGTAAACAGGATGACATGATATAACTATACGATGTGTCTATTAAAGTGGTTGGCTTGCCATAAATCACAAACATGCCGTCGATGGAAACATGATGGCATGATATAATTCACAGATAGAATGACATAATTTAAATATGATTACTATGTAAACAGGATGAGATGATATAGCTATATTATGTCTTTAGAAAATGGGTTGGCATGCCATAATTCAGATACATGCTGTCTATGTAAACATCATGGCATAACATAATTCAAATATATGATTTATATACTAAGGAAGTGAGCAGAGGGCAATCGCATATATGATGTGTCAACTAAGGAGATGGCATTCAATATTGTGTATATGATGTAAAAACTAAGCATTGCAATGCAACATATGCACTATATGAGTAATATAACCCTGCCAAGTTTGAGCATACACCTCAGGGGGATAATAGGACTGGTCATCTGCCTCTGAGTCCTCCTCTGAAGAGCTATCTGTAACCAGCAAGATATCTGCTTCAGCAGGTAGCATTGTCTGCTCTGAAGACCTTGTTTTCACTCCAGATTTCTCCATCACCAATTCAAATGGCTGATGCACAGGAAGAGCAGTTGAATATACAAACATTATCGACAAAAGCAATGAGCACTACAAAAAAAGGACGGCATGATATAATTCACATATATGACGCTTGCCTAAACAGCATGGCATTGCATAATTCGCATACATAATGCCTTGCGACATGATAACATTGCATAATTCACATATATAATGTCTTGCAACAAGATGGCATTGCATAATTCACATATATGGTAATTAGACACTAAACAGGTGGCATTCACACAAAGCATGTCTAAACTAAGAAAATGACATAGCAATGCAAGATACCATATGCACGATATGAGCAACATAACCCTGCCAAGTTAGGGCATGCACCTCGGGGGGGGGGGGGATATGACTGGTCATCTGTCTCTGAATCCTCCTCTGAGGAGCTATCGGTAACCAGCAAGACATGCGCTTCGTTAGATAGCATTGTCTGCTCTGAAGACCTTGTTTCCACTCTAGATTTTTCCATGACCGTGCCAAATGGCTGATGCACAGGAAGAGTAATTGAATGTACTAAAATTGTTGACAAATTTAACACCTAATAAAAAAATGATGGCATGATATAATTCACATATAAGATGATTGGCTAACCAGGGTGGCACTGCAAAATTCACATATATGATGCCTGGCTAGACAAGATGGCATTGCATGATTCACATATACGATAAAGAAACTAAACAGATGGCACTGACACAAAGCATGTCTAAACTAAGCAGATGACATCTTTAATGTATACAATAAGCAATGCAAGGCACCATATGCATGATATTACCAACATCAGCATGCCAAGTTAGAGCGAAGACCTCATGGGGTAAATAGGAGTGGTCTTCTCCTTCTGAATCCCCCCTCATAACAGTTATCTTCCTCTTGATTATGATCCAAAATGGGTGGAGGGGGGCTGCCTTTGCACCCACCATGGAACGACGTCTGCATGAAATATTATTGCCATGCAAGGCTCGTCTCTTTTGCTCTACATGATCAGTTCCATTTGTTTGCACCCAACATGAAACTCATAGTAGACACCGGAGATTAACCAGATAGTAGATAGATAGTACTGATTGCTGCCCCAATATGTACCCCACAACCATTTAAAAACTCAAGTTTCAGCATTAGTTTGGACCTGACTCGGAGTCTAATAGGTGAACACGACGATAATGTAGCATGTCATCATATTAAGCGACGCATAACGTAAGCAGACATGGAAGAGTGCGACCTCTCTTGCGGACCTGTGTAGTCCTCAAGGTCATCTGCTCAGTTGATGATGGTAATGCAGTTGCCGTGGCTGCCGGCAGTGGGGAAGAAGATCTAAGGCGGCGAAAGACAGTCTGGAGAGCGTATCACTGCTATGGTGAACCCTTCCGTCGTTGGAGCAGCTGAGCTGGGGTGGAACACAACGCCGCAGGAGCAGGACAAACCACACAAGGTTTTCTTTGACACATATCTGTAACAGAAGTAATTGAGTAAGGGCTTGTTTGAATTTGAGGATTCTAACAATGCAGGGATAGGAAATAGACAGGAATAGGATAGGAATGCATGTGCAAAACAGAGAATTTAAAAACACAGTATTTCTGCCAATCTGGGTGTTTGATTCACAACAATTGGAAGATCACAAGATGCAAAAAAGCATGGTGAGATTAAGTCAAACCACAAGAAAATGTACGGTTATAATGCTATTGTGCTACTATCTTTTAGTCTTGTGCTTGATGAATAGGAATATGAAAAGGAGGAGAAGTGGAAATTAGAATTCCTACGGTTTTTCTTTCAAGGAGACACTAAAGGAACAAATCCGACAGTATTCCTTTGCTCCATTCCTTTGCACCAAATTCATGAAAAGTAGTACCATAGGAAACTTTCCAAATCCGATGTTTTTCATTCACTTTTCCTTTCAAGCACTGGCGATTCTAGTAGGCAGGCTTGAGCAAGGAAAATCCTGCACTAAAAAATGTTTTTGTGCTACTTCTATTACTTTGGACCCAGGCCACTGCCATACTAGCTCAACTCCCAGGCCCATCGACAAATGCACAGCTCAAATGCGCAGAGATAAATAATGATGGTGTTCAAGAGAGTCCATCACGGATAGCTAAGTTGCCTGGTACCTCACTGCTTGTCATATAGTAGGATAAAATAATCATATTTCCCGTTACTACGAGTGCTCAGTGGACAATATATATATAACATGTAGAGTAAAAAAGAGATGCAAGAAGTGTACAACCTCTTTGGCGAAGCCATGTCGATCTCAGTGTGATTGGGTTGGCCGGTGAGGATGCTCCGGCTGACTTGGATCTCGGAGGAGGGGAAGAAGATCTTAGGCGTATGGAGATGGAGCCCGAGGTACTGCTCCGCTGTGATGGAGGGTTTCATCGTTGGAGCAGCTCCCGTGAGTTGTACGACGCCGAGGCTGAAGCGGGACAAGAGAGACAACGAACAACGTTAACCTGAGTGGAATTCTAATAGCATCTCCAATACATGACATAAAGTACATAACCACAAAGTTCTAGATGTAAAATACATCAGCCGCTCATCTCTGAACTTAACTGTCGAAACTGAATTTAACCGTCGAAACTGAACTTAACTGTCGAAACTGAACTTAACTGTCGAAACTGAATTTTGCTGTCGAAACTGAATTTTGCTGTCGAAACTAAACACACTAGCAAGGTGAGGCTACACGTCGGTCGACTGACTTTTTCATCTCCGGTCAGTCGATTTTGCAGCCGTTGGATACGAAATCAAGGGCCTGCGATTCATCTTCAACCTCCACCCCCCTGAGCCGGCCAAACAGCAGTGTAACACCCTCGATGCCACTATATCTCCCACGTGTTGAGGCACGACTTAGAGGCATAATCGCATTGAAGGCATATGTCGCAATTTAGGCAATCTTCACAACATCCCATGTAATATAAATAAATAAAGGGGATATAACATAGTTGGCTCACACTCGCCACGTCAATTAAGTACATAAATAACATTACATCATCCAAACACTCATGGCCCGACTACGGCGCCAAAATAAAAGAGAACCCAACATGCGACACGGTCCCAATCACCCCCAACTGGGCACCACTACTGATCATCGGGAAAGGAAACATAGTAACGTTGAGAGTCCTCATCGAACTCCCACTTGAGCTCATACGCGTCTCCTGGAGTGGAATCATCAGGCCCTGCATCTGGTGTAATAGTAATCTGTGAGCCACAGGGACTCAGCAATCTCGCACCCTCGCGATCAAGACTATTTAAGCTTGTAGGTAAGGCAAGGTAAATATAGGTGGAGCTGCAGCAAGCGACTAGCAAATATGGTGGCTAACTTATTCGCAAAAGAGAGCGAGAAGAGGAGGCAAAGCACGAGCGAGAAACTAGAGAACAACCTGCGCAAACATTGCTCCAACACCGTGTCCACTTCCCGGATTCCGCCGAGAAGAGGCCATCACGGTAACACACTCAGTTGATTCATTTTAATTAATTAAGGTTCAAGTTATCTACAACCGGACATTAACAAATTCCCATCTGCCCATAACCACGGGCACGGCTTTCGAAAGTTCAATCCCTGCAGGGGAGTCCCAACTTAGCCCATGACAAGCTCTAATGGTCAACGAAGGAATAGACCTCCTCCCAAGACGTTCCGATCAGACTCGGTATCTCGGTAATTCAAGACAACCCCGACAATGGTAAAACAAGTCCAGCAACACCGCCCGCTGTGCTGACAAATCCCGATAGGAGCTACACATATCTCGTTCTCAGGGCACACCGGATAAGCTAAGCGTACGGGAGCCAACGTAACCCAAGTTGCCAAGGGACGGCCCCGCACGATGCTCTAGGTTGGACCAACACTCAGAGGAGCACTGGCCCGGGGGGGGGTTAAAATAAGATGACCCTTGAGTCCGCGAAACCCAAGGGAAAAAGGCTAGGTGGCAAATGGTAAAACCAAGGTTGGGCATTGCTGGAGAAGTTTTATTCAAGGCGGACTGTCAAGGGGTTCCCACTATAACCCAACCGCGTAAGGAACGCAAAATCCGGGAACATAACATCGATATGACGGAAAACTAGGGCGGCAAGAGTGGAACAAAACACTAGGCGAGAGGCCGAGCCTTCCACCCTTTACTAAGTATGTAGATACATTAAGATAACAAAGTAATATAATGATATCCCAACAAGTAAATAAATGTTCCAACAAGGAACGGCCTCCAATCTTCACCTGCAACTAGCAACGCTATAAGAGGGGCTGAGCAAAGCGGTAACATAGCCAATCAACGGTTTGCTAGGACATGGTGGGTTAGAGGTTTGACATGGCAATTTGGGAGGCTTGCAAGCAAGTGGTAGGCTTCGTAGCAATGTCATAGCAAAAGAGCGAGCAAACTAGCATAGCAAAGATAGTAGTGATTTCGAGGGTATGATCATCTTGCCAGCACAGTTGTCAGAGTTGACTGGATTCTCGAAAGCAAACTCAACGGGATCCTCGTTAGCAAACTCGTCTCCCGGCTCTACCCAAACAAGACAAACAAGCAACAAGGATACAATCAACCACGTGCAACCTCAAACAACACGATGCAAAGATGATATGCTATGCGGGATGCGATGCGGGATGCAAAATGCAAGATATGACAGGAAATGCATGAACCTGGCCTCAAATTGGAATTCCAAGTGTTCCACTGGAAAGATGAGATGAAATCGCTTGAAAACGATATAAAGAATACCGGAATCGGAGTTACGGTTTGGAAATGGCAAGCGATTCAAAATGACACCATTCTGCGATTAACAGCAAGTAGGCATCTAAATGCAATGGGATGAACATGCTACAACACCCAAACATGACAACAAAATACATGGCAGGGATGCACACAAGATGCTTAACAAAAGTCTAGCACTGAGCTACGGCCAATTCATCCATTAACAGGTTCAAACAAACATGGCAAAAATGCAAATGGCAAACAGATCTCAGACTTAGTGAAATTAACACTTGTCTGGAATTTCAGATCAGGTAGCCCTCTTCGGAGCAACAAAACTACATGCTACAGGACCTGAACATGGCAAAGATAGCATGGCATGGAGCTACTCAAAGATCTTAACAAAAGTCCCTTTGTGACCTTGAGCCAAAAGGGATCAGAAAATACAATTGCAAGCATGTGAACATAGCAAAAACATAATCAGTTTTCAGACTTACTGAAAACTGACACATGCTGAAATATAACTCAAGTAGACATGTTTACAAGCTCGATGCACTCACTACGGTGCAAGTCATGGCAAGAAAAGAATACATCCATCAAGAAGGCACAAAATCCAAGCTAGACATGGAAAGAACAATAGCATAGCATTCACGGATCAACTAAAACATCACCGACAAAATTGCAAACAAGTTGACAATCTGCCCAGATTCACAAAGTAGCAAAAGTAGAGCTTGATTGACTCAAGCTAGGGTGCTCCATAATTGCAAACAAAGACATGGATGGATAGAGCACTACAAGATTAACAAAACTCCCTTACTGATCATTCTCAAAAGAGGCACGGATCACTAGGAAACAACATGAACATATGGCATCATGAGATGAACAGCTCCAGGACTTAGTGAAATCACTAAGTCCCTGAAAACAAAATTAGCAAGTGCACCACTTTGCAAGCTTCCACAAGTCACCACACACATCCTAAAAATACATGGGTTGCACATCTTGAAAGATGACAAACCCTTAACAAAACATATGTAGAGCACACGGGCATATCATGCACACAATAATCATGGCAAAAATGACAAAAGTGCTAAACGGAGTAGCAGATCTGACAATTAACTCAAGTAGCCCTCTTCTAACAGCATTTCGGGCATCAAGATGAACTCAAATGAAAATGATGCAATGGAATGAAATGATGTACTCTTTGTGATGAACATTTTGATATGCTATATGCATGAATTGGAGCTACGGATGCAAAGTTACGGAGCCGAGAACAGGAGCACTTGAGCTGAAAATATCCGGGACCTAGTGAAAAAAATCAACCTCTCCGGGACAGATTTAGGGTTTGCACGGAAACCGAGGCGTGGTCGGGGCACTGCAGCAGCTCGAGGACCGCCAGAAAAAAAGGAGCCGCGGCGGCCGGATCTCTCGCTGGAGAGGCCGCCGGCGACGAGGAGGCGGTCGCCCGGAGCTTCACGGAGGCGGGGCGTCGCGTCGCGGGGCGCGGGGCTGCCGGCGTCGAGCTTGGCGGCAGAGGCGGCGAGTGGCGGGGCGGCGGTCACCGGCCGGTGCGGCGAGGCTGGCAATGGCGCGCGGCGGCGCTGGCCACCGGGCGTGGGGACGGAGGAGGCGCGAGGCG
>NC_041390.1:483710170-483720595 GCF_002162155.2 Triticum dicoccoides | reverse complement strand
CCCGATCCGGCCTGGGGCGGGCTCCCCGTGGGCCTAGCGGGCCGCGGCAGCGGTGGGTGGCGGCGTCCACATGGCGGCGCGCTAGTGGGCGCGGGCGGCGGGACATTGTCCGGCCCGCTCCGGACACGTCCGGCTGCGGCGGTGGATGGATCTAGGGTTAGGGGGGAGAGTGGAACCGCGAATTTGAAGGAGGGGGTATATATATAGGCATAGAGGGAGCTAGGAGAGTCCAAATGAGGTGCGGTATTCGGCCACGCGATCGTGATCGAACGCTCTAGATGATGGAGCAGAGTTAGGTGGGTTTTGGGCCAAATTGGAGGGGTGTTGGGCTGCAACACACACGAGGCCTTTTCGGTCCCTCGGTTAACCGTTGGAGTATCAAACGAAGTCCAAATGATACGAAACTTGACAGGAGGTCTACTGGTAGTAAACCAAGGCCGCTTGGCAAGTCTCGGTCCTATCCGGAAATGTTTAATCCCCACACACGAAAGAAAGGTAGAATTGACCACCGGAGGAGAACGAAGCGCCGGAATGCAAAACAGACAATGAGGAAAATGCTCGAATGCATGAGATGAACACGTACGCAAATGCAATGCGCATGATGACATGATATGAGATGCATGACAACGACAACAACACACGGAGATAAAAACCCAAACCCAAGGAAATAAATATAACTTAACGCGGGAAACGATCTTAGTTGGAGTACAAATAGGGAAAGTTACATCTGGGGTGTTACAAGCAGCCCCCCAATACGAAAGGATCTCGTCCCGAGATCTAGGACTGAAAGAACGCCGGGTACTCAGAACGGAGGTGATCCTCGCGTTCCTAGGTAGCTTCACGGTCGGAATGGTGTGACCACTTGACTTTGAGAAATTTGATTGACTTATTGCGAGTCTTGCGTTCAAACTCTTCAAGAATAGCAACTGGGTGCTCACGATAAGAGACATCTTCTTGGAGCTCAATGTCCTTGAAGTTGACGGTGTGGTCAGGAGTCTTGAAGCACTTTCGGAGCTGAGAGACATGGAACACGTCATGAACATTTGCAAAGTTTGAAGGAAGCTCGAGTTGATAGGCGAGGTCGCCTCTCTTGCTGACAATCTTGAAAGGTCCCACGTATCTAGGGGCAAGCTTCCCTTTGATACCGAAGCGACGAGTACCTTTCATAGGATAGACACGGAGGTAAACATGATCTCCGATCTCGAAAGCCAAATCGTGGTGCTTACTATCATAGTAGCTCTTCTGGCGGGATTGGGCTGCTTTGAGGTTATCACGAGTGACTTTGCACATTTCTTCTGCTTCTATGATTAATTCATTACCCAAAAGCTGACGTTCACCGGTTTTAGACCAGTTGAGAGGGGTACGGCACTTCCTGCCATACAGAATTTCGAATGGGGCCTTGCCCGAACTTGCTTGAAAACTGTTGTTGTAGGAGAATTCAGCATAAGGAAGACAATCCTCCCACTTCATGCCGAAAGAGATCACACAAGCCCTGAGCATATCTTCAAGAATCTGGTTGACACGCTCGACTTGACCGCTAGTTTGAGGATGGAAAGCTGTGCTGAAGCGGATGTTCGTGCCCATGGCCTTCTGAAAAGAATCCCAAAACTTCGAGGTAAAGATGCTGCCACGGTCTGAAGAGATCACTTGAGGAATACCGTGCAGAGAGACAATACGAGAGGTATAGAGTTCCACCAATTGAGCTGTAGTGATCGACTCTTTGATAGGCAGAAAATGAGCCACTTTGGTGAGTTTGTCAATGACAACGAATATAGCATCATTGCCATGCTTGGACTTTGGAACCCCAGTTACGAAGTCCATTTCAATGTGGTCAAACTTCCATTCTGGAATGGCAAGAGGTTGGAGGAGACCTGCTGGCCTTTGGTGTTCGGCCTTCACTCTTATGCAGACATCACATTCATTCACGAATTGAGCAATCTCGCGCTTCATTCGATTCCACCAATAAGCTTGCTTAAGGTCCTGATACATCTTTGTGCTCCCAGGGTGGATGGAGAGGAGAGAATTGTGAGCCTCGTTCATGATCACTTTACGAAGTTCACCTTTGGGTACCACAATTCGATCCTCGAAGAAGAGAGTGTCCTTGTCATCAAGGCGGTAGCACTTGTACTTGGACTGACTCTTGGCAATCCCAATCTTCACCTTTTTCACCATAGCATCGAGAAGTTGGGCTTGGCGAATCTGGTCTTCCAAGGTAGGAGAGACTTGAAGGTTGCGAGGAAACCTTGAGGAACAATTTGCTGATTAAGTTTGCGGAAAGCTTCACAAAGCTCGGGTTGATAAGGCTTGAGAATCAGACTGTTGCAGTAAGCTTTCCTGCTCAAAGCGTCAGCAATCACATTGGCCTTGCCTGGAGTATACTCGATACTTGGATTATACTCTTGAATCATTTCGACCCATCGAGTTTGCCTGAGGTTGAGATTAGGCTGAGTGAAGATGTACTTGAGACTCTTGTGATCGGTGAAAATGTCCACTTTTCTTCCCAATAGAAGATGTCTCCAAGTCAAAAGAGCATGCACAACTACCGCCAACTCGAGATCGTGAGTGGGGTAGTTCTTCTCATTAGGCTTCAACTGGCGAGATGTATAAGCAACAACTTTCTTCTCTTGCATCAAAATTGCGCCAAGACCTTGGAGAGAGGCATCACAAAAGACCTCGTACGGCTTGGATTCATCAGGCGGAGTTAGAACTGGAGCAGTGATCAATTTCTCTTTCAAAGTGTTGAAAGCAATGTCACACTCCGGAGACCAAACGTACTTGACGTGCTTCTGAAGAAGATTTGAGAGAGGCTTCGCGATCTTAGAAAAGTTTTCAACGAATCTTCGGCAACAGCTTACGAGACCGAGGAAGCTACGGAGTTGCTTCACGTTCTTAGGAGGTTCCCAACTCACAATTGCAGACACCTTCTCAGGATTCACGGCAATGCCCTTGGCAGAGATGATATGACCAAGATAAAGAACCTCATCAAGCCAAAATTCACACTTGGAGAACTTGGCATAGAACTAATGTTCCCTGAGCTTATCAAGAACCAAACGCAAGTGCTTGGCATGATCTTCCTTGTTCTTCGAGAAAGCCAGAATGTCGTCGAGATAGACCAAAATGAAGTCATTGGTGTAGGCATTGAAGATGAAGTTCATCATGCGAGAGAACGTCGGAGGAGCGTTGGCGAGGCCAAAAGACATGACAGTGTATTCATAAGAACCAAAGCTTGTCCTGAAAGCCGTCTTGGGAATATCTTGCTCACGGATTCGAATCTAATGATAACCCATACGGAGAACAAGCTTGAAGAATACTTGGGCACCTTTGAGTTGTTCGAACAGCTCATTGATGTTGGGAAGTGGATATTTGTTCTTGATGGTCTTCTTGTTCACTAGAAGGTAATCAACACAAAGTCTGTCCGTTCCATCCTTCTTCTTCACAAAAAGAACACCACAACCCCACGGAGAAGAACTAGGCCGGATGAGACCCATTTTCTCTTGAATATCAAGTTGCTTCTTCAGCTCCTTCAACTCTTCAGGTCCGAGCTTGTAAGGACGTTTGCACACAGGTTCCGTACCAGGCTCAAGATCAAAAACGAATTCAACTGGTCGGTGCGGAGGCATTCCTGGGAGCTCTTCTGGAAAGACGTCTTGATATTCGCAAACGACTGGAATTTGCGAGATAGCATCGAGTTCACCCTTCTCATTGAGAGAAAACAGATGGATGGTATCGTCATTCGCGGCAAAGACAATTACATCCTCAGACGAATGAGTTAATTGAATCTGCCTGGCTGCACAATCAAGCTGAGCCTTGTGCTTAGAAAGCCAATCCATCCCAAGAATAAGATCAATATCCGAGTTACCTAGAACCATTAGAGAAGCCAGAAACTTGAAATCACCCATCATGATAGAAACATCCGGGACTATTGAAGTAGCCCTCATAGACTTAGCCGGAGAAACCACTCCCATAGGTTTACCCAACATTTGTGAAATGAAGTCATGCTTGGAAACAAATGATCTTGACATGAAACAATGCGATGCACCAGTGTCAAAAAGAACTTTTGCTGGAAAAGAGTTAACTGGAAAGTTACCCATGATGACATCTGATGATTCCTCTGCCTAAGCTGCATTCAGCAATTTAACCTTGGCGTGCTTGGGGCTATGCTTGACCATAGCTGTACTTGCCGATCTGACAGGAGGAGGAGGAAGACGCCTCTGGTTGAAACACTTGTTGGCATAGTGACCCTTCTGTTGGCACTTGTTGCACGTGACCTCTGAAAGCGAACGGTGATACGGAGCACTCGATCTTGGAGCTGGAGACGAAGTCTTGTTCTGAAAGCCAGGGTTGGGTGGGTGGGAAGAACCACTGCCACCTTTGCTCTTCTGCTGATATGGCTGACGGAACGGAGGAGGAAGCCAATACTTCTGCTGCTTGGCCACTTGAGTAGAGGAAGAAGGAGTAGCATCTCTGACTCACTTCTAGGAAGCATCACACCTCAACTGAGCAGCCTCTTGCTTCAGTGCCATGTTGTAGAACTCATCGTATCTCAAGGGCTCAAAGAGGACAAGAGCTAGCTGAATTTCTTCTCTGAGACCACCCCTAAACTGATATATCATGCTCTTCTCATCAGGGACGTCCTGCTTAGCAAAGCGAGCGAGCTTCTGGAACAACTTGTTGTAGTCATAGACAGACAAAGAGCCTTGCTTCAGATTGCGGAATTCCTCACGCTTGCTTTCAACCACGCTCTGGGGAATATGATGAGCCCTGAAATCTCGACGGAAATCATCCCTAGTGATAACATGTCCACCTCTGGAGTCCTTGTACTGCTGGAACCATTCTGCAGCTTGATCTTTGAGTTGGAAGGAAGCAAACTTAACAAAGTCCTCAGGCCTAACTTTACTGCACTCAAAATGCTTGCACAGATCCACAAGCCAATCGTCAGCATCGGTTGCCTCAACACAATTGCTGAAAGTCTTTGGCCCATTAGCAAGGAACTGGTTGAGTGTAGCAAAGTGACTCTGATTGCTGCCTTGATTCCCTTGACTGCCTTGATTGCGCTCTTGAAGAATTTGCATGATCAACTGTCTGTTTGCATTGGTTGCGGCCATCACAGCTTGCCATGCCTCCGGAGGAGGTGGAGGTGGTGGCGGATCAGGATTCGGAGTCGTGCGCGTTGGAGGAGCCATCCTAAAGAGGTTGACCACCATTAGCACATTGATAGACAATTACTGAAGCTGAATCCAACGGAATGAAAATTGCAACATATAGTCTTCACATCCGAACAAAATGAACGAATGCATTCCTCTTGAAATGGTCACATATCCATAAATTGAGAAGCCACGTAGAATTAAGGTAGAGAAATAAATCAACAAGGTACGGATCAAGAACGAATAATCAGTAAGAAATCCCAATCTCAAACCAATATCCGTGGAAGAAGAACTAGAGCTACTAGAATTCCCACCTATGAAACGCCCGAACCTTTCCGGTTATGCAATCAGGTGTTGGGGATACAGGGGAAGCATAATATCTCACCCAAACTAGCAATTCCTACATCCAGCTGTATCCATCCTTCAACACATAACCAAGAAACCTTCGGAAACCATCTACCTCAACCTTCGAAAAGCATCCGTTATACAAGTTATGGCGATACTCCCGAACTCCCGCCCCAGTACTGGGTGGCGTCGAGGTTATCTCACCAATGAACTGCATAAAAGAGATTTTCGATGTCGGCATACTAAACTCAGGTATTCCAGAACTGCAACGATAAAATTGTGATGACAACACCTCAGAGCTCAACTCCCCGGGACACTTCCACTAAACCCCTGACAGGAGGCACCAAGACAATGTTCTCATCATAAAACCATCGGAACGATTCTAAGATACCCGCGTGATCCTAAATTTTTTTTAGTGAAATTTGAGAAGAGAAGAGTCAAAACTCAACTTCAGGATGCCTTACCAGAGCGATGAGGAGACTGGGAAGTAAAAAGAATTCCTAATCTCTCCGATATATAATTCCTAATGACTCAAAACATTTTTCTAGATACAACTCGGCCACTAGAAACGATCAAGCAATGGGGCTCCTAAGGTCGGGGAAGGCTCTGATTACCAACTTGTAACACCCTCAATGCGACTATATCTCCCATGTGTCGAGGCACGACTTAGAGGCTTAATCGCATTGAAGGCATATGTCGCAAGTTAGGCAATCTTCACAACATCCCATGTAATATAAATAAATAAAGGGGATATAACATAGTTGGCTTACACTCGCCACGTCAATCAAGTACATAAATAACATTACATCATCCAAACACTCATGGCCCGACTACGGCGCCAAAATAAAAGAGAACCCAACATGCGACATGGTCCCAATCACCCCCAACTGGGCACCACTACTGATCATCGGGAAAGGAAACATAGTAACGTTGAGAGTCCTCGTCGAACTCCCACTTGAGCTCATACGCGTCTCCTGGAGCGGAATCATCAGGCCCTGCATCTGGTGTAATAGTAATCCGTGAACCACAGGGACTCAGCAATCTCGCACCCTCGCGATCAAGACTATTTAGGCTTGTAGGTAAGGCAAGGTAAATATAGGTGGAGCTGCAGCAAGCGACTAGCAAATATGATGGGTAACTTATTCGCAAAAGAGAGCGAGAAGAGGAGGCAAAGCACGAGCGAGAAACTAGAGAACAACCTGCGCAAACATTACTCCAACACCGTGTCCACTTCCCGGACTCCGCCGAGAAGAGGCCATCACGGTAACACACTCAGTTGATTCATTTTAATTAATTAAGGTTCAAGTTATCTACAACCGGACATTAACAAATTCCCATCTGCCCATAACCGCGGGCACGACTTTCGAAAGTTCAATCCCCGCAGGGGAGTCCCAACTTAGCCCATGACAAGCTCTCACGGTCAACGAAGGAATAGGCCTCCTCCCAAGACGTTCCGATCAGACTCGGTATCTCGGTAATTCAAGACAACTCCTACAATGGTAAAACAAGTCCAGCAACACCACCCGCTATGCCGACAAATCCCGATAGGAGCTGCACATATCTCGTTCTCAGGGCACACCGGATAAGCTAAGCGTACGGGAGCCAACGTAACCCAAGTTGCCAAGGGACGGCCCCGCACGGTGCTCTAGGTTGGACCAACACTCAGAGGAGCACTGGCCCGGGGGGGTTAAAATAAGATGACCCTTGAGTCCGCGAAACCCAAGGGAAAAAGGCTAGGTGGCAAATGATAAAACCAAGGTTGGGCATTGCTGGAGAAGTTTTATTCAAGGCGGACTATCAAGGGGTTCCCATTATAACCCAACCGCGTAAGGAACGCAAAATCCGGGAACATAACACCGATATGGCGGAAAACTCGGGCGGCAAGAGTGGGACAAAACACTAGGTGAGAGGCCAAGCCTTCCACCCTTTACCAAGTATATAGATGCATTAAGATAACAAAGTAATATAATGATATCCCAACAAGTAAATAAATGTTCCAACAAGGAACGGCCTCCAATCTTCACCTGCAACTAGCAGCGCTATAAGAGGGGCTGAGCAAAGCGGTAACATAGGCAATCAACGGTTTGCTAGGACATTGTGGGTTAGAGGTTTGACATGGCAATTTGGGAGGCTTGCAAGAAAGTGGTAGGCTTCGTAGCAATGGCATAGCAAAAGAGCGAGCAAACTAGCATAGCAAAGATAGTAGTGATTTCGAGGGTATGATCATCTTGCCTGCACAGTTGTCAGAGTTGACTGGATCCTCGAAAGCAAACTCAACGGGCTCCTCATTAGCAAACTCGTCTCCCGTCTCTACCCAAACAAGACAAACAAGCAACAAGGATACAATCAACCACGTGCAAACTCAAACAACACGACGCAAAGATGATATGCTATGCGGGATGCGATGCGGGATGCAAAATGCAAGATATGACAGGAAATGCATGAACCTAGCCTCAACTTTGAATTCCAAGTGTGCCACTGGAAAGATGAGATGAAATCGCTTGAAAATGATATAAAGAACGCCCGAATCGGAGTTACGGTTTGGAAATGGCAAGCGATTCAAAATGACACCGGTCTGCGATTTACAGCAAGTAGGCATCTAAATGAAATGAGATGAACATGCTACAGCACCCAAACATGACAACAAAATACATGGTAGGGATGCACACAAGATGCTTAACGAAAGTCTAGCACTGAGCTACGGCCAATTCATCCATTAACAGGTTCAAACAAACATGGCAAAAATGCAAATGGCAAAAAGATCTCAGACTTAGTGAAATTAACACTTGTCTGGAATTTCAGATCAGGTAGCCCTCTTCGGAGCAACAAAACTACATGCTACAGGACCTGAACATGGCAAAGATAGTATGGCATGGAGCTACTCAAAGAGCTTAACAAAAGTCCCTTGGTGACCTTGAGCCAAAAGGGATCAGAAAATACAATTGCAAGCATGTGAACATAGCAAAAACATAATCAGTTTTCAGACAGTGAAAACTGACACATGCTGAAATATAACTCAAGTAGGCATGTTTACGAGCTCGATGCACTCACTACGGTGCAAGTCATGGCAAGACAAGCATGCATCCATCAAGAAGGCACAAAATGCAAGCTAGACATGGAAAGAACAATAGCATAGCATGCACGGATCAACTACAACATCACCGGCAAAATTGCAAACAAGTTGACAATCTGCCCAGATTCACAAAGTAGCAAAAGTAGAGCTCGATTGACTCAAGCTAGGGTGCTCCATAATTGCAAACAAAGACATGGATGGATAGAGCACTACAAGATTAACAAAACTCCCTTACCGATCATCCTCAAAAGAGGCACGAATCACTAGGAAACAACATGAACATATGGCATCATGAGATGAACAGCTCCAGGACTTAGTGAAATCACTGAGTCC
The DNA here is from genome assembly GCF_002162155.2 of Triticum dicoccoides. Taxonomy (NCBI): domain Eukaryota; kingdom Viridiplantae; phylum Streptophyta; class Magnoliopsida; order Poales; family Poaceae; genus Triticum; species Triticum dicoccoides. Next base: position 483,711,700 of record NC_041390.1, on the reverse strand, counting down.
CTGAAAACAGAATTAGCAAGTGCACCACTTTGCAAGCTTGCACAAGTCACCACACAAATCCTAAAAATACATGGGTTGCTCCTCTGGAAATATGACAAAACCCTTAACAAAACATATGTAGAGCACACGGGCATATCATGCACACAATAATCATGGCAAAAATGACAAAAGTGCTAAACGGAGTAGCAGATCTGACAATTAACTCAAGTAGCCCTCTTCTAACAGCATTTCGAGCATCAAGATGAACTCAAATGAAAATGATGCAATGGAATGAAATGATGTACTCTCTGAGATGAACATTTTGATATGCTATATGCATGAATCGGAGCTACGGATGCAAAGTTACGGAGCCAAGAATAGGAGCACTTGAACTGAAAATATCCGGGACTTAGTGAAAAAAATCAACCTCTCCGGGACAGATCTAGGGTTTGCACGGAAACCGAGGCGCGGTCGGGGCACTGTAGCAGCTCGAGGAGCGCCGGAAAAAAAGGAGCTGCGGCGGCCAGATCTCTCGCTGGAGAGGCCGCCGGCGACGAGGAGGCGGTCGCCCGGAGCTTCACGGAGGCGGGGCGTCGCGTCGCGGGGCGCGGGGCTGCCGGCGTCGAGCTTGGCGGCGGAGGCGGCGACTGGTGGGGCGGCGGTCACCGGCCGGTGCGGCGAGGCCGGCAATGGCGCGCGGCGGCGTCGGCCACCGGGCGCGTGGACGGAGGAGGCGCGAGGCGCGGGGCGGCTCGAGCCCGATCCGGCCCGGGGCGGGCTCCCCGTGGGCTGAGCGGGCCGCGGCGGCGGTGGGTGGCGGCGTCCACGTGGCAGCGCGCTAGTGGGCGGGGGCGGCGGCGGACGTTGTCCGGCCCGCTCCGGACACGTCCGGCGGCGGCGGTGGACGGATCTAGGGTTAGGGGGGAGAGTGGAACCGCGAATTCGAAGGAGGGGGTCTATATATAGGCATAGAGGGAGCTAGGAGAGTCCAAATGAGGTGCGATTTTCGGCCACGCGATCGTGATCAAACGCTCTAGATGATGGAGCAGAGTTAGGTGGGTTTTGGGCCAAATTGGAGGGGTGTTGGGCTGCAACACACACGAGGCCTTTTCGGTCCCTCGGTTAACCGTTGGAGTATCAAACGAAGTCCAAATGATACGAAACTTGACAGGCGGTCTACCGGTAGTAAACCGAGGCCGCTTGGCAAGTCTCGGTCCAATCCGGAAATGTTTAATCCCCACACACGAAAGAAAGGTAGAATTGACCACCGGAGGAGAACGAAGCGCCGGAATGCAAAACGGACAGCGGGGAAAATGCTCGAATGCATGAGATGAACACGTATGCAAATGCAATGCACATGATGACATGATATGAGATGCATGACAATGACAACAACACACGAAGACAAAAACCTGAACCCGAGGAAATAAATATAACTAACACCGGAAACGGCAAGAGTTGGAGTACAAATAGGGAAAGTTACATCCGGGGTGTTACAAGCAGCCCCCCACCGCCCGCGGCCGGCGGTGCGCCGCCCCGCCCACCCCGAAA
>NC_041390.1:483676324-483709865 GCF_002162155.2 Triticum dicoccoides | reverse complement strand
ATTTTTCTCTGGCGATCCCCACGCCACCGCCCCTCCAACGCCCCGCCACCGCCGGCGACCACCGCCCCCATCCTGAACCCTAAGATAGATAGTGGGGTACCTCTCCGGTGAGCCCCCCTCCCTACTGCGGCTGGTTCTTCCTTCACCCCGGTGGCATCGGAGTGAAGTGTATCTAAATCGGAGCAGCATCGCAAGCAAGAGCAAGAGCGAGAGCAGCAGCGCGAGCATGAGCAATAGCAAGAGCAGACCAGGCAGGGGACCGAGAGCAAGAGCGAGAGCAGCAGCGCGAGCAAGAGCTAGAGTAGTAGCAGCTCCTACTGATGTGGACGTCGGCGCCGAGGGAGCGACGACGTGGAGGAAGTGGCCGGCGACGCCGCCGTGGATGGAGCCGCGCCGTGTCGGCTCGGGACCGAGCGCCGGCAGCACCGTGAGATCAAATCAAGAAGAAAATGTGGCGATTAGTGTACAACCTCTTTGGTGGCGCCGATTAGGCCGCAGCTTCATCCGAGGAAACGGTGATGATGATGCTCTTCCGGTGGTGCAGGTGAATACGGCGGTGTGGGAATGGAGGTGGCGCGAAAGACGAGGGGAATGTCGGGGCAGCTCCTTGGAGGTGGAGGACGGGGTGGCTGAACCGGCGGGATGATGAGATCGACGACGGATCCTCATCCAGTACGGTGGATGAGGGACGTCGATGTGTTGATGTGGACGACGTCGTCGGGGAAGAGGCTCCGGCTGGGTGGCGGACGGAGCAGGGTGTGGGGTTTCGTTGCGGGTTTTCGCGGCCTCGGTGTACGAATGGGTGGGCGGATGGGATGGTAGTGGGGAACCATGGCTTAGAGACGCGCTTGTCCAAAATGTAGGGTAAGTTATGGAAGTACCCCCACTGATTTGAGGCGGTTCTTTCGGTTCAGGGGTACCACGGGCATTTCGCGTGTCGGGATTTCGCAGGAGGTGGGAGTTTCCGTGCGCATTGTAATTTCAGAATAGCAAGGCACGGGTTGAAATGGAGGGAGTTGTCGGAGCACAACGAGACAAAGATATATCTTAAATATTTCGGCCTAACAAGGCGCGGGTTGAAGAGGCGGGAGTTTCGCAGCACGATAGACAGAGATGCTAGCTTGAATTTTCGGCATAACAAGGCGCGGCTTGAAATTTCAGAAGAACAAGCTTAACGTGTAACCAAAAAAAAGACAATTGGCACCTCAACACACACAACACACACACAAACACCATTTAGACTAGAGTAAGGTACACATGCATTGCACGCATGAGATTTGGCAACCAAATTATGAATAAATACCACATTATAGCATGCAAGCTTTGATTCATATATGCATGATGTAGATGTTCGTTTAATTCTTATAGTTCATTTCATTCAAAATCATCTAGTTTTTATAAGAAAGCTAATCTATTTTAAGAATCATGGAATTGTGCGTCATAAGACATAAAGTAAAAACAAATAATGGCAAATCATGTAGAAAAACATTTGGGCAATTCTGATACGGAAGATTCTAGAACAAATAAGAAGTGATTGTGTTTTGATGTTTGTGCATTATGCTTAAGTTAAACCATGGAGTCTTCTAGATTATACATGTGGCGAAATCTGGTGGAATCTAGATGATATCCAACAACCAGTAGTGCTCAAATTTGCCATCTTCGGACCATCGGATTCGCCTCATCCAACGACCATCTTTCAAAGTTAAATTTACCCGCACACAATATAAAAAATATAAAAAATATAATATATATATAGGGGTATAGATATAGATATGTGATGCAAAAGCCACCCATCATCTTCAATTAGAATTGTGTGTCCGTGCACGGATGCGACGTGGCCAAATGATGTCTGCCATCGGTATCTCAAATTCAAATCAATCTGACCTTGTTCAATGTGTATACATTACAACATGCTCATTTCCAAACCACACCGCGCTGATCTCTGTTATATTCATGCATGCATGGGTTTCAAACATCAGGATCTCTTATTCAAATATTTGAATTCAACTTTACATTGATTGTGACCTCACCTATTCAGCTATTCTTTTACAGCCACACAGTAGTCTTCTCTTTATAATTGTACCACTAACTTTCTCTCGTGCATGCATGCACACACACTACCAGTCGGCATTATCCATCGCACGCATGCAATCTTTTTCTTCAGGTCGGTCTCCCATGAAGGCACACACCAACACACATCCCCCTCTCCATCATATCGGGCATTCTTTATCTCTCACGCGTGCATGCGCAACGATCGATGTTCCTCTATGTATGTGTGTATATAGCTAGGTCTTTCATAATTTTCCACACAAACCGATCAATCGATATATCCAGTGAGGTCTCACCCTCTTTCCCACGTCCACATCGATCAATCTATGCCTCTCTATATAGGATTAACATATATAGCTAATAAACCACATTAATTATGTATCCAATGCCCCCCTCTCATCATCCATGCCTTCCGCTTCATCTCTCAGACGCGTGCACAATGGCGAAGACAGGGGGCAGTAAGGGCCCTGCCCCCCTACCCCCTAACATCAATATATATCAAGGCTAATATGAATGTGATCATTAGACAATTGCTGCTAAAAATGGTTTAAGTTCACGAATTGACCCTCCTCGTAAAGGATTAGCAATGCTTGGCCCCTAGATCATTTATTTTTCATGGCTCGGCCACTGCGCGCATCAGTGCACGTGTTCGCCCCCTCTTTCTAAATATCGATCTCGCACTTGTGCATTCCTTCATAGTCTCCCTCCACTCGGCCCCTCGCACCATCTTCTAGCCCCCACTGGATTTCGCCACATGTACAATCTAGCAAACTCCATGGTTGAACTTAAGCATAATGCACAAACCTCAAAACAACAATGGTTCTCTTTTGTTCTAGAATCTTCCGTATCATAACTGCCCAAACTTTTTTCTAGTTGAATTTCCATTATTTGTTTTTACTTTATGCTTTACAACGCACAATTCCATGAATCATAAAACATATTAAGGGCTTCTTTGATTCAAAGGATTCTCAAAGGAATTTTGGAGGATTCTAATCATTAGGAATTTTTCCTATCTTGGTTGTTTGATTCGTAGGATTGTAAACCATAGGAATTTTTCCATATGATTCATTTGCACTAGATTTCATAGGAAACATCCCATCCACTCAAACCTCTTTGAAAGAATTATGCGTTTTTACTATGCACAATCAAGCACTCGTACAATCCTGTAGGATTCAAGACGACATTCCACTATAATCCCATGTTTTTCCTATTCTCGCCTTCTTAGATTTTTTATAAAAACTAATTGATTTTGAATGAGATGAACTATAAGAATTAAACGAAGGTCTACATCAGACATAAATGACTCAGAGCTTACATGCTATAGTGTGGTATTTATTCATTATCTGGTTGCAAAATCCGATGCATGCAATGCACGTGTACCTTACTAGTACTTCGAGTATGTGCAAAACACGTAAATTAGAATACAAATGGCACGCTACACAGTGCCTCTCTTATAGTTCATGAAGCCACGTGGCACATGTGTAGGCGTTGTCGCGACCTCCTTGCGTGGATTGATCACAGTGACGTGCTGCTGGTTCCAGAAGAATGTACTTGTCCTCCCTGAGCCATACTGGCGGTACATGCACGAAGCGAAGATGTGCACGCACGCCATGCACGGACTTATTCCTCGCACGCACACGCGGGTACACGGGCGGACGCAATTTTGTACCAAGATCCACCCCATGTGATAATTTGACGCGTGTAAAGTCGTTCACTTCATTGATGGTCAATTAATACAGCGCATGCAAATTGAGTGGACGTGAGGGCGGAAGAAAGACATTATTACGCCACTGTGCACATGCGAGTAGTTAAATCGTGGGTTGCTAGTAGTACTTCCATTGGTCTCCTTCGTATTTTGTGCCAATTTTTGATAGTGACATAATATTTACGCATTTGAGCAGTGTAGTACTTAAAATTTATGTTCCGCTAAACTCATCGGGAGCCGTTTCGGGCCTCGAAACCAAAACCATCAATTAATCTTTACCTTGTTCCCATCACATTCGAAAGCCTGCTCACACCTACTAGTAGTATGTACCAAACCTGAACGTGTTCCCACTATGCAGGTATTAGTGTCTTATATGGGCCTAAGCCCATCCATAATCCAACAAGTACAAGTAATAGTACTTAGGTTATAAAAAGGGGAACTACCTAACCGAAAATCACTCTACCTTTCCTCCTGATAAGTGCTTCTTCTTCGTCCGTCGTTGCCATGGCCGGTGAGCAGAGCTCTTGGTCGAGAACTACTCATAACAAGGGAGCAGCAACCAAGGCTACGGAAAAAAATAGAGGGCTCGCTGCCACGCAGAGACCTCAAAAGATCTCTCACGGGCAGGCGATGGCTCCCAGGAGCGCCCTAGCCGCAGAGGGGAACATGCCGAGCCGGCAGAGCTGGAGTCGTTATCCCTCGACGGCATGCCCGATCAGCTCAATAAGCAGAAGGAGTTCATCCAAGGCTTGATGGAGTTGCTGAAGGAGAGCCTCGACGACATGCCCACTAAGCTCAATCAGCAGGGGGAGTTGACCGCCGGCTTGGTGATGCTGCTGAAGAAGAGCATTGCCGCGGAGAAGAAGGCGACCGGCGAACTCCTGCGACTTCGGGAGGACAATGCGAAGCTCTGCCACGAGATTGACCTGTTGAAGGAGAAGAACGCCGGCTCGAAGAAGCTGCATGAGAATAGTAGTTCCTCGATGAAGATGCTGCAGGCCCTCGCCATGGAACAGAAGGAAGAGTTAGCGAAGCTCCGCATCAAGCACCCGGCTGCTGTCAAGGTACGTAATATGGCTGTGGAACAGATGATGAAGGCTCGCATCGAGAAATGCCGCGTCATGGACACAATGATGAAAATGGCGGAGGAGACGCGCAAGGAGATGGAGGTCATGGAGGCGATGAAGAAGCAGTTACGACTCCACGGCGAATTAGATCATTTGGGGTGATAATCTTCCTTCTTCTTTTGCTCTTGTGTTTCATCTTTTGCTTTGAGTGTTTCGCCGCACATGGCACGTTCTCTGCGAGGCATGAATAGAACAATGTTTTTTTGAGGGAATGAATATAATAATGCTAACAATGAGATGACTAGCAAATTAGATCATTTTTTATCGCCATATGGCACTGGGCTGCCATGTTTCGTGCTCCTCCGTCGCAGTACTACTCCAGTGGAAAACTTGAGTATACCGCATGGTTCTTTGCTCCTCCTCGATCAGGTCGTCGGCGCATTTATATGAGCAGTCAAATCATAAGGCCCCGCCTTCCAGCAGTAGTGAGCCGTCAAATCACAAAGGCCCTCGCCTCTCGTGAAACTGACCAAGCTATACTGCCCCGCCCTCTAGCCTTTTAAAAAATGTATACTTTTGTACAACAATAGTATCGATGGATAGCGCCATGGAGCAAAACTTGAAATTAAAAAAAGGTGGTACATATCGAGAGTGCTCGTCACCAAATTATGCATATAGTACTATTAAAAAGGCTAGTCACGATAATGGTGTCCAGCACAACCCACCCCTCAAATAAAACTAAGAGGGTGCTTGGATACGTTTTAGTCCCATGACTAAAAGTAGTGGGACTAAAACATGCTAGCCTCACCCATGCTTGGATCCAAATACTAAAAAGGCTAAAATCATGTTAATGAACATTTATTATCCTCCAAACCCTCCAATCCAGAACTCGCCTGTGTTAAAGGAGAGGAGTTAAATGAGTAGAGAGAGGACTAATCCACATTTTAGTAGGGGTACCCCTGACTAAAATTTTTTAGTCTCAAGACTAGTTTTAGCCCCTCTTTAGTCAGGGGTGCTTGGAACTTTAGCCTCTTAAAGAGACTATTTTTAGTCAGACTAAAATAAGTCCCTTGGATCCAAGCACCCTCTAAGCATCCATGAATTCTTTGACAAAACTAAGCACCCTGAAATTCTTTGACAACTAAATTGCTGGCTATATGATGTTGGCCATATATATTGTATGTATATAATGTGAAGAAACGAGTGGTAGTACTATACCAACTAAAAGATGAAATGTAAGAAATACTAGTATGTACGTACTGAAGAGTTGAAGTAATGAGAAGAAACATAACATAGTTCTGCTGGGGGCTCAGCACAACACACCACTCAAATTAAATTAACACCTGAAATTAAACTTTGCAACTATTCTGGTAGACACTGCATTAGAAGCACCATGAGCAACGACACTACCACCTTACTCGGAGTCCTCGTCCACGTCCTCGACTTCGTCCTTGTCCCTCTTCCTCTTGGCCGATACTTCTTTGCTTGAACCGCACACTTGGCTATTGCTCTTCATCCAACCCTTGTAGATATTAAAGCAAAGGTAGCCATCCATTGCAGCGTAGTGGATGTGGTCTATATCTAGTACATTCCGCTGCCATTCATGACAATGAAACGTGTAATGAGGTTTCTCCAGTTTATCGTATGAAGGATGAACCATGGCTCCTACCAGGGTCAGCATTGAAGGCTGGCGAGAGGACACCAGCCGATTCTTCTGGAGGTCGAAGGTGTTGCCTACAATGAGGCCTATCCGGCGTAGGACTTATTTGTCGTTACCAAAGTCTACAGTAACGAATTTCACTATTTTGTCCTTGAGGAAGTTCTTAAAATCCTGGCACTCAACGTCGGCATGGCATATGTGGTAGACCAAGAAAATATTATGTACGCAAACCTGGATCACGGCGGGCTTCTTCCTCTCTTCGTCCTTTAGATCCTTCTCTCGTCCCAGGACTATGGTGTACTCAACATCTAGCCCAGCGACCCACTCATCATCTGAGTTTTCGAACATGCGGCTGAAGCGAGAAAGGCATCCTTTCACCGTCGCGGAAGAACGGGTGTAGATGACGTCGAACTCATCGCCGGTGATGGTTCTAACCTTGTACTCACCGCCGATCATGGAGATTTGGGACGCCATGGATTTGGGAGGAGGGTTAGGATTAGTGGAACTGCCGTAATGTGAATGGACGAGATGACTAGGAGCGAATCGTCGTAGTATTGAAGGACGTGCGGGGACGAGTAGGAGCAAACTGCCACCGTGCGAATGACAGGGTGGTGGCTTTCCATTCTCCCATGATACGGGCTTCCTAGAGCCCTTGGATATGAGATTGAACGGTTGCATGGTGTGATTCTAGACCTATGGGTGAATATCTATCCTGGAGGGTTATTCTGCAAATTTTCAGCAACTTAGCATGCGACCGTTTGATCTCAGATCCAAGGGCTGCCAGCCGCCCGTATCATGGTCGCGCCTACCACGACCGTCGCGTCGCTCGCGCGGTCGCACCCTTGGAGATTTAACACGGTGCGTTAGGCTATCTGATGTTGGCATGTCATACATAGTCATCACTTAGTCACTTATACTACAACAAGGTTGGCTATAAGTGTATTTTTTACTCCTCTCTATCTCTTTCTTCGTACTCAAGGAAGAAACAGTGCTAAGAGTGTGTATTTATTGCATTTGCCAAGGAGTGACCTCTTCCAACCAAATGGTGTTGCTAAGTTTGCTTCATTTAATTATCTATAGACTCAAAATTGTCTTTTCACCATGGTACACGCGCTTAGCACCGTTTCTTCCTTGGGTCACCAAACTAGTCTCTCTCTTCTTGATTAACTTGCCACATCAGACTTTATGCCTATGTGGCAAGCTTAAGCACCTGTAGGAGCAAGTAAAAGTAAGTACAATAGTGCGCTTTACATGGCATTTTTGCATATGTGGAGGAAAGAGAGGCAAGGAAAAAGTGGAGAAGTGGGCTCTCATGCAAGAGCGAGCCTCTACTACATGGTGGAGCATTGGGAGAGGCACCTGTATGGAGGTGGTCAGGAATCTGGGAGACTCATGCTAGTCGTAGCGCCGCAGTTAAAATGATAATGGCAAGTCAAATCAAGGGCCCCCACCTGTCTAGCAGTAACTCGCTGTCAAATCACACAGCCCTACATTTGCAGCAGCCTACTCCCTCGTCTTCTCATGTCTCTGTCGAACCGACTAGGCGGAACTGCCCCTCCGCCTACCGCGCAGGAAAAGCCCCACCCATGCCATGGAGCAAAGCGTCTAGAAAACGGAGGAGAGACGGTGGTCTTGCAATAGAGAAGAGGGAGAGGCGAGATGGTGGTTTTGGAATGGAGATGATGGAGAGGAGAGGAGGTGGTTTTGCAATGGAGAAGAGGGAGAGGAGCGTGCGGCAGCGATTTAGGATTGGACGAGAGGGCCGGCACGCTCTGACTGGATCAAAATCAAAATCAATTTACCCTTCAATTAAGAAAGCGACCCCACATTAACTAGTCTCCCTTTTATTCTGGGTCATAATTGACCCTGATTTTCGCACATAAAATATATGTTATACGTTGTATACAAGGCCACTATCAAAATTACAATTTGCAACTATACAAGGCCACTAACATTAATCGAGGCAAAATTGATGGCGTTTGCCTCGTACTAGCACCCGAGGACATTAATATCCCTTGTGTGCATGCGGGAGTGAGAAGGTTAGCTTGCATTCCCAACATTAATCAACCAATGAGGAGTAAGAGGGTTGGCTTGTTGTGCTTGGGAGAGAAAAACCACATTAATTAAGATGACAATCAAGGTGACAAGCTAGCTTGCAACATTGACTTAAACATAGCATTGATTTTTACCTTGGTACCTGTAATATGAGTTTGTGGCCTTGTATAAAAAAATGGAGGGAGTATAATTTGAAAGTACATTCAGATACGAACCAAACGATACAATTTTTGGTGACATGCATTCACATTTTGCTTGTCAAATATAGTACATGGTCAAACTTTGACCCAAAATATGTGAAACAACAAAAAAATACTTCCAAGACCAGCGCCGCTCTTCCGCTCTTCTCCTCTTAAACCACCGCCGCTCCTCTCCTGTTCCAATCTAAATGCAGCGCCGCTCCTCTCCTCTTCCATTTCAAAACCACCACCCCTCCTCTCCTGTTCCAGTCCAAAACCAGTGTCGCTCCTCTCCCGTTCTAATCCAAAACCAGCGCTGCTCCTCTCCTCTTCCATTCAAAAACCACCGCCGGCGAGTGAAGGTGTTGTGGAGAAGTAGAACGATGGAGGAGTACAACCGATATGTGAGGATCACAGACGGCGACCCTGTGAAGCTAGCTAGGATGTTGGAGATACATTCTTGGTTTGACAACAAAGACCAACTAGCGGCGAGGGTGACATCCATGGCCAAATATCTGCAACAGAGCGAAAAGGCGGCGATATTCCCGGAGGGAGTCGCGCCGGAGTACATAGAGCTGCTCCTCTGGGTCATGGAGTAAATAGATTCACCGAATCCGATCGTGAGGGAGCGGTGGTGGGAGTATAGATCCCAGATGGAGCATCCACCAGAGATTGAAGGATCGAGCATCTACTGGGTGCCGTTTGTGAGGGTATCCTGCCAGAGCGAGCCGGTGGAGTCTTCGTCGACCGAACCCAACTGCAAGAGGAGAAAAGCAGTTGGCCCGATGACACTTCCCTGCCATCGTCTCCCTCGCCGTTCACATTGTCTCACGGGGCGGCTGTCTGCCACCGAGGAATAGGAGGGGGCTGCCCCCCCAGCCCAATAGTCGGGTAGGTTGTGAATTGTTAGGAGGAGCTTAGGGTTGTCAGTATTTGGAGGTTGTGAATTGTGTTTTGTGTTGTGTATTTTGAGAGTACTTTCAGATATGAATGTCTTTTGAATTTCAGATTTGCAGTATTGAGCATATAAAGTATTTTATGAATTCTAGATATCTATTTTTAGCACTTAAAAAAATGTAGTTTCATAGGAGTATAAAAGTGCAAACAATGTGATTCTCAGAGAAGAAACTGCAAGTTTCAGTTTTAGATAAGAAACTAGAAGTTCAGTTTCACATAAGAAACTGCAACTTTCAGAGGCAGAGCATTTATATTAACACTGCCTTTTCAAACAGGGTTAACATCATATTGGAAGTTTTATTCATGGTCGAAAATGGATCTACCAGCGAGTTAACATCATGCTGATCAACATTCATGCATAGCACATCTTCATATGATGCACAGTCAAAATGCCCACACAATGTCGATTGTGCGAAACACAGAGAAAACGAGGGACGAAGTTTTGGCAAGTGTTGGACGTGGTTTTGGGCTGCCCCGTCTAGGCTTTCATTTTTAACATGCGCAGCCCACGACCTCGGATGGGAGGTCCATAGGCCTGTTTGTATTTTCTTAGGGCCGTCATGTATCGACCGGCCTATGGACCTCCCATCCGAGGTTTTATTTTTGGCAGCCCAATTTATGTATTTTTTTGAAGAAAACATAGAGGTCTGTTCTATTTTTCTATATAAGAATAGGAACGCCAGGTCCAACTTATGTTTCCCTTCTAACTATATTAGATATATTTAAATTATTTTATATGTTGACTGTTTAGTTCACATACTCCCTCCTTTTCGGTTTATAGGGCTTATCTCAAAATTTTAGTTTTTCCATTTTATAAGGCTCAATTTGGTTGTTCTCCATCACATGTTCAGATTCCAAGGTGCATTAAATCATTGCATGCAAGTATTAAGACAAAATTGACCAATGCATGTACTTTATGCATGCATGCATTGCAATTTATGCATTGATAAACATAATTTTTTGAGGAAAACAAGTGCATTAATTAGGTGCTTTTGCAAACTACAAAAAGTATTCCACCATTCATCATCTACCTTGGTTGGTGAGATTTTTGAATTGAGCCCTATAAACCGAAAAGGGGGGAGTAATTGGCAAATAGATCTCGCCGCCACCCCCCGCCTCCTGACTCCGGGTGCGCCTGCCCCCCTCAGCAAGTCCGCTCATGCGCCCCATGGAGTCGCCAGCCATATCCACGGGGGAATGGCTGGAAGACAGGCAGATGTACAAGATGCATCTCCCACATGTCTACAAAGCCTTCCGGCGGATGCTCCAGCCACTCGACTCCGTCGCGCCGGCGGTGCTGCGGGAGACTCGAGGGAGGAGATGGAGGGAGCGGGCGATGCGGATCCGCGACAACGCTCTCTCCTGGACCCAGTGCACACGCGGATGGAGGGAAGCAGAGGAGGAAGCTGCGAGGGAGGAAGCCGAGGAGGGACCGAATCTGTTCTCTCACTCGCGCAGGTATGCTCGGATGTGCAAGGATCATGTGGATTGGGAGCTGCTGAATCTAGCCCTACAGATCTACTTCGAAGGAGATTTCTCGGAGAAGCACGGGATGCCCCACCCCAGTGAGACGCCTGCGTTCGTTCGATGGGTGAAAGGAGAAGTGAATTCAGGAGATCCACACCGTGCTGCGAGGTGGGAATGCTTGACTGGACTCCTGCCCACCAGCACGCCACCGGAGCTGGAGCAGGTGGATCCCCTACCTTACCTCTCTCCCAAACCTGCAGAAGATTGAAATTAGGCTTGCAATCTGCTTCAATTGAGCTGTCTGGTGGTTATTTCTGCTTCCTGAGAGACAACATCTGGTTGGAGGATGAGAAGGAACCAGGAACTCCGATGAATTTCCCCTATCACAATGGGGGGCAACGCCAGTTGGGCAGTGGTACGGCCCACCTCCGCCCCAAATGGGGGCACAATCTGGGCAGGCTCCTGTAATTGCCCAAGATCAATCTGCTGGTGATTCTGACTCTCAGATCAGTGGGAAATCTCAAGGCAAGAATCAGCAAAAGAGAAGATAGGACATCCAGAAAATTGCCCCTGCCCCTGCTTCGGGCCTTATGGCATACTCTGAGGTGATCTGCTACAACTGTGGGGAACCAGGGCATCATTTGGATAAATATGTCAAGCCCAAGAGTTATTTTATCTGCAAAATGGTTACCCATAAAGTTGAGAATTGCCCTGTCAGAGGGAAAACCCACAGTTCTGCTAGATATGTTCGAAGTGCTGCTCTAGGATTTTGTCCACCATTGACAGAATTTTCTGTGACACGAAATTAGATAGTTTCTTTCCCCTTTCTAGTTGTAGAGCTCTGCCCAGAAGTGGTAGTGACCACACTCCTTTACTCTGGGACTCTGGTCTTAACCAAACTCCAAAGAGCAATAGTTTTAAATTTGAAAAGTTGTGGTTGCTTAGAGAAGATTTTACTGAGCTAGTCAGGAAAATCTAGAATGAGCCTACTGGGAGCAGCTGCCCCCTAGAAAATTAGCAGATCAAAATCAGGAGATTTAGAACTACCAAAGGGTGGAACTCCAATGAGGAAGCTAATCTTAGAGGATACAAAAGGGTTCTCCTCCTTGAGTTTGATTCTCTAGATATTAAGGTAGAAACCACTGACCTCTATGAGGCTGAGACTAATAGATTAAACTTTGTCCATGGAGAGCTCAAGAAAATTTGGCTTCAAGAAGAAATCAAAGCCAAACAAAGGTCTAGAGATAGGAACATTAAGGAGGGTGATAGAAATATTGCTTACTTCCATGCAATAGCTAACCATAGGAGGAGGAAAACCCTCATTCACTCCCTTGATGGCCCTAATGGCCCTGTTACTGAGGTAGATAAGATGCTGAAAGTGGCTAGTGACTTCTACAAAGACCTGTTTAAGAAAGAAAAACCCTTCTGGGATCTCTCTATAATTTTTTTTTCTCTGCTTCTGAAAAAGTCTCTCCTGCTGAAAATGAGCTGCTAGAAGCCCCTTTTTCAGGGACAGAGGTGAAGGAAGCCATTTTGAGCTCTTATCCTGATGGGGCTCCTAGTCCTGATGGGATTCCCTTCTTATTTTACTAGCAGTTTTGGGACTTGGTGAAAAATGATCTCTTAGATCTTTTCCAAGCCTTTCATAGAGGAGATTTGGATCCAGCAACTTACTCATGGGGGGTCTGTTGGGGTCAAGTTAAATAACCGTGGAAGTGATTTTTTTCCTTGCTGGTAAAGGCCTTAGGCAAGATGACCCCATCTCCCTGCTTTTGTTTAATTTAGTAGTGGACGTTCTTACTAAAATGCTGAGCAAATCTGCTGATCATAGTCTGATTGCAGGGCTTTGTCCTGAGGTCTACACGGGTGGCATCATCTGCCTTCAATATGCAGATGATACCATCCTTTTCTTAGACAATGACTCCACACATGCTAGCAATCTGAAAACTATTATAACCTGGTTTGAACAAGTCTCAGGCATGAGAATCAACTACTCTAAAAGTGAACTCATCCCTATCAACATGGATGATCAGGAGTTAGCTGACTTCCTCTCTATTCTAGTCTGTAATACAGGTAACTTCCCCATTAAGTACCTAGGTATCACTCTCCACTATGATAAACTAAGGAGAGAGGATATCCAACCCTTATGGATAAAATCATTAAGAGGATTGTTGGGTGGAGGGGCAAACTTCTCTCTTACAGAGGTAGATTGATCCCCATACAAGCTTGTTTGGCTAGCATTCCAGTGTATCTCGTCTCCTTCTTCAAGTTCCCTAAATGGGCAGTGAACCTCATCAATTCTCAGATGTCTCATTGCTTGTGGAATGATTTTGAGGAAAATAGGAAGCTACACCTTGCTAATTGGGCCCTAGTCTCTATGAAAAAAGATTTTGGGGGCCTAGGCATACCTAACCTCCAAGAAATTAACGTCTGTCTTCTAGGGTCTTGGATTAAAAGATTGTATGAGGAAGACCTGAAACCCTGGAAGCTTCTTATTGCCCATAAATACCTAGGAAATAAACCTAATATTTTTGTCCCTTCCTCCAACCCTAAGACCTCTAGATTCTGGAAAGGATTAAAATCTATTATGCATGCTGTGAAATTTGGCTACAGATGGAACATAGGGGATGGGAGCAGAACCAGGTTTTGGGAAGATACTTGGTTTGGCACATCCCCCCTAGCAGTCCAATTTTGGCCTATTTACTCTGTCCGCAATGAGCTTAACAAAAGTGTCAATGAAGTTTGGGACGTTCAATGCCTAAAACTCTCTTTTAGAAGGAACTTTAGTGATAGTCTCATGGAACAATGGTTCCAGTTGGAGAAAATTGCCAAAAGCATTACCTTTACTGCCGAGCCGGATGCCCTGATTTGGCAACTGGACAATAAGGGGAAGTATTCCTCCAGCTCTCTCTATCATGTTATCAACTTTAGAGGGGTTCAACCCATGTTTATCCCTGTTGTCTGGAAATTGAGAGTTCCCCCTAAAATTCATGTATTTCTCTAGCTTCTCTCCAAAAACAAATTGATGACTAGGGATAACCTTAGGAAGAGACACATCATCAAACCCCTTCATTGTGTTTACTGCTTAGAACAAGAGTCTTGTTCTCCCCTATTTTTTGAATGTATATTTGCTAAACATCTTTGGGCCCACATTGAGGAATATTTCTCTAGTCAGATTGGCTCATTCTTCGTATCTGTCGCCAGATTCTGGATTGCTACCAAAAAGTGCTCAGTTTTAAACACTGTTAGCTCAACTGTCCTTTGGTGCCTCTGGAAATATAGAAATGCTATGATTTTCAGTAACACCTCCAGGATTTTCATTCCATAGGTCTTGAGGTTGATCAGGAACATGGTGAGGAACTAGGCGATTTTCTCCTCCGGATCGGACAAGGACAAGTTGATGAGCTTCATGGAAACCCTAACAAGATCCCTCCAGAAACCGTTGGCGGTCACTTGTGGCTGAACAAGGCTCGACCTGCTCTGGGGCTGGACCCGTGGGCTCGTCTCAAGATCTCTGATGAAGATGATGGGCACCTGGCGCCGAAAAAGAGGGACATCCACCATGCTACGCCTTCCAACCCGGTGTCTCCGCTTGCTTACTGGTCGCCGCAGGCTGACATGGCCCCTCGGCTGAAGACCATGAAGGCTTCGCTGGACCCTCCTTGTGTCATTTGAGTGCTCTATCTGCTCTGCCTTTGGCACCACTCGGGTGATTTGTATTATTCAGAGAACTTGTTCATCCACCCCTAGTTTGTAGCTTTTCTACCTTTCCTTTCAAACTGCTCTTTGAGCTGCTGTATCATAATATGTTGTGGTTTCGTTCTCAGCAATGGTACCGGGGAGATGCTCCCTGTTTTTTCTAAAAAAATTATTTTATATGTTATTATATATTATTTTTATTGTCATCATATATTTAACAGATACTTACATATGTAAGAAAACAATATCCCACATCTTATTAACTTATAAAAATAATTTCTTAACAAATAAAATCCTGGATTGTTTTGGCACGAAAATCCTAGTGATTGTGTACAAAAGCTTGGTAAGATTTAAGGACGAATGTAATAATATCACTTAATTAGATATACCCATAATTCTATCCCTAACTCGAACCACCTAATCAGATATACCCCTAATTCAAAAGCCTGCTCAAATTTGCCCCTCCGCCGTTAGGTTCCCTTATAGAAATGCCCTTTTGCACCGTTACCGTCCGGTCAAACAGCTTTGACCGTCCTGAAAAAATAGCAAAAAAATCTAAAAAATCTAAAATTTTGTGAGATCAAAGATACTCATGTGCCCAAGGTGTGTGCAAATTTTCATGCTATTTGGACATTCCAGGAGGTCATGGCGAGGAAAACAGTTAATCTGCACGCTTGTGAACAATAAATTTGAAATAAAATAGCAAAAAAATTAAAAAATATGAATTTTTTTGGCATCAAAGGGGCTTGGGTGCACAAGGTGCTTGAAAGTTTTTGTGATCAAATGCCATGCGAGGATCTCTAGCAAGAAAAAACAAAATAGTCATTTTTCCCAAGTTTTTTCCCGAGGCAAATTTTGTTTTTTCTCCACAAGCCCCTCCAATATCCAAACACAACAAAAATTTGCACACAGCTTGCAGACCCGAGCCTCTTTGATGCCAAAAAATTTCATATTTTTTTGAATTTTCTTACAATTTTTTTGAATTTACTGTTCACAGGCTTACATATTTATTGTTTTTCCTCTGACATGAGCTCTTGGAATGTACGAACAGCACAAAACTTTGCATGCACCTTGCGAACCTGAGTATCTTTGATCCCACAAATTTTCAGATTTTTTAGAATTTTTTTGCTATTTTTTTTCAGGATGGTCAAAGCCCTTTGACCGGCTTTGACCGGACGGTAACGACACAGAAGGGTATTTCTGTAAGTGCACCTAACGGCGAAGGGGCAAACTTGAGCATGCTTTGAAATTAGGGGTAAATCTGAGAGTGGGCGCAAATTAGGGGCATAGATGTAAATGTCCCATAAATATATTATAACAAAATGATCAACCCCTTTTTATTTTTTGATAACATTGCTGGCCCAACCCAACATTATAATTAGAATCAGCCCAGCAAAATCGTGTATTTCGAGAAAGTGCAAATGGCCTGTAATTTTTTAGGAAATAAAGTAAATGGGCCGCATGTACGCTACATTATTTGTTCACCCAGCCTAGCTAATGCCTGTAATTCAAAAAAATAGATCAAATTGACTGTAAATTCTACCGCGCAAAAAAGACTGTAAATTCTGAAAAAATGGATTGAATATGTGCCACATTTTTGGAGGCTAAAATGTGGGCCAATAGGTCAAAGCCAATGCAAGTCGTTGTCAATTTAGTTAACAAATGATTCTGACATGTTAGTCGTTGTATTTACATCCAACGACCGGCATCCATCTTCAATCTCTCGACTTCTTCCTCCAGCGCCGCCGGGATCACCTCCCACCTCCTGCTGCTAGCAGCTCTACTTAGCACGCTTTGCTATGAAGTGCTACTCCACCGTTGGCCAGGCCATCCCTCCACCCCTCCACACCTCCTGTTCTTCTCCACCGACTGCCGAACCACACCGCACTAGAGCCAATTAACCCTCGTACACCTCTCTGTCTGCGACTCTACTCCCGCGTCTTCCCATCTCCGGCTCGTTGCTCTCCGGGGCCTCGCCGTCGTCCACCACCTTGGGTGCGCTCGGCGCGGCATGGTCAAAGTGGTCAACGAATGACACCGTCGGAAGTAGATTGTGCGTGGAGAGGCTGACAGCTGGGTCCAGGCTGCACACAAGGAAATGCCTCCTGATTACGTGCAAAATAATGATTCCTCCACCTGACATCTGGGACCCACCGGAAGGGCCTCTGTATTTCACGAAATAAAGTGCCCCCCGTTGACATGTCAGACCCACCAGCTATCTTCGCATGCAAGGAAGTGCCTCCTTATTACGCACTAAAAAATGAATATTCCCCCTGCCAGCTGGAACCCAGCATAGTGGGAGGCTGACTTGTGGGCCTACCAAGTTGACGGGGACGGGGGGCTTTGTCAACTTAGTCAATATGAACGATTCTAGTTCCTGTTACCATACGATGTTCATCCAACGGCCGTAGTGCTTCTTCAACCTCTGGTCTTCTTGCTCCAGCCGCCCAAACCAGCACCGGTCGTGCCGCATGCTCCTGCCTCCCGTGGCCGGCTGTGACGCTGTGGAGGCCTCACCGCACCCTACTACTCCCACCGCTGGCCAGGCCATCCCTCTACTCACCCACACCCCCTGTTATTCTGCGGCGACAGCAGCCTCACACCGCAGCAGAACCAGTGAACCCTCATACTCCTCTTTGCGTGGGCCTCCACTTCTGCGTCTTCCCCGGCTCCGAGTCGTCCCCTTCCTAGTCCTCGCCGTCGTTCACGGCCATGGTGCTCTCGGTGCGGCGTGGTCAACATCGTCAACGACCGACTTCCATCGAAAGAGTGCTGTACATGGAGAGGCTGACAGCTGGGTCCACGGCAGCCGCAAGGAAGTGCATCCTTATTACGCGGAAAATAATTATTCCTCCACCTGACAGCGGGGACCCATCGGACGGGCCACCAGTATTTTGCGAAAAAAATCGTTTCCCCCTGACTGCTGGGACCCACCAGACGGGCCACCGTATTTTGCGAAAAAATGTTCCCCCGTTGTCACCTCGGACCCACCGGAAGTGCCTCCTTATTACGCACAAGAAAATGAATACTCCCCCAGCTAGCTGGGACCCACCTTGCGGGAGGCTGACTTGTGGGCCTACTAAGTTGACGGGGATGAAGGGCTTTGTCAACTTAGTCAATATGAACGATTCTAGCTCCAGTGACCGTACGATGTCCATCCAGCGGTCGTAGTGCTTCTTCAACCTCTGGGCTTCTTGCTCCAGCCGCCCAAAGTAGCGCCGGTCGTGCCGCATGCTCCTGCCTCCCGTGGCCGGCTGTGCTGCCGCAGAGGCCTCACCGCCCCTACTATTCCCACCGCTGTCCAGGCCCTGCGGTGACGACAGCCTCACACCGCAACTGAACCAGTGAATCCTCGTAATCCTCTCCGCGTGGGCTTCCACTGCCGCATCATCCCCTTCCTAGGCCTCGCCGTCATCCACCGTCGTGGTGCTCTCCGTGCGGCGTGGTCAACGTGGTCAAGGAATGACTTCCATCGGAAGAGTATTGTACGTGGAGAGGCTGACAGCTGGGTCCACGGCCACAACCCAGTTTTTTTGTGATTTTCAAAGTAAGTCGCTTTGTCAGGCATGTTGGGCTGCAAATCTTTCAAGACGAGGAGAACTTTCATTCGGCTGGCCCAGAAAATGGCCCATCAGTAATGAGAAATGGGTTGTACATTTTTAAAACACATCAAACCGGCAATTAGTTTCAAATATCTTTTTTTTCATTTCAAGATTTTAAATTACATTAATTTTTATGCGTGGAGAATTTGTTGGATTTTATATTGATATACATTTATTTTTAAAATCATTTTGAATGTGAGTCGAAATTTTGGGATTAAAAACAGTTCGGACCGCACCGAAATATGCAAAATTTCGTATAATTGCGGACTAAGGCATAGCCTAGTGGTGGAAAGGGGCTGATGCCTTCCCACCCACCCAGGTTCAAGGCATGATACTTGCAATTTGGATTTGTTGCACCAATTATACTGTAGGGGGTTCCCTTACCGTCTTTCTATAAAAAATTCATATAATTTTTTAACCGTTGCCACAATATGGGCTATAATGCTAACAAAAAGAATATGGGCACCAAAAAAACCTTAAGAATTAGCAAATGGGCTGTAAATTATTAGAAATAATGGCAGATGGGCTGTATGCTGTTTTCCACAGATTTGAGGCTTTCCTAAAAAAAGGTTGACGCACAAGCACTGACTATTGGATGTCCATCCAACGGCCGTCGTGCTTCTTCAATCTCTGCTCTTCCTGCTCTAGCCGCTCAAACAAGCGCCGTTGGGACTGCCTGCTCCCTCCTCCTCGCGGCCGGCTGTGCTGCCACGCAGGCCTCACCGCCCAACCGTACTCCCATCGCTGGCCTAGCCATCCCTCTACTCGCCCACACCTGTTGTTATTCTCCAGCGACGGTAGACGAACCAGTAAACCCTCATACAGTCGTACTCCCCTCAGCGTGGAAAACAACTGCCGAGTCTTCCCTGCCTCCGTGTCGTCCCCTTCCTAGGCCTCGCCGCCGTCCACCGCCCTGGTGCTCTCCGCGCGGCGTGGTCAGCGTGGTCAAGGGACGACTTCCATCGGACGTGGACTGTACGTGGACAGGCTGACAGCTGGGTCCACGGCCACAGCAAAGAAGTGCCTCCTTATTACACGGAAAATAATGATTCCTCCACCAGACAGCTGGGACCCATCGGACGGGCCACTGTATTTCGCGAAAAAACGTTTCCCCCTGGCTGTTGGGAACCACCAGCTACATCTTCGCATGCAAGGAAGTGCGTCCGGGCAAAAAAAAATGATTCGCCCCTGACTGCTGGGACCGACCAGCTACATCTTCGCAGGCAAGGAAGTGCCTGACAGTCGGGACCCACCTGGTCGAAGCGTATGTAGCGTTGTCATTCTGGTCGCGAACATGTACGTACATACTGGTCGATGTAGAGGCACGCACGTGTCATAGTAGAGGCGTGCATCGTAGTAGAGGCGCGCACGTAGCATTTACACATACGTACAACGGCCAGGGTGCAAGAAAGAAAATATGGCCACGTATGTGTACATACGGGCGGGATCTCTAACGCCTACTCGTGCATACGTACGGCCAGGGCTCGTGTATATGGCTGGGTCGGGACGGAGAAACAGCATCATCGTCGTGTTCATGGGGAGGCAACGGAATGCGTCGTGTTCATGAGGAGGCAACGGAATGCGTCATGTTCATCGGGAGGGCTTGGACAGAATAGGCGATGGAAACGGCCTTGTGTTCGACCGGCCACATTCAAAATGGGATCCTGTTCATCGGGAGGGGTCTGGCGTACCGCAAAATGGAGGAAACGGACCTCCTAAGGTTGAAACAGGGGTCCTGTTGATCGGGAGGGGTGTGGTGTACCGCGAAACGGAGGAAACAGACTTGTGTTGGAGCGCTACGGTCGAAACAGGGGTCCTGTTCATCGGGAGGGGTGTGGCGTACCGCAAAATGGGACTCCACGGGATACTGTTCATCTCCACTGTCGACCTCCTCCAGCCTCCACGGGCTCCTGTTCATCCAGCCTCCACGGGCTCATGTTCATCCAGCCTCCACGGGCTCTTGTTCATTTAGCCTCCACCGCGCGCTACTCCACCGGCTACTGTTCAACCACCCCTCCACCGTCTACTGTTCATCCAGCCCTCCACACCACGGGGTCCTGTTCAACCACCCCTCCATGGGCACCCCTCCACCGTCTACTGTTCATCCAGCCCTCCACACCACGGGGTCCTGTTCAACCACCCCTCCATCGTCTACTGTTCATCCAACCCTCCACACCACGGGGTCCTGTTCATCCACCCCTCCATGGGCACCCCTCCACCGTCTACTATTTATCCAGCCCTCCACCACACCACGGGGTCCTGTTCATCCAGAGGCAACGCCATCGCTCACTGTTCATCCAAACCCCCCCGCAACACTCACTGTTCATCCCATCGATCGGCTTCAGTTCGCAGCAGTAGCGAAGTAATCGCTTGATCGGGTTCAGTTAACAGCCATCGATCGATCGCTCGGGTTCAGTAACACGTAGCCTATAGTGCAATCGCTCGGGTTCAGTTAGAGCCCAACGCCTCACTCGGGTTCAGTTAGAGCCAACACCTCGCACACACGCGCGTACGTGTACGAGAGAAACGCGCATCGCTCGGCCCCTGACCTCCCACCGTAACCAGGAACTCCCCGAAATTTTCCTCCCCCTCGCTTCTACCATGGTTTTTTCCGTCATGGACGGCCCAAAGAATGTCATGCAGCTGCGTCTCCGGCCCGCCCAGGATGAAAAGCCCATTTTCTGTCATGATTTTTTGTCATAGAAGTAGGAGCCCACCACATCTATGATGATACCGGGTTTTGACAGAAAAAATATTCGTTCGGCCCAAAATGTCACGGATGTGTCTTTTCTTGTAGTGTAGGCTGAGCATCAGCATGAACATCATCATTAATATTATCACTAGGTTCATGTTCATTACTAGATTGTGTTTCAGCATCGGAAATAGAAATATCATTGGGATTCTCAGGTGTGTCTACAACAGGTTCACTAGAAGCATGCAAAGTCCTATCATTTTTCTTTTTCTCCTTCTTAGAAGAACTAGGTGCATCAACATTAATTCTCTAAGAATCTTGCTCAATTCTCTTGGGGTGACCCTCAGGATACAAAGGTTCCTGAGTCATTTTACCCCCTCTAGTCATAACTCTAACAACATTATCATTTTTCTTATTATTTAATTCATTGAGCAAATCATTTTGAGCTTTAAGTACTTGTTCTATTGACTGGTAACCATAGAAGCATGTTTACTAATAAGTTTAAGTTCACCTTTAACTCTAGACATATAATCACTCAAGTGTTCAATCATATAAGGATTACATTTCAATTGTCTACCAACATAAGCATTGTAGTCTTCTTGCTTAACCATAAAGTCATCAAACTCATCCAAGCTTTGGCTAGCAAAGTTAGTAGATGGGATTTCACATTTATCAAATTTATAGAGAGAATTTACCTTTACTACCTATGTCAGGTCATCAAGACCATGTATTTCTTCAATAGGTGGTAAATTCTTAACATCTTCAGCCTTAATGCCTTTTTCTTTCATAGATTTATTTGCCTCTTGCATATCTTCAGGACTAAGAAATTGAATACCCATTTTCTTTGGAGTTGGCTTAGGAGTTGGTTCAGGAAGTGTCCAATCATTTTCATTACTCAACATATTATGCAATAGCAATTCAGCTTGATCAACAGTTCTTTCCCTGAAAACACAAGCAGAACAACTATCCAGGTGGTCTTTGGAAGCATCAGTTAGTCCATTATAAAAGATATCAAGTATTTCATTTTTCTTGAGAGGATGATCAGGCAAAGCATTAAGTAATTGGATAAACCTTCCCCAAGCTTGTGGGAGACTCTCTTCTTCAATTTGCACAAAATTATATATTTCCATTAAGGCAGCTTGTTTCTTATGAGCGGGGAAATATTTAGCAGAGGAGTAATAAATCATATCCTGGGGATTATGCAAACAACCAGGATCAAGAGAATTAAACCATGTTTTAGCATCACCCTTTAATGAGAAAGGAAACAACTTAAGGCTAAAGTAATTGCGAGTTTTCTCATCATTAGTAAACAGGGTGGCTATATCATTTAATTTAGTAAGATGTGCCACAATAGTTTTAGATTCATAGCCATAAAAAGGATCAGATTCAACCAAACTAATTAACTGAGGGTCGACAGAGAAATCATAATCCTTATCGGAAATAAAGATAGGTGAAGTAGCAAAAGAGGGTCATATTTCATTCTAGCATTCAAAGACTTTCTTTAAGCTTAACTAATAATTTCTTAAGATCATATCTATCATTGCAAGCTAAGAAGTCTCTAGCTGTTTCTTCATCCATAACATAACCCTCAGGAACAACAGACAATTCATATCTAGGGGAGAATCTTCATCATCACTTTCATCAATATTATCAGTTTCAATAATTTCATTCTCCCTTGCCCTAGCAAGTTGTTCATCAAGAAATTCACCTAGTGGCACAATATTATCAAGCATAGATGTAGTATCATCATAAGTATCATGCAAAGCTAAAGTGGCATCATCAATAACATGCGACATATCATAATGAATAGCAGGAGTAGGTGTTGCAAGTTTACTCAAAACAGAAGGCGAATCAAGTGCAGAGCTAGATGGTAGTTCCTTACCTCCCCTCGTAGTTGAGGGAAAAAACTTGGTTCTTTTTATCTTTGAAGTTCTTCATAGTGATCAGCAGATATAAATCCCGAGTGACTCAAATAATAGATCTATGCTCCCCGGCAACGGCGCCAGAAAATAGTCTTGATAACCCACAAGTATAGGGGATCGCAATAGTTTTGGAGGGTAGAGTATTGAACCCAAATTTATTGATTCGACACAAGGGGAGCCAAAGAATATTCTCAAGTATTAACAGTTGAGTTCTCAATTCAACTGCACCTGAAAGACTTAATATCTGCTACAAAGTATTTAGTAGCAAAGTAATATGATAGTAGCAGTAACGGTAGCAAAAGTAATTGTTTTGGTTTTATAGCGATTGTAACAGTAGCAACGGAAAAGTAAATAAGCTATGACCAATATGTTAAAAGCTCATAGGCAATGGATCAGTGATGGATAATTATGTCAGATGCGATTCATCATGTAATAGTTATAACATAGGGTGACACAGAACTAGCTCCAATTCATCAATGTAATGTCGGCATGTATTCTGAATATAGTCATACATGCTTATGGAAAAGAACTTGCATGAAATCTTTTGGCCTACCCTCCCGTGGCAGCGGGGTCCTATTGGAAATTAAGAGATATTAAGGCCTCCTTTTAATAGAGTACCGGACCAAAGCATTAACACTTAGTGAATACATGAACTCCTCAAACTACGGTCATCACCGGTAAGTATCCCGGTTATTGTCACTTCGGGGTTAATGGATCATAACACATAATAGGTGACTATATATTTAAAAGATAGGATCAAGAACTCACATATATTCATAGAAACATAATAGGTTCAGATCTGAAATCATGGCACTCGGTCCCTAGTGACAAGCATTAAGCATGGCAAAGTCATAGCAACATCAATCTCAGAATATAGTGGATACTAGGGATCAAACCCTAACAAAACTAACTCGATTACATGATAAATCTCATCCAACCCATCACCATCCAGCAAGCCTATGATGGAATTACTCACGCAGGGCAGTGAGCATCATGAAATTGGTGATGGAGGGAGGTTGATGATGACGATGGCGACGGATTCCCCACTCCGGAGCCCCGAACGGACTCCAAATCAGCCCTCCCGAGAGAGATTAGGGCTTGGCGGCGGCTCCGTATCGTAAAACGCGATGAATCCTTCTCTCTAATTTTTCCCCGAACGTGAATATATAGAGTTGGAGTTGAGGTCGGTGGAGCGTCAGGGGCCCCAAGAGGCAGGGGCATGCCGAGGGGTAGGCGCGCCCCCACCCTCGTGGACAGGGTGTGGGCCCCCTGACATTGATTCTTTTGCCAGTATTTTTTATATATTCCAAAAATATTCTCCATTGATTTTCAGGTCATTCCGAGAACTTTTATTTCTGCACAAAAATAACACCATGGCAATTCTACTGAAAACAGCGTCAGTCCGGGTTAGTTTCATTCAAATCATGCAAGTTAGAGTCCAAAAAAGGGCAACAGTGTTTCGAAAAGTAGATACAATGGAGACATATCAGTTAGCTCTGTTTAATTGCTGAACTTGCTCGATTAAGAAGTTAGTCTCCTTTGTATACCCAAATTATGCAATGACGTGGATGACCACTGTAACCATGGAAATTCAAACCAAATTTTTTGACATTCAAACTCATCACACACGGGTAATGCTATCTGAATTGTATGTGATGTTCACATATCATACACAGTTCTAAATAAGGGACCGTGTCTGATGACATTTTGCGCGCTAGTTTTTTCGCTAAAGTGATTCCAAATTTTCGGCTTCCGCGGAAATATCTACCTCCCCGCCCCCTCCCCCTAACCAAAAGCCACATTTCCCCTATTTCTGCCTTCCTTTCCAAGTTGAAACCTTCACTCTTTGCTTGCAGCGCTGCCTCCTCGTTGGCGACCCTCCTTCACGCTGCTCGACCTCGTCTATCTAGGCAGGTAATCCACACCCGACCCCCATCCTCCTCCTCCTTCCACATCCCACATGCCCGGACCACCGGCGCGAGCACGACACCTTCCACCCAAATCACCGACCCCTCCACCAAATAAGCATGACCCTAAGCCATGGTGCATGCAGTATAGCCAGGATCTCAAGGAGCATTTGGAAGTGGAGAGCAAATCGTGGCCGCACGCGCGGATGAGGTCATGATGGCTGCCATTCGTGCCAACCCCCAGATATTGGAGGAGCACCTTGCCATTTGCTAGCTATGCTGATTAAGCATGCTCAGTTTACCCGTTGCATGTGCTGTTCCTGCCTTTCCTTCACAAATTCTAGTGAATTGTGCTATCTAATTTTACCATGCAATCTGTTGCTCTAGTGTATATGTTCTATATGTCGTGCAGTGTGGTGCTCACTTATTAACTATTTTGTTAATAAGTTGTTGTCTTCAGTTCACTGTTTGGATCAATTATGCAAATGTGATGTTCAATTCTTTAGGCTGCAATTTTTTATTGTCTTCAAAGTGAGAAATAAATCAAATTTATCTTTACAAAATACATGAGAAACGAATACAATTGCTATATTTCCAAGTTGTCAAGCATGCTTGTTTTGGTTATACATTGTGCAATGTGGTGCTCAGTTAATGTTTGGTTCATTTGTGTTGTGGTGTTTAGTTAACTATTTGGTTCAATTCTGCAATGCAATGTTCAATAGTTTGTGGGTGCATTCTATTTGGTTTTGACCCATCGTTCGACCCTTTTTGCATATGGGGAAATGAGTTGTCCTTGATTATCAATCGAATCAAGAAACTCAGAAAGATTGTTAGGATAAAGAAATTAGTGACAAAAACAACAAGATCTTTGTCTGCACAATGAAGAAGACATCAGTTCACTACAAGATGGTACTAACTATTATACCTTGGCTATTTTTTATTCCTTTGCCCCATTTCCAATATAGAGAAGATATTTATGCACATCCTTGTTTTCAGGCCTTTCCAAAGCAGTTCACTGATGATTACCTCTCAACCCACCTCTATGGTCAGGAGGCGAGGATGGTTTCATACAACAGCCACGGTTCAATATTGAAGTGTTCCTGAAGAGAACAAAGGATGGACGGTCAATCATCGACAGACACTGGCCTAAAGTTGCAAAGACCTTCAACATGAATGAAGGCTCAATATTCGCCTTCCGCTTCAGCAGTTTTCCAGATGAGATGCATCTATCTATATACCGTCTATGATGCTAATTTCGAAAGGTTCTAAATGTTGCATGTGAAACTTGGTGCTGGTGCAGTTGTGTAATGGGGTAGCTGAGTGCTGAAGCTATATCATGTTGTACTCTGATGTATTTCAATTATGAAATTCTTCTTCCTTAATATGGTAATGAAATATATTATGTGCTTAATATGAATGTCAATTAGCTTAATAAATGGATTATTAATAATAGGGCAATTAGTCTGCTTATGGTGAATTAGCCTGCTAATTGGGTTTTGCTGTTACAAATAGTTGTTGAAAATATACCATGGGCGATGATCTCAGCGAATGCACACAGTTTCTAGGAATAAACCGTGTTAGATCAATGAGCAATCAGACACGACTTTCTCTTGAATATTGTTTGCGTTAGAACACCTTGCGCAAACGTTTACCACATAGAAACATTATGTGATGGACAGCCTTTGCCACACAGTTTCTTCTACGGACCGTGTGTGATACATTCAATAATGCAAACGATTTAACGGGAAAAATTGTGTTTGATGTACCTGTGTGGGATGTACATACGAAAGGAAACGTTTAGCAGGGACTGACTGTGTGGGATGTACCTGTGACCGGAAATAATTTTGTTATATAATTGTATTTT
This sequence comes from Triticum dicoccoides, assembly GCF_002162155.2. Lineage (NCBI taxonomy): Eukaryota > Viridiplantae > Streptophyta > Magnoliopsida > Poales > Poaceae > Triticum > Triticum dicoccoides. The sequence goes on along the minus strand of NC_041390.1, from coordinate 483,683,040 downwards.
TTAGCTCTACTATACGTATTTCCGTATTTGAGCGCTCGTCGGTCGCACACGACCTCATTTTGCCGAGCGTGTATGCCAAGAGGGCATATCCCCGACGGTTTTCTAGGCCGTGTGGGAAGGACCCCCTATCGCCCACACTCACTTGGTGACGGTTCCAAATGTTGTCGCGGAAAGGGGTTAAAAACCGTTTGTATAGCACCATGCGTACGAGTGGTGGTGATGATGATAAAGCACTCCTTATGCGGCATGGTGGCGGGAAGTCCTTGGATTGATTTCCCTCCGGATGCCCTCTGGAGGTTAGGGTTCTACCTTATGTATATGTTTCTCATGACTCCCTGCTTCTGATCCCCGATCTGACTTCGCAGGGTGGAAGTAGTGGACAGGAGGTGCCGTCGGTGCACCATACGACTGGTCCCGTTGCATGGTCTCCTTATTTCTCTCTTTGCATTGTTATTTTGAGGGTGGTATATTATCACATTAACTAACCTTATTACAACAAAATTTCCTGGGATTCCTGTTGGTAAACGTAGTAGAAATAAAAAATTGCCCAATGATGACCCGGGAACAATATGAAGATGCATATATGGTTTGGATCTACGATCATTATCGACTCCGGAGTGCAGCAGAAGTAGATGAGTGGGTGGAGATAATACTTGGAGTCCCTCGAACCATTGATGATGGTCTCGCAAACCGCCCACGAACGAAAGACCATAAGCACGACCTCTCTACTTGGTTGCAAGCGTATGGTTTTCACGAGCCGGCAGCGCTTCACCGTCTAGAGCTGAACATCGCCAGAGAATTATAGGGAGGAGATTAGAACCACACGAGGTTCTAATTATGAGGATTAGAGGAACTAGGTCTATCTCTAATTAGATCAATTAGGATAAACTAGAGCTAGAACTAGACGAATTAGAGGAGGCTACAAAACTTGTATGTCCAAAAGGGCCAATACCTCAAGTATATATAGGTTAGAGGGGAAGAGAGAAGCTTCCACCAAGGAGGGAAAGTCCATCCTTGGGGAATGGCCAATGGGGAGAAGTTGGACCCGTCCCATAGTTCAATTCGGCCTCCCCATAGGAAAGGGGGGGGGGGTGCGCCACCTCCACTTGGGCCTTTGTGGCCCAAGTTGCCTTCCACCACTTGGCCTTTTAAGGCCTGTTGATAGTAAATTAAATATAAAATCCTTCTAGAAATTACTAGAGCCTTTTACTATTCATTTAACACCTCTGAAAACATTTTACACCTATACATTATTTATCGTATTACCCGGTATTGCCCGATAAACTCCGAAACCCTTCAGGTGACCCCGAAATGCGTCCGGTTCCGCTTGAAACTATTCTAGATATTAATGAAACAATTTCACAAATAAATCCTCGATACTATCGTCATACTAACACTTAGCAGATCGTGATTACATTAATCTTGTGACCCTGTAGGTTCGGTAAATCATAGACATGAACAAAAAAATACTTTGTTCAATGACCAGTAGCGGAACCATGGACATCCATACTGATACCTATGATTACATGAATGACATTCGAGTGAACCATTGGTTATCGTGTGATGGTCCCTTTGCTTAGCGATACTTTGCCAAACCCGAGGTGTGCCGGTTGAAGTAAATATGCCATAGAGGCAAAAATAAAGTTGTTATTTTATATTTCCTTATTCATGATAAAGGTTTATTATTCATGCTAGAATTTTTTTGATCGGAAACCTAAATACATGTGTGGATACACAAACAAACACCGTGTCCCGAGTGAGCCTCTACTTGACTAGCTCGTTGATCAAAGATGGTTCAGGTTTCCAAACCATGGACATGATTTGTCATTTGATAACGGGATCACATCAGTAGGAGAATGATGTGATGGACAGGACCCATCCATTAGCTTAGCATAATGATCATTCAGTTTTATTGCTATTGCTTTCTTCATGTCAAATACATATTCCTTTGACTATGAGATTATGCAACTCCCGAATACTGGAGGAATTTCTTGTGTGCCATCAAATGTCACAATGCAACTGGGTGATTATAAAGATGCTCTACAGGTATCTCCGAAGGTGTTTGTTGAGTTGGCATAGATCGAGATTAGGATTTGTCACTCCGAGTATCGGAGAGGTATCTCTAGGCCCTCTCGGTAATGAACATCATAAGCTTGCAAGAAAATGACTAAGGAGTTAGTCACGAGGTGATGTATTACGGAACGAGTAAAGAGACTTGACGGTAATGAAATTGAACTAGGTATGAAGATACCGACGATCGAATCTTGGGCAAGTAACATACCGATAGACAAAGGGAGTAACGCATGTTGTCATAACGGTTCGACCGATAAAGATCTTCATATAATAAGTAGGAGCCAATACGGGCATCTAGGTTCCACTATTGGTTATTGGCCAGAGAGGTGTCTCGGTCATGTCTATATAGTTCTCGAACCCATAGGGTCCGCACGCTTAACGTTCGGTGACGATATTGTATTATATGAGTTATGTGATTTGGGGACCAAATGTTGTTCGGAGTCCCAGATTAGATCACGTACATGACGAGGAGTCTCGAAATGGTTGACATGTAAATATTGATATATAGGATGATAGTATTCGAAGACTCGTAGTGTTCCAGAGGGTACCGGGTACATATCGGGTCACCGGAAGGGGTTCCGGGCACCCCCGGCAAAAGATATGGGCCTAATGGGCCAAGAGGGGAAACACACCAGCCACCAGGGGCTGGTGCGCCCCCCATATGGGACGAAGCAAAGGGAGAAGGAAAAGGGGGAAGAGAAAGGAAAGGGGGGATTCGGCCTCCCCCTTCCATTTCCTCCCCTTCCCTTTCTCCCCCTCCTATTTCCTTCCCCCTCCAGTAAATAAGGAAGGGGGGTAGCCATCCTAGGAGGAACCCAAGTAGGATTCGGTCCTACTTGGGGCGCCTCCTGGCCTCTCCCATCTCCCTCCCACCAATATATATGTGGGGGCGCCCCCTAGCACACCCCAGGCAATTGTTAGCCGTGTGCGGCGCCCCCTCTCCACCGTTTACTCCCACGGTCATATCTTCATAGTGCTTAGGAGAAGCCCTGCAAGGATAACTTCACCATCACCGTCACCATGCCACCATGCTGACGAAACTCATCTACTACCTCGACAACTTTCTGGATCAAGAAGGCGAGGGACGTCACCGAGCTGAACGTGCGCAAAACTCGGAGGTGCCATACGTTCAGTGGTTGATCGATCAGAGCTAGAAGAAGTTCGACTACATCAACTGCGTTGTTAAACGCTTCCGCTTATGGTCTACGAGGGTACATAGACACACTCTCCCCCTCATTGCTATGCATCTCCATGGAAAGATCATTGTGTGTGCGTAGAATTTTTTGTTTTCCATGCAACATTTCCCAACAGTGGCATCATGAGCCAGGTCTATGCGTAGATGATATGCACGAGTAGAACACAAAGGGTTGTGGCCGGTGATAGTCATACTTCTTACCACCAACATCTTATTTCAATTTGGCGGTATTGTAAGATAAAGCGGTCCGGTCCAACCTTACATGTCCACGTACATGAGACCGGTTCCACCGACTGACATGCAACTAGTTTTGCATAAAGGTGGCGAGCGATTGTCTGTTTCTCTTACTTCAGTTGAATCAAATTTGACTATGGCCGGTCCTTGAAGAAGGTTAATAAAACAAACTTGATGAAACACCATTGTGATTTGATGCGTAGGTAAGAACAATTCTTTCTAGAAGCCCGTAGCAGCCACGTAAAACTTGGAACAACAAAGTAGAGGATGTCTAACTTGTTTTTGTAGGGCATGTCATGATGTGATATGGTCAAGACATGATGTGATATACTTTATTGTATGATATGATCATGTTTTAAAAGTTATCAACAACTGGCAGGAGCCTTCTAGTTGTCTCTTTATTGTATGAAATGCGAACGCCATGTAATTGATTTACTTTATCACTATGCGGTAGCGATAATTGTACAAGCAATAGTTGGCGAGACGACCACGACGCAACGATGAAGATCAAGGTGTCGAGCCAGTGACGATGGAGATCATGATGATGCTTTGCAGATGGAGATCAAAAGCACAAGATGATGATGGCCATATCATGTCACATATTTTGATTGCTTGCGATGTTTATCTTTTATGCATCTTATTTTTCTTAGTACGACGGTATCATTATAAGATGATCCCTTAACTAAATTTCAAGGTAAAATTGTTCTCCCTGAGTATGCACCGTTGCTATAGTTCGTCGTGTCGAGACACCACGTGATGATCGGGTGTGATAGACTCTATGTTCACATACAACGGGTGCAAGACAGTTTTGCACATGTGGAATACATGGGTTAAACTTGACGGGCCTAGCATGTACATACATGGCCTCAGAACACTGGAGATCGAAAGGTCGAACATGAATCATATAATAGATATGATCAACATAGAGATATTCACCATTGATGACTACTCCATCTCACGTGATGATCGGACATGGATTAGTTGATTTGGTCCACGTATCATTTAGATCACTTGAGGGATGTCTATCTAAGTGGCAGTTCTTAAGTAATTTGATTAATTGACCTTAATTTATCATGAACTTAGTCCTGATAGTATTTGCATATCTATGTTGTAGATCAATGGCCCGTGCTACTGTTCCCTTGAATTTTAATGTGTTCCTAGAGAAAGCCAACTTGAAAGATGATGGTAGCAACTACACAAACTGGGTCCGTAACTTGAGGATTATCCTCATTGCTGCACAAAATAATTATGTCTTTGATGCACCGCTAGGTGTGCCACCCCGTCCCGCAAATGCAGATGTTGTGAACGTCTGACAGTCTCGTGTTGATGACTACTCGGTAGTTCAGTGTGCCATGCTTTACGGCTTAGAATCGAGACTTCAAAGACGTTTTGAACGTCATGGAGCATATGAGATGTTCGAAAAGTTGAAGTTAATATTTCAAGCAAATGCCCGAGTTGAGAGATATGAAGTCTCCAACAAGTTTTATAGCTGCAAGATGGAGGAGAACATTTCTGTCAGTGAACACATAATCAGAATATCTAGGTATCATAATCACTTGACTCGGCTGGGAGTTAATCTTCCAGATGATTGTGTTATTGACAGAGTTCTTCAATCACTGCCACCAAGCTACAAAAGCTTCGTGATGAACTATAATATGCAAGGAATGGAGAAGAGAATTCCCGAGCTCTTCGCAATGCTCAAAGATGCGGAGTAGAAATCAAGAAGGAGCATCAAGTACGTGTTGATGGTTAACAAGACCACTAGTTTCAAGAAAAAAGGCAAGGGAAAGAAAGGGGACTTCAAGAAGAATGGCAAACAAGTTTCCACTCCCGGGAAGAAGCCCAAAGCTGGACCCAAGCCTGAAACTGAGTGCTTCTAATGCAAAGGGACTGGTCACTTGAAGCGGAACTGTCCCAAGTATTTGAAGGAAATATGCCCGAGAGGCAATAATAATATTATTATTTTATTTCCTTATATCATGATAAATTTTTATTATTCATGCTAGAATTATATTATTCGGAAACATAATACATGTGTGAATACATAGACAAACTAAACGTCACTAGTATGCCTCTACTTGACTAGCTCGTTAATCAAAGATGGTAATGTTTCCTAACCATAGACATGTGTTGTCATTTTATTAACGGAATCACATTATTAGGAGAATGATGTGATTGACATGACCCATTCCATTAGCTTAGCACCCGATCGTTTAGTATGTTGCTATTGCTTTCTTCATGACTTATACATGTTCCTATGACTATGAGATTATGCAACTCCCGTTTGCCGGAGGAACACTTTGTGTGCTACCAAACGTCATGACGTAACTGGGTGATTATAAAGGAGCTCTACAGGTGTCTCCAAAGGTAAATGTTGGGTTGGCGTATTTCGATATTAGGATTTGTCACTCCAATTGTCGAAGAGGTATCTCTGGGCCCTCTCGGTAATGCACATCACATAAGCCTTGCAAGCATTGCAACTAATGAGTTAGTTGCGAGAGGATGTATTACGAAACGAGTAAAGAGACTTGCCTGTAACGAGATTGAACAAGGTATTAAGATACCGACGATCGAATCTCGGGCAAGTAACATACCGATGACAAAGGGAACAACATATGTTGTTATGCGGTCTGACCGATAAAGATCTTCGTAGAATATGTGAGAGCAAATATGAGCATCCAGGTTCCTCTATTGGTTATTGACAAGAGACGTGTCTCGGTCATGTCTACATTGTTCTTGAACCCGTAGGGTCCGCACGCTTAAGGTTTCGATGACAGTTATATTATGAGTTTATGAGTTTTGATGTACCGAAGTTAGTTCGGAGTCCCGGATGTGATCACGGACATGACGAGGAGTCTTGAAATGGTCGAAACATAAAGATTGATATATTGGAAGCCTATGTTTGGACATCAGAAGTGTTCCAGGTAAAATCGGCATTTTTCCGGAGTACCGGGAGGTTATCGGAACCCCCCGGTAACCTAATGGGCCTTAATGGGCCTAGTGGAGGAAGAGGAGAGGAGGCCTAGGGGCTGCCGCATGCCCCTCCCCGCCAAGTTCGAATTGGACAAGGAGGGGGGCGGCGCCCCCCTTTCCTTTCTTCCCTCTCCTCCTTCCCCCCCAAGTCCTAATCCAACTAGGGAAAAGGGAGGGGAGTCCTACTCCCGGTAGGAGTAGGACTCCTCCTGCGTGCCTCCTCCTAGGGCCGGCCGCACCC